>NC_048303.1:46670540-47017336 GCF_013100865.1 Trachemys scripta elegans
CCCCCCCGCCCAGAGGCGCCACCCCCTGCGGCAGCTCCCCTCCCCACCCACCCCTACCTGGGGAGCCACGTGGCAGCTCCCCACCCCAGTTCACCTCTGCTCCACCCCCTCCGAACCCTGCAGTGGCTCCCCATCCCTGCCCTCCGCCCTGAGGCGCCTCCCCCATGGCAGCTCTCCAACCCCACCCGGGGAGCCATGCGGCAGCTCCCCACCCCAGCTCACCTCTGCTCCGCCTCCTCCCCAAGCACGCTGTCGCTGCTCCACTTCTCCCGCCTCCTAGGCTTGCAGCGCCAATCAGCTGTTTGGTGCCGCAAGCCTGGGAGGGAGAGAAGCAGAGCGGGGCGGTGTGCTCAGGGAAGGAGGTGGAGCAGAGGTGGGCTGCGGGGGGCGGGAGTTCCCCTGCATGCCGCCCCCTCCTTACTTGCTGCAGGCGGCCCTCCCCGCACCCCCCTACCCCAGCCCCCTCCACCGAAATGCTAGTGGTGACCGGGGCGGCCGAAAATCCGGTCGCCGCTGAAGAAAATGCCGCCCCCCAAATCCTAGTGCCCTATGCGACTGCCTAGGTCGCCTAATAGGTTGCTCCGGCCCTGGATGCTGAGTGGCGATTCCTTCTCCACCCAGAAGCATCGTAAACAAATTGCCTGACTACTGCTGCTTTAGTTAGAGGCTTCTCTCTAGTCTCTTCCATGGCAGAGACGACTACTTTTGTTGGACCAGCTCTGCTTCAAACTCCCATTTCCCCATCCTAATAATAACAACAAGCATGCTAATGTGTTACACTTCAGGGGTATGAGGATTAGTGAAAACACATTGGACTCAACTCAGCCCTTAGGCCAGCAGAATAGGGCCTGGTGATAGTACCTTCAGTGGTGGGGAGGAGTTGGGAGGCATGGGTGCCTTGCATTTCCTTCTGCTGAGCTTACAGTCAGCAGCCTTGAAGACAAAGGTGCTGGGTGAGGAGGAGAATTGGACAGCCCAAGATGCACTAGTTCAGTGCATTCCATGGGCAGTCTCTGCTAGTGGAGGTTGCTATGGAGCCCTGCCTGCAAATTAAAGCTGCCCTGGATTGGTAAATCATGAATCGTGGATACTAGTACAAATGCTGCCTACCTTCTCTGAGAAGTGAATCTTCCCTGCTGTAGCAGCAGCAGCTGAAACAGGTGGGGGCAATTTGCATCCCCTGGCCTCAGCCAGGATGAACAAAGTCCACAGAGTATTCACACTAAAAAGTACCCTGTACACAGAGATGAAAGTAAGCCGGTACGCCCCAGTACGGCGTACCGGCAAGAGCTGGTTTGCTCTACCGGGGCGGCCCAGCTTCCCCAGGGGGCAATTTAAAGGGCCTGGGGCTCCCAGCAGGGGCTGGAGTCACCAGAGTCCCACTGCTGGAGCCCTGGGGTAGGGCTGTGGGGCTCTGGGGGCTATTTAAAGGGCTGGGGCGGTAGAAGCAGGGGAGCCCTGGGCCCTGTAAATAGCCCACGGAGCCCAGGAGTAGCGGGGGGCTCTAGGGGCTATTTAAAGGGTCCAGGGCTCCAAATGTATTTGCCACCCTGGTCCTTTAAATAGCTGCGGGAGCCCCACTGCTTCCCCAGGGTTCCTGCGGCTATTTACAGGGCCGGGGCAATAGAAGCAGGGGAGCCGCGGGCCCTTTAAATAGCCCCTGGAGCCCCAGGTTGCTGCTGCTACCCCGGTGGGTGGGGTAGGATGGCACTTACCTTACAGGGTGGGCTGGGGCTAGCTCTGACTCCCTCAGCCATGCCCCTGCCACCCTAGGCCCTGCCTCTTCCGGGGGCCAGAGCTGGCCCCAGCGTACCGGTAAGTCACTAGATTTACTTTCACCCCTGCCTGTACAGCACCTAAAAGGAGATTTTTCCTTAAGAAAAGCCTGCAGTTCTAAACCAAAGGCTATGTTCAGCAGACCTATCAGGACACTAGTGCCACTTTTACCCTATTTTGATTCATGCAGCAGAGTCTAAACAATCCCATAGATCTATTTAAGAAAAGAGCACACAAGAGCACAGATGCCCAGATATGTTCCCTGGAGCCTCCTGCAGAGAATCAAAGGGAACAGAAACTGCATTATCACCCCCTCACTCACACCTTGTGGAACACAGCCTCATTAGATACAGCTCTTCACTTTATAAAGCAATTGTATGGATAATAGTTTGGTTCAGGGTTTTTCCAAATACAGCCTTTAGTCAGCATTAATCACATATGTCTGTTAATTGCTGGCATGAGGGTTAGGACAGCCAGCCAGCCTTATTGACATTCCTGGCTTGGAGAGACACCCTCAACACTCCCAGCTGATGCACACTCCAGATCATTGGGGCATGGCATGTACACATGTGTTACAACACGGTGCCCACTCTCTATATGACAGTTCTGCTAGGGCTCAAGTGGCAGGCAAAGGCAGCATCATGACACTGGCATTTTTCCACCTGATGACAATTGCTGCAATTAAGGAGCCAAAAATCGTATTCCAGAACAGTGAAGTATGAAATGACTGAGGAGTTGAAGACACTTGAGGGTGCCAGATAGACAGACTGTATCAAAGCAAGCCTCTGGGAAACCTATTAGGAACATATGGGGGGTGACAAATGTCTGGGACACAAAAGTAGCACCCACAGGCATGCTCTGCAACAAGAAAAAGCCCCTGGCAAACAGTGGCAGCAGCGTACTAGCTTAAACACAAAAGAGTCAATGGGACAAAGCAGAAAATGCAAGCTGTGCATTTGTGTCAAGAAACAGGCCACCGGGTTTAGAGCCCCAATGGACTCCCTGGTTTTGTTGTTAAACGAGCGTAGCAGGATAGCTGCAATGAATGAGATCTGAACAGAGCTGGGTAAATAGGAGAATAACTTATTCATGAACATTTTAAACAACTTCTAAATAAAACTATTTCAGCAGAGTTCACACTCCACTCCATTCATTTTTCTGAGCATCATGCAAGTGACGTTCTGCCAGTACAAGTATGTGCAAAAAGCAAGTGTCAGGCTCACAGCAGATTCATTTAATTTAATAAAATTGGATTGGTGCCAAAATAAAATCATTGTGGGTAGAAGCCAAAGTAGTTTCACCCCACATTGTGCAGGGCACAATAGCCAAATCCTATGGTTAATAAGAAAGTCTTTGCCCCACTTCTTGGGTGAGGCTATATTTATTTCAGGCTCTTAATAGAATAAAAACAAAAATGAAAGTGCAAGACCCACCACAGATCTCTTCCACACAAGGTGCCAAGCCTGCTGCTTTGGTTACAGGCTTTAAAAGCATACAATTACAAGAAGAGAGTCCCAGAACATAGGGGTCCCTCCCTACCAGCTCCCTGGGCAAAACAGGCCTTAACATTAACTCTGACTAGCCTCTGAGCTCCCCAGTCCATATGCAGCAACAGTCAGTAGGTTATATAGTTCCTTATTGGCAAGGTAACAAGGCTCATGTGCCAAACAAACAAACCTCATCAATTTGCCACACCTGGTCCTTTGTAAACACTGTAGTAGAGGCCAGGATAGAAGGGGTTTCCTTCCAGGGACTAGCTTTGAACAGGACTTCAAAATGTCTTCCTCCAAGAGCACCAAGGACTAGTATATCCCATCATCCCCTGAAGTAGTTTAGAAAGGTTGAGTCATCCAACCATGGAACAGACAATACCACGTGACCTGGACACCAATCACATTGCTCAAACATTGAATACTCTAAGAAATATTCAGTAAAGAGCTCAAAAAAAAACCCAAACAATCCACAGCCTGGAATCGCTCAATGTTTATGGAGCAATTTTGAAGAGAAAAATCATGAAGATCCTGGTTCATCAGGGCTGCAAATGTTTTTAGGGGCCCAGGGCAAAATCTGAACCTAAGGCCCCCCCAAGCTGTCCCAAAGAATTGCAACTGAGTGGAAGCTGGCAGGGGGAGGGAGAAAGGTGTTGGAGAGTGAGTCCACACCACATGTGCCCTGCAACAACTGCTCAACTCTTGTCCTGCAGGGCTGGGTCCAGCTCCCTGCTCCAAGAGGTGCAACTTGACATGAAGGGTCACAGTGCCACTCAGGTGGTGCTGCAACCCTACGTACTAGGTTGCAATGCCAGTTTGGAGGCCATCCCATCTCAACTGGGGGAAGGGGCTCCCCCTCCTAATGGCCCTGTGGTTCATACAGCTATAAAACAGGGAATGCTAATGTGACAAACTGTTTTCTTCCCACTGACATCACCTCCATCTTGCCTTTGTTCAGCTTCAGCCAGGTGCTGTCTCATCCAGGCAATAGAATTGTTAGGAGATGGTGCTACTTATGTCAGAGTTGTGTGAAGGAGATGTAGAACTAGAAGATAGATGATTTTCATCTTCCTCCCTTAACCCCTTGTGCCCCAAAGCAGGTAAAGGCAGCAGGGCCAGGTGTTCAACACACACAACATCAGAACACACACACTAGACTTTAGGTTTATAAACCAGAAAAACCTGGAATGTCAGCACCAACACTTTCTTCAAAAGGTCCTCAACATAAAGTGGGAGGATCACTGCACTAATGCCAGTGTCCACAGAGGCCAACATCTTCAGTGTTGAGGCCCAGATTATCCAGCACCAGCTGAGGTGGAGCAGGCAGTGTGTGCACATGCCTGATGTACACTTACCAAAACAACCGCTGTACGCCCAACTCAAAGGAGAAAGTAAATGGGGAGGCCAAAAGAAACACTTTAAAGACACCTTCAAGATAAATCTCCAGTCATGTGGCATTGACACCACACACTGGGAGACAGTAGCCCAGGACAGGGATAACTGGCAAAGACCTGTCAGAGCGGGAATGTCCATTTGAGGAAAATCGCCTTCCTCTGGTTGCAGAAAAAGTGCCAGAAAAGAAAAGACAGACAACTGTCATGCAGCCCAACCCTGATTTCCAACACCACCTGCAATGTTTGCCAACGAGCCTGCGGTCAAGGATCGGACTCCTCAGTCAGTCAAAGGAGCCATAAACACCTGCGAAAGATCATCCTCAACCTTGAGGGATCACTGACGAAAGGCAGCAGGGACAGCACTACATACAAATAGAGCTTATTTTAAGGAAATGGGTCCCGATGCCCCCTTGCTGTCCGCGTGCAAAGCACATTCCTTTGACCTTGCCTTGTCTAACACAGTCAGGCAGGCGGTTAAACAAAACCCTACCAAAGCAAAACACAATTTTCCTCCCTTGGGAGAGAATGTGTGTGAGAGAGAGAATGAGAACACGTGAACCAAACGTAACAGGTGTTAGTCATGTTGCTTAATGCACTACTGGAAGGTGCTCAGGCACTACAGTGATAAGGATGATATAAGACCCTATCTAGGATAGCAGCTTGCAGATGATTCAGTCATTTAAGACGACAGTGTCTTACAATTTCTCTCAATGGCTTTTTATGGTATAAAAGGATGGGTGTGGGAGGACTATTAATCATACACAGCAAGAGGTGTTAATCCAGGAGTTCCTGTGTGGGAGGAGGAGGAAGTTTAGGAACAGGATTAAACTTTCTCTAATGATCAAACTTTCAGAGCACAAGACACTTTAAGTGTGTAATACTCAATTACATCCATGGATGTCAGTGAAGGACCACTGTTTGAGTATTCTGGAAGAAAACACAGTTTAAAATGAAATAGCCCAAGGTACTTAAGGGCATTGCCTAAAAGACACAGGAGCCAAACTAGATATCAAAAGGGCAGATAGCTATGCATTTCCAAAAATGCCCTCCTAAAAAACATACGAGGGTCTACATATGCTTAGGGTGCCCCCCCCCTTTGTATAGCTTAAGTGCTCTCCTTTTACTGCCCACCCAAATGGTCTGTCCTAACCCACAACACTCTGTGTGCAATTCTGGTCTCCCATATTTAAGAAAGACGAATTAAAACTGGAAGAGGTGCAGAGAAGAGCTACTGGGATGATCAGAGGAACTGAGAACCTACTTTGCCAGAGGAGACTTAAGAAACTTGGCTTGTTTAGCCTAACAAAAACAAAGACTGGGGAGATGTGATTGCTCCCTATAAATAGAGAGGGATAAACACCAGAAAGGGAAAGGAATTAAGTTAGGGGCCCTATGCTGGCACAAAACCAAATGGATATAAACTGGCCATCAATAAGTTTAGGCATGAAATTAGGTGAAGGTTTCTAGCAGTCAGAAAAGTAAGGTTCTAAAACTGGCTCCCAAGGGGAATAGTTGGGGGGAAGGACTTGTTTCAAGACTGAGCTTGATAAGTTTATGGAGGGGATGGTATGAGGAGGTTGCCTACAATGGCCTATGACCTATCCATGACTGCTATTTGCAAATATCTCCAATGGCCAGAGAGGGGACACTAAAGGGGGAGGGCTCTGATTACTAAAGAGAATTCTCCCCAGGTATCTGGCTGGTGAGTCTTGTTTACATGTTTAGGATCTAACTGATCACCATATTTGGGTTCAGGAAGGAATCTTCCTTCCAGGTCAGATTGGCAGAAACCCTGGTGGATTGCAGTATTGTGCACAGGTCACCTTGCTAGTTTGAACTAGAGTAAATGGGGGGATTCTCTGTATCTTGAAGTCTTCAAATAATAATAATTAATAATAAAGATTTGAGGACTTCAGTAACTCAGCCAGATGTTATGAGCCTATTACAAGGGTGATTGGGTGAGGTTCTGTTGCCTACAATGTTGCAGGAGGTCAGAATAAATGATCATGATGATCTCTTTTGCACTTAAATTTTGAGTCTCTTTATGCCTCCTGCCAGCACTTGGGGCTTTGTCTCTCTGCATCTCCCCATACTTCCTTTTCATGGGGCAAGTCCCTGGTGTCTGTTCCCTTCTCACTCCCAAATCGCTCTAGGAGGCTGGCCTTCTCCTCCAATTCCTCCAGGTCTCTATCTATCTAAACCATCTCTCCCAGTGTCCTACCTTAAGCTTCTATTCAGGGGTAGGCAACCTATGGCATGTGTGCCAAAGGCAGCATGCAAGCTGATTTTCAGTGGCACTCACACTGCCGGGGTCCTGGCCACCGGTCCGGGGTGGGGCTCTGCATTTTAATTTAATGTTAAATGAAGCTTCTTAAACATTTTAAAAACCTTATTTACAACAATAGTTTAGTTATATATTATAGACTTATAGAAAGAGACCTTCTAAAAACATTAAAATGTATTAACTGGCACGCGAAACCTTAAATTAGAGTGAATAAATGAAGACTCAGCACACCACTTCTGAAGGTTGCCGACCCCTGTTCTAATTAGTAAGAGAGACAAATGCTGCCATCTGCTGTTCCTCTAAGAATATGGCTGCCTTCCTGTGCTGCTGTTGCAACTCCAGGAGCTGCCCCAGGAACTGGGGAGAGAGGAGATGGAAGCAGACAGCTAGGCAAAAGCTTAGCTTTAGAATGGAGCTAGTCAAAACATGGAATCTGTTCCCGTTTCCCCCACCTGGCATGCAGTTAGAGAGGAGGCTGGCCTGAAGGAGAGTCCCTATCTGTAGGGGATTGACCCTTCCCACCCGACCCATGACCAAATCCAAGCCCCACTGCCTGGCTTGGATTAGCAGAGGCAGCTGGTATGCTGTGTATCAGGGCTTCTCTGAGAAAGTATTTATTGTGATGGTGGTCATGCTGAAATAAGATTGTGTTAATTACGCCTCCCTCTCTAGTTCAGTTAAAGCACTCACACAGACCAAGGGATTGAACAAAGAAATAACTTATTAACATCAGCAATCCTGCTGCTTTAACCATTTAACATTGCAACAGGGCATCAGTGAACAATGCCATTAGCAGAGCCAGTTTAACAGTGCAGCAGTGAATGCCCCCATCAGTCCAGCAAAGACTAGCATTTAACAGTGCAACAGAGAATACCAACAATCCTGCTGCAACAGTTGACATTGAAACTGTGACCCATAGTAGCAGCCCCCCTGCCTTATGAACGTGTGGTGCACTCAAGGGGTACAGTGCCAGTACTGCACATGGTCTGGGTACTTCATCACTCCACCATCTCTGCCTCGGGGTGCAGTGAGAAGGGTGAACCTGATCATACATACTTCCTTCCAGGCACTGGCTTACACACACACACCCCAACCCAGAGGGGGCACCTCAGGAGAGTTCATGGCTGCAGGATGAGGCTGCTCCTGAACCAAGGCTGGTGCTGGGGCTCTGCTGCCCACAGTTCCCTCACACCGTTCATACATGGCCATTTGCCAGTGGCCCTCTTTGCACTGCTGCAGGCAGTCTTGTTCTGGCATGACCCAAACAGGAGAAATACTCAGCCAGCAGGTGCTACTCCTATAATGGACTGATAGTTATATGTTCAGCCACTAGGTAGAACCATGTGTAATGTATCTTACCTGCACTGAGAATAGCTATAGTTGGCAGTACATAAAGGGTCTTAAGGAGAACACATTTTTGTATCTCTTTCTGGGGTGGAAGCTCTGTAACCAGTCCATACGTGGCATATCACATGCCGTCTGAATGCAAAGCTCTTGTCTTTGTAAGTTGTTTGTGGTGAACTGGCCCATGCAATTCAGAATTGCTCCAGGGCTAGTCAAGGCTGTGTTCTACCATCCTCTTAGTTGTAGCCTGGAATTACCATTGCTACTCTGGCATCATTTGCTGAAGCTTAAAGTTCTTCAAGACCTTTTGCCAAATACATCTCCACCAGAAGGCCCTCCTGTGACCTCTTCCTCCTGCTTCTCTTATTCTGACCCGTGGCAAGGTTCAGAGCCTTCTGGGAGGAATTGCTAGGATGCACTTGTCCGAATGTGCCTTGAAGGAAAGAAATAGTACATCATTTTTCTGTCAAGGGTTAAAACAGAAAGAAGCATCACTTCTTTAACTTTAAAAGCAAGGCTTAAACAACAACTTTTATCTCTAGGCCTTCGCTCCCCAACAAAAGCAAAACTGTTTTGCAGCTGCTGAATTCTAGGGATCTTGAGCATAGTAACTATGGTAAGACCTTTACGAGTAAAAATAAGCTTAACACCATTTTGGGAAGCTTGAGTGCATAATGAGGATCAGGGCTGGGACACCAGAATGTTACCAGGGATGCTCTTAATATTATTTCAGGATATGTCCGCCTTGGAAAATGCTAACCTCCCTCAGTGGATCAGCTACTTTCTTAGCAGAACAGCAGATGGCAGACTTCAAGAAAACCCTCAGTTTATACACTGGCCTTCTTTCGTCAGCTCCAGATTAAAGGACAATAAATGCCTGTTGGGGAATGGTCAGCTTCAGAGAGAAGTTGGAGCCTAAAAATCTGAAGAACCATCTGGAAAGTCTGCTTTACAGAGAGTTCTATTACCCAATACCACAAGAATGGGGTAAAATTCAGGCCAACAGCCAGACTGTTGAACTGGATGCAGGAACATCCATACAACAGTTCTTTCCACCCCACCCCATACCCCTGCAGAAGTCAGAAACCAGTCCTGTGCTTTTGAAGTGCTGTTAACTGTACACCAAAGAAAGGCCCTGCAGTGGACTGACTTCCTGGGGCAGTGGTAACAGAGTTTGGATTGCCTCTTTAAGTGCTGAAATACTACTGCCGATGAGAGAGAGAGAGAGTGCATAGTGCTATATATGCACCCCACAGTTAATTGTACCCTCCCCTGATTCTGCTTTCACAGGCATTTACAGTGCCAGATTGGCACATGTGCAGTGATGTGCTGCAAAATAAATCCATCAGAATTACAAGGTGGGTGAGGTAATCTTACATTGGACCAACTTCTTTTGATGAAAGACAAGCTGGCAGTACATTCTTTGGCTCTGTGTAGCTTGAAAGCTCGTCTTTTTCACCAAGAGAAGTTGGTCCAATAAAGAGACATTACCTCACCCACCTTGTCTCTGTAATATCCTGAGACCAACACTGCACACAATCTATCAGAACACCTAAAAAAAATTTCCCCATTGCTTAGAATCCATCTTGGTGCTGGGGATGTTGACCAGCGGTGGGGGAAATGGAGGTTGCTGATGCTAAGGCACCATTAGTGTATGCTGTAGGAGTAGGGGGGTGTTGGTTTACCACACTTGGCAGGGAATGGTTTTTGCAGCTGTACTGAAGCCAGGCTTCTGGATGCTGGGCTATGAGGTGGAATGATGGTTCCATTATGTGTGGCAGTATCGGAATCTTGCCCTCTGGACACCAGGGGTTGGCAGGTTCCCATGCCCAGAAAGGAGGGAAGCTACAAGCATCTGCCTGCCCTCTACCACACAACATCCTCCATTCAGATTAATCCTACAACTGCTAGGATAGGCCCGTATGTCACTCCCTACCCCCTGACCATAACAGGAATGGGAAATGGAGTCCTTACCTGGGTGAGCTGATGAAGGTCCCTCCATCGCTTCCTCCATCTCCTCACTTGAGTCCCGGATGTGGCCTGAATAGCTGTAGTCCTCAGTGGAGAGTGTCAGCACTACCTCACTGGAGGTGGTTGTCAGTGATAGCTTTCAGTCCTCCTCAGGGACTTATGGTCAGATCCTCATGAACTTCCCCAGGAGCACTTGAGCCATCAAGTGTGAGGATGGGCTCTGTACTTGGGGCACCACAGAGCCCCTGGTCGAACTGCTTGTAGTACAGTGAGCTCATCAGTTCTGGACCAGACTGGAGTTCTAATCCTTTGCCTGATGGTATTGGATCTTCTCCCAGTACTGCTGGCCAGTCCAGTTGATCACTTCAGACAGTTTGAGCTGTCCTTGGATACCTGCCGATTTCTGGTCTTGGACCCAAAAATCATAAGTCCTGCTGGCATCACACCACAACTGAACAGGCAGTTTGGTGTCAGCCTCAGGCCAGGGAGCCATATGCTATGAAGAGGGTTTTCCACAGGTCGCCACCTGACTGATGAAGCCTAACAGCAGATCTAGAGCAAGTATTACAGGTGTGGAGTGCTACGTGTAAGTGGGATCTGACCACTGAAGTGTCATATTTACACTGGGTTAACTTCCTGTCTCAAGGCAGGGAGGGATAAACAAAAATATGCCAAGGCAGGGATTTGAGGAATGCCCTTGGGGGACTTCTAGCACGTGAGTGGCCTGTTACTGAGTTTCCTCTGCATTATTAGCTCAGCAGCACTCAGACTTCAGCCCACACTCCCAGCAGGCTAGTTACCTCAAGCTTAAAGCCCCACTTACAAAAATCTCTAGTTTGAGTTATGTGGACAAAAGTTGGCTTCAAGCTAACAAGAGACAAGACCTCTGCGTGTATTGCTGTGCTAGACATAACTGGGGTCTCCCATGCTCCAGGCCAAATAGCACAAACTATAGTCATAAAATAGCACCTACAGGTGAATCTGACTCACCATCATTGTCCAGTTCCACCCAATCTAATGTAATCCTTCTGCCCATCAAAGTTGGCAGCAACAAGGGCCAGGTTCAGTATCTGGGGGTTCCGTTTTAATAACACAATGCAAAACTGGCTTGAGCCCCCACCCAGTGACCTGGGACAATTACATACCACCCCCTGGGCGCCTCTAAGAGGCAATACTTCTCCTCTCGCATGGGAAGGAATCTGAGTGTAGCAAAAGCCTTTTAATGAAGAAGGGAAAGAATGCGGCATTATGTTGGGGAAACACCACAAACAGGATTCATAACACAAACCATCAGCAAAATATCCACCCCCAAGTTAGTCTGGCAGTGTCCTTTTCCCCTCAGGGTCTTAAGTCCAGCAACCCAACAGTCACCCCACCCAGTGTCTGACCTTGGTCAGTGCAGCCCCCAGAGTTCAGAACTTCATCTGCAGAGTTTACCTCCCAGCCTAGGTGGAAGTGGCAGGAGGTTTGGGGGAAGTCATCTTACATGCTCCTCTGCTCGGGTTGAAGGCCGAGTGCCATGCCCCTCCATGGAGTTCTGCTGCAATCTTCACCGCCAGCTGCGCCTCTCCACCAGTCATCCTGCTGGCTGCTCCTTTCCGCTCTCCACCAGCCACCTGACTATCCGCTCTGCTCTCCGCCAGCCGCCCTGCTATCCACTCCACTCACTATCCTGATGTCTGCTCCACTAGCTTGTCTTCAGGCCCCCCTGACTTAACACAGCTCTCACTGACTTTAGCTGGTAGTAGGGGAGCCTCAGTGCTAATGCACCATTAGTCCAAAGTAGATTTAATGCTTAGACCTAAGTATCAGTGATTTCAGCTCTACCATATGTAACAAGACTACTAATGGAGTCAAAATTAGCTCTGTTATTACATAATAGCAATAGGCAGGCTCAAAGCCATGTACACATACCAGTAGCCCACCTCTCAGGTCAGTGGGCTTTGGAACCCATGTCCCTTGCCTAATGAGTGCTGCTTAGTTGAGGAGGAATCCCTTCATCAAAAAATGCCAAGTATAGTTCTACTGTCCTTGATTCACATATCCAGGATAACAACCCTTTATTACTCCTGCCCCAATAACAAAGAGACTGGGGTTCCCACAGCAGCTAAAGTGACCATTTGGGCAGGCAGTCCATCATGCTAGGCAGGGTGGGTGTGCCCATGCAAACGAGATCAGCCTTGAAGTCCTTTTCCACAGCTCACCACCAGATGTCAGGGTAGCACTCATTCTGACTCTGCTTACACTAAGGAGCTCATTTCAGACTCCACTACCCTTTGAGAGGGCAAGAAATCAAAGACAATCCATCAGCCTCAACTAGGCTTGCTGGGATGAATGCAGATGGAAAGAAAAAAAACTGTCTTGTCTTCCAGAATCTGAACCAGATGGACCTAAGCCATCACAAGTACAAACAGACTGGAAAGAAATAATCTGCCAAGAAAGACAAAGGAACAGTGGAAAGACTTAAAGCTCTAGCTGGCCATTACCCTGTGATGTGACTAGCTTTGTAAACACATGTTGTTAGAAATCCTGCTTCAAGTTCCCAACAATCTTCTCACTGTATGGGGAGAAAAATCCCCAGCAATCTGGCACTCATACGGTTAATGAGGAGGATATCATTTATTAAAACTAGATGGTTAATAAAGTACTTAATGGAAACAGCAGCACACTGTATCATACATTTTATATTGTGTTTTTTGTCCTTAAGGATTTATTAACCATGCACAGGTACAGGAACAACTTCACCCAACACGGAATACAGCCATCTCTGATGTGGAATGCAACAGCTATTAAACAGCATGCACCAGCACAGGAAGTCAAGAATACCAGGCCAGATTCTGAGTAGGGTGGAAGGACTGAGGCAGAAAGAAGTTGATCCTGGGGACAGTTCTGTGCCAGCTTGGTCCCTGGCATATATTAGAACAGTTGTAAGGCTGTTCTAAGCTACATTGTACATGTACAATCCTCAGGGGCCATTCCATTAGCAGGGGACTAGTGGAGCATAGTGATACCACAGCACTGCCCTTTTCCTCCTTGCTACAACCCCAGTGCCAGGAGTCAGGATGGCTTAAACCACTACAGCTGTTCTATAACACCAGAAAATTACCTAATGCACAGAGAATTCTTCTGCCACTCAGCTCTACTGGCTTTAGGGCAGCTTTGCACTACCAGATCTGTGCAAAGCTGCCCTAGTGGACCCAAGTATCAAACTCCTGAAATGGAAGAAGGAATTTAGATTGAAAGAATGAATGACTGGAATGTGCTGATCACATTGCAATTTGAGTTAATATCCCTCATTACCAAATGGGTCATAAGTGCTTAGAATGGCCACAATAGGCACACAACCTCCAATTTACACAGAGTACCTCCATTAGCACAATAGCGTTTAATACCATGCTGATCCAGTGATGATTCAAAAGGGAAAATATCAACTACAGAATTACCACTGCCACTTTCTGCAGCTTTCGAGCATTCATTGGATGTTTTCCATCCAAGTCTGACCAACCCCTACAGTACTTGGTGCTTGTCTACACTTGAAATGCTACAGTGGCACAGCTGCACTGCTGTAGTGCTTCAGTGTAGACACTACCTACGCTGATAGGAGTTCTCCCCCAGCACAGGTATTCCACCTTCAAGAGGCAGTAGCTAGATCAATGGAAGAATTCTTCTGTCAACTTAGTGCTGTCCATAGCTGGAGAACCCAGGAAAAAATGAAGCGTAGGTAATCCATCCTCCCACCCCCAAGCCTGGCACCCCAAGCTTGGCAAGCAGGTGCTTGGGATGGCCACTCTGGAGAGGGGTGGCAGGTCCAGCGATTCGGCGGCAATTCAGCAGACGGTCCCTCACTCTTGCTGGGAGTGCAGGACCTTCCGCCAAATTGCCGCCGCAGATCGCGATCGCGGCTTTTTTTTTTTTTTTTTTTTTTTTTGGCTGCTTGGGGCGGCCAAAACCCTGGAGCCGACCCTGGTTACCTGTGTCACCTGTCCCTAAATCCAGCCCTGGGGCTACCTGTGTTCATGATCAGCACCAGCTCTCTGGCCACGGCCACTCCTTCTGCAATGGACTGTGTCCTCATGCATGCTACACCTCAAACAAAGGTGTAGCAAAGATCATACTGATATCTGTATTCGCTCCATCAGCTCAGAGGGTCCCAGAGTACCTTTCTGCAGCACTTCAGTTAACAAGTCACAGTTGGTGAGTGAAGCAAAGCATTCTGTCCATACTTAATCCAGGCAACAACAAATGGTGACTGACTGTTCTCAGAATGAGCTGTGGCCTATCTGAGGTAAACAGCATAAATCAAATGCTCTAGTTGTCACATCAGTCCCTAGCTACTTGAGTTATTTTATCTGAATCAAGAACAAATTTCACTAGCCAGATTGGCTTTTAGAGTAAATTGTCTGTAAATATTCTCTTTTTTTTTTAAGTCTGTCCTTCACATAGTAATTTCTCAGTTACATGGGTCTATAGGGGCTGAATAGATTTTTTGCATCCACCTTCTCTTTTTATTTTTCCTCCTCATGAGATCATTGTTGTCAGGTGGGGGACTCCTGAATTTTAGTTCCAGTTTTGACACAGATTGAGGGCCAGATCAGGCCCTGCCTGGTTAGGGTACAGGGGAAGGCACAAGGAGGAGCTGCCTTATCTCCCTGAGCCCTCTGCCCTTTGACAAGGGCTGCTTCCCCTAATGCCCCAGGTAGCCCTCCCTTCCACGCCAGCACAGCTATCTGGGCAGAGAAGAAAGCATGCTACACCATTCGAAGAGAGGTGCAATCGCTCCTGGAATTTCCCACACTGTTTATGAAACTAGAAGACACATTTCTTACATGTCCTTTTATGTTGATTCGTTACTCAGCACTAGTCACCTCTCTATGTCCTTTGACTGAATGCTCCCCACCTCTTCCTCACATAACCCTTACATTTATTTTGATGCATGCTGCTGACTCAGTGATCCATTTTCCTGGCTCTCCCACAACTGCTCTGAATATTGATTGTCGAGCGTCAAGCCTTTTCTATTTCTTGATCTCGGCTGAGCAAAATGGATTAATCAGTGAGGATTATTTATGTAGTTGCTGTCACTGATTAATATGTCTCAAGAGATTTTAAAGAAAAACAGGGTATTTTTAATGATGTTGAAACAGCAGTAAATACAATCTTAAAATGAAGAGTTGTGTGTCAGTTCTGGCACTCTGTGACAGTCTGGTGCTGGCTCAGGCAAAGCAGAGCTCAGTAAAAACATCCTAATAATTTTACATCACTGTTCCTTTAGGCTTACATAGCTATTATACAGAAGGAAATGAAAACTGGGAGGTTTTTAAATGTGAACGGCAATGTGTCTAGTGGTCAGAGCATGGGACTGGTGGTCAGGAGACCTCAGTTTCTGATTTGCTGTGTGATCTTGAGCAAAAACACAATCAACCTGTGCCTCAGTTTCCTATCCTATATGATGGGAATAATGATCCTCACTCTCATTCACAAAACAGTGTTAAATCATACCCCCATTGAAATCAATGGGAATTTTGCCACTGATTTCAGTGGAGCCAGGATTTCACTCTGATAGCCAGATGAGATCCATTATATAAATGCACCATCTTAATTATTATAACAAAGAAGATGTACATTGAAAATCTGTTTATAAGCAAGATTGTCTTTATTTTTCAACTAGCATGCCAAATACCTAACCAAACCAAAATAATTCTTCTTAATAAAACAGAAAATAATCCGTGGTACAGCTCTCTCTGTGCTGCAGATTTTAGATGTGGAGCACAGTGTATAAATATAAATCTTTCTGTACTTACATAGCAGCTTTTTCCTGCAATTTTAAATCACTTTGACAAGCATCACAACCAACCAGAGCTGTATCAAAGCTTCCAGCCTGTAATTCAGTCATAATAATTGAAGTAATAGAAGTTGTGCGTGATCAGTACCTCTGAAAATCAGGCCTCAGGTGCCTCATGTTGAGATGAACTGAGGCACTCAAAATTTTTGAAAATGTGCAGAGGCAAGGGCTTGATCCTGCTCCCTTTTAAGGGAATGGAAATTTTGCCATTGACCAGTTGGAACAGGATTGGTCCGTATATGCAAAACTGGGAAGAGAACTCATGTTTTAACTCAGTCTCTTTTCAACACCTTCTCCTTAGAATGTACAATAGTATAGCAATATAAAGCACTGAACTAAATGTGCAAATTGACTAACTAAAGACAGAAAACAGGAAATCCCTTCATAGGCTGAGGTGGTCCTCATTAAAGCAAATTAGTATTTGGTGGGGGAAGGCTAAGCAAGTCTGTTATTAAAGTCTCATACCAAAAATAAAGGTAAAATACAGTTATGACACTTCCCCTCTAAGCTATGTTTAATACTATATTGAATTGATCTTTCCAGTGAGTGGTGAGTCACATAGTAGAATGGGAACACTTTTGGTTCTCCATTTCTGGGTATTTGTACGGCACTCAGCACTGCAGTATCTGTGTGTCTAGGATATGTAGCTCTTCATAGCAATCAATTATTTGATGTGCTGTGATAGACAACTTGACTGAGAAAAGTCCTTTCAGATAATGTTTCCTCTTGATCAATACTCTTGTCAGTGGTTGGAAATTGAAAGGGAAGTCAAAAGTCTAAGGCGAGCGAACCTTCATATTTCATTTCTTTTCATCTCCAGAGGAATAGGACTAGTTTATAGACTAGGTTATAGAACCGACATGGCATAGCTGCCTCAGTACTTCGTTAATGGAAAACAAATGTACAAGGAATTAGAGATGAATTAGAGTTCGGCTACAAAAAATGTACAGGTATGGCAACCTAGTTAAGTATCTGTAAGATATTTTCTTTAACAGTCAGGGTTGGTAGGAGATAATTTTGAAGCCATAGAAACCCTGGTTCTGCAGTCGACATCTATTTAGCAACACTTAAGCATGGGTTTAGCTTTAGGTTTAAGTAAGTTCAACCATTCAGCATTTTCAATAGTGACTTGAATAATGGAATGGAGAGTATACTTATAAAAATTTGATGACACCAAGCTAGGAAGAATTGCAAGCACTATGGAGGACTGGAATAGAATTCAAAGTGGCCTTGATAAATTAGAGAACAGGCCTGAAATCAACAAGATGAAATTCAATAGAGACAAGTGCAAAGTATTACACTTAGGAGGCAAAAATCAAATACACAACCTCAAAATGGGGACTAACTGGCTAGGCCAGGGGTTCTCAAACTGTGGGTCGGGACCCCTCAGGGGGTCGTGAAGTTATTACATGGGGGGTTGCGAGCTGTCCGCCTCCACCCCAAACACAGCTTTGAATCCAGTGTTTCTAATGGTGTTAAATATATAAAAATAAGTGTTTTTAATTTGGGGGGGGGTCGAACTCAGAGGCTTGCTATGTGAAAGGGGTGACCAGTACAAAAGTTTGAGAACTACTGGGCTAGGCAGTAGTAATGCAGAAAAGAAACTGGGGCTTCTAGTGGATCACAGTTTGGATATGAGCAATAGTGAAAGAGTCTAATATCATTCTGGGGTGTATTAAAAGTTGTGGCATGTGTAAGCCACAGGAGATAATTGTCCCTCTCTGCTCAGCACTGGTGAGCTCAAGTATTCATTATGTCCATTTTGGGCACCACTCTTTAAGAAAGATGTGGACAAATTGGAGGAAGTTCAGGGAAGAGCAGCATAAATAAGAAGTTTGGAAAAGCTGACCTATAAGAAAAGTTAAAAAACTGGTCATGTTTAGTCTTAAGGAAAGAAGACAGAGGAGGGACCTGATGATAAGTCTTCAAATATGTTAAGGGCTGTTATAAAAGAGGATGATATATTTTTCTCTGTGTCCATTGAGCATAGAACAAGTCGTAATGGGCTTAATCTACAGCAAGGGAGATTTAGGTTAAATATTAAGAAAAACTTCCTAATTATAAAGATAATTAGTACTGGAATAGGCTTTCAAGGGAGGCTGTGGGATCCCAGTTATTGGATGTATTTGAAAACAGGTTAGACAAACACATGTCAGGGAGGGTCCAGGTATATTTGATCCTGCGATAGTGCAGGGGGCTGTATGAGAAGATCTCTCAAGGTCCCTTTCAGTCCTACATTTCTATGATTCCATGTTCTTAAAGCATTTATTGAAGAGCGATGGTCTTAAACAGTGCTCATTTTGGCCCAGAGATCGGAATGCATTTTACCACAAATCTCAAAGTTGTAAAGAAGAGGACTCCAAAGCAGAATATACCTTAAATTAGGACCTTCAAGCAGTTAAAAAAATTTGTGATTAATTGCACTGTTAAACAATAGAATACCATTTAAATATTTTTGGATGTTTTCTACATTTTCAAAGATATTGATTTCAATTACAATACAGAACAAAGTGTACAGTGCTCACCTTATTTTTTATTACAAGTATTGGCACTGTAAAAAACAAGACATAGTATTTTTTCAATTTACCTAATACAAGTGCTGTAGTGCAATCTCTTTATCATGAAAGTTGAACTTACAAATGTAGAATTATGTAAAATGTTAGAGCATGCAAGTCCACTCAGTCCTACTTCTTGTTCAGCCAATTGCTCAGACAAATAAGTTTGTTTACATTTGCAGGAGATAATACTGCATGCTTCTTGTTTACAATGTCACCTGAAAATGAGAACAGGTGTTTGCATGGCACTATTGTAACCAGAGTCGCAAGATATTTATGTGCCAGATGTGCTAAAGATTCATATGTCCCCTCATGCTTCAACCACCATTCCAGAGGACTTGTATCCATGGTGATGACGCGTTCTGCTTGATAACAATCCAAAGCAGTGTGGACTGACGCATGTTCATTTTCATCATCTGAGTCAGATGCCTCCAGCAGAAGGCTGATTTTCATTTTTGGTGATTTGGGTTCTGTAGTTTCTGCATCAGAGTGTTGCTCTTTTAAGACTTCTGAAAGCATGCTCAACACCTCATCCCTCTCAGATTTTGGAAGGCAGATACTTAAATCTTGGATCAAGTGCTGTAGCTATCTTTAGAAATCTCACATTGGTACCTTCTTTGGGTTTTGTAAGATCTGCAATGAAAATGTTGTTAAAATGAACAACATGTGCTGGGTCATCATCCGAGACTGCACTAACATGAAATATATGGCAGAATGCAGTAAAACAGATCCGGTGACATACAATTCTCCCCCCAAGGAGTTCAGTCACAAATTTAATTAACAAATTATTTTTTTAACAAGCATCTTCAGCATGGAAGCATGTCCTCTGGAACGATGGCCGAAGCATATCTGGCATGTAAATGCCTTGCAATGCTGGCTACAAAAGTGCCATGCAAATAGCTGTTCTCACTTTCTGGTGACATTGTAAATAAGAAGAGGGCAGCATTATCTCCTGTAAATGTAAACAAACTTATTTGTCTTAGTGATTGGCTGAAGAAGTAGGACTGAGTGGACTTGTAGGATCTGAAGTTTACATAACTGCAGTCAAAAACAAAACAATGTAACAAAAAAAAATCTACATTTGTAAGTTGCACTTTCACAGCAAAGAAATTGCATTACAATACTTGTATGAGGTGAATTGAAAAATACTCCTTTGTTTATCATTTTTACGTTGCAAATTTGTAATAAAAATACACTTTGATTTCAATTACAACACAGAATACAATATATGAGAAAATGTAGAAAAACATCCAAAATCTTTAATACATTTCAATTGGTATTCTATTGTTTAACAGTGCAATTAAAACTGCCATTAATGTTTTTGCGTTAATCGTGTGAGTTAACTGCGATTAATTGACAGTCCAATCTAAAAATATATACCACACCTTCCCACACCCCACCACCATGGAGGGAATTCCAGTGGAAAAATAATTGAACACTTCCATATTCCAGGAAATACCAGCAGAGTGAACCCAGCTGGCTGCTGCTGGAGAGGACATTGACAAGTAGGTCACCACATCAGTTTTCTGACACTCCCCCACAATTTCAAACTTTTTGATCACGTGTGAATAAAAAGTTTATCAAAATATAAAAGTTTTTTTTCTGTACTTAGCTTACTTGGAAAGATATTTATTGAAAACATCATTAGCAGAAAGGAAACACAATGAGTTAGCAAACAGAGCACAGCTCAGACCAGCCAATCCCAAAACCAGTTTGTGTTTTGGACTGTAGTCAACTATATAATAAAGTAAAAGAGCCTTTTAGGCTATCGCTGCATTATCTAGAGGTGTTGACCTCTCATTTATATATTTAATAAATAAGAGCTGTGTCTAACACATCTGCACCAAAACCACACATTACCTGGATATTAGAATACCATTTTACCAATATCAATATATATCAATGCTGCTCTAAGAACTTTTGTATAGGACTATAATGCAACCAGTACCTGTGCATGTGTCCTTACTTCTATATAACAATATCATACTTTAGAATATATGGTACAGTCTATTTTAAATGTAAATGTAAATATAAAGTTCAGTTTCTCACACACACAGTTTCAACCAGCTCAAACAAAGCAAGTAGCCCGGGTTTCTGTCCTCATCTTTCTTCCAATTCTAATCCACAGGCTACAAACTCTAAACCTACTGTATCTACAGTATATAGTGATCCATGTTTTCCCCCTACTTGGCATAAACACTAAGAGCAGGGGCTTAGTCTATAAATAGACTGTCCTCCATTTTAAATTCCCTTGCCAACCTCACAGAGCTAGCTTCTGGTGCAGTAAAGCAGCTAAACTTAAGGAAAGAGGGAACAGGGAAAGAAAGGACAGATGGGAAAGGGGAAGAGCTGGCAAGTGCTGGAGCAGAACATACACCCTCTGTCTAAAGGAAAAAAGATTCATTCCTCCTTTGTCTTGATCCTAGAGTTCTCTTGGACAAGTATCATTTCAGATTCCCCATCACAATGATTATACATTTTCCAGGTTATCTGAATCCAAGTGCATTCAGAGGGGGTGAATTCAAATATAAAACAGAGTATTCCTCACATCCCTATAAGTCAGTAAAATTCTATTGAATGTTACTAAATGGTGAGCAGGCCTCAGAGACATGGCAAATTTTGGAAAGGTTACTAGTCAAATAAATGACAGGAGGTTTGGTTCTATTTCCTGGAAGTATATGATTGAGTTTAATGGAATTAATTGTCAGATTCTTCAGTTTGTGTGTGTGTGTGTGTGTGTGTGTGTGTGTGTGTGTGTGTGTGTATTATTTACATTTATATATATATTTCACTAAAACGTGTGTGTGTGTGTGTACACACATACATACACGCATTTTAGTGAATCCCACGGGTGAAATCCTGGCCTTATTGAAGTAAATGGGAATTGATTTCAGTGGAACCAGGATTTCAGCATGTGTGTTTAATATGTTGCTGGAACATTTATAGTTTTGATATTAACTTCTTGAATTTCCT
Organism: Trachemys scripta elegans; assembly: GCF_013100865.1. NCBI lineage: Eukaryota > Metazoa > Chordata > Testudines > Emydidae > Trachemys > Trachemys scripta. Next base: position 46,692,167 of record NC_048303.1, read on the forward strand.
CCTTTCTTTACAAAATAATAGACAAAAGTCAGTCCAAAAGAAAGAGGTTCCTCTGAATTCTACTTGGTAGTAAGAGGTAAACATCACCTGCTTCCATATGAGAGAGGGTTTGGGGGGCAGTCATTGTCTGGAAAATGAAACAGTTTCTCAGAAGGCTATAAGGACAATAGTAAGGACCTCAATATATTTTTCTTCTTCTCCAGATTTGGAAATGAGAACAGTGACTGTGGTCAGCTCAGTGTCACAAGGACAATTTATGATGTGAAAAAAATGTGTTTGTCCAAAACTAAACAAGACAATGAACAAAGCTGGTGATTAGCCTGGAAGAACATATATAACATTTCTTTCCTCTTATGTAGCTTCCATATGCCTTCCCTCTGATAGACTCACACCATGAGCATTGCAATTACAAGTGCTGTTGAGGAACTAACTAAAGAGTCTATGTTTAAATGCACACCCTTCCTATCTAGAGGAGTAACTACATCTGTCTATAGTAAAAAATTTTGGACTTGAGCCAGGTGTTCTTCTTGTTTATCTAACTCTATCCACATTTAAAATGCACATTGTCAAGATGTGTACTTGAAAAAAATTAGAAAGTATAGTATAAAACTCAGAAACAGGCAATTTATTCAAAAAAGAGACCATCCACTTTTATCCAATGTGTGCTTCAGGGAAAGCCTGCATGAAAGATGTAGGGTACTTTACATGGTGAGGTATGGAAAATCCTTCAGAATGCACTAAAGTAGTATGGATAACGTAAAAGTGAAGAGGGAACAGGAAAGAACAATGGTGACAGTCTAGAGAGATACCAATCAAACATTTCACTAATGCACATATTCTTTTCTAAAGAACATTGATAGGTCAAAGATCAGATGAAACTTCCAGAGAGACTAGGAGGGAAATGCTATCCAAACTCCCAGTGAATGTGGCATTTGAAGGAAATACATTTTGCTGAGGTGGATTAGAAGAAAAATTGTTTAGACATTATTCACAGCTGAACAAAGCCCTTGGAAGCCATATAGAAAATAGGATATTACAGAATAAATCATAGCAATCAGTTCTAAAGTGTGATTAAGAGAACCAAAATGAGAGCAAGCTGATTTCTATTTCACTTCAGCCCAACTTCAAGTCAATATGTTGTCATAAAAGTAACTCACAATGTCTGATTTAGACAATTCAAACAGCTTCAGCGGCTGTACACACATCTCCCCAATATTACTCTAACACTTTTTGTAACAGAGCCATGATTCCCCTGAAACATATCAAAATTAATGCTTTCTTGAGATGTATTGGTTGAGGGGAGCCCACTGCATATGATTTTGCATATGCAAAATCACTTTCTGAATTCCTGACTATAAAAATCTTTCACTCCAACATGGTTGCTATCATCCTTGGAATGACTACTACGCACCTTTCCTCTAGCTAGAGAAGGAGGTCGCTCTTCAAGGCCATCATGAGAGCTGTAACAAATTAGCCCTATTCATCCAAATGTGGTTTCCATGGTTCTCAGATAACATGCAGATGAGAATGGTGCGTAGATTGATTGGTCAAATCAATAGGCTATACGGTGGCCACAGGTCTCTAAAAAGAACCACAGACTGAATTTCCCAGCTGCAATCCTTAGATCTTGATCTACCTTTAATCCAGGAAACTGCCTAATATTCAAACTGAATTGCTCAGTTTCCATCAGTCACGTTACTCATAGTCATACCGGCTATATGAAACTGAGCCAAACTGGGTAGCTGGAGTTCAGTGTTCATGGATTTACTTGTAAATGGAGATCTATACATACACTATATTGTCTTCTGTGAATTGTTACCCTCAACCTTTTTAGACAATCTGTATATTTTTCTCTGCAGGATGCTATTATCATATCATGGTTCAGGGGATGTTTTCATATTGATTAACACAAGGCAGCTGCACATGCTAGACTGAATTATTAATGATTAAAGTCATCCAGTGATCTATGTAATTCTGTTCAGTGACAGCATATCCTTCTTACTGAAAATGATACAGCTGACTCTGTAGAGGTGCAAACTGGGTATGCACAATACCACTGTCTAAGATTTGCACAAACAGACCCTTCATTTATTATTTGCTTTTCATCTGAAGACCCTTTGTGGATTATAACTGACTAATTCTAAATATTCCTTATGTGTTTCATGCTTTTCAGATTTATTTATCTGCTCATTACTCATCATTATCATGGTTTTACAAATGAATTGCCAGTTGGATAGAGCAATTGAAGAGATATTGGTTGTGACGTCAAAAAATTAGCAGAAACCTGAAAGCAAAGATAAGGGGAGAGTGGAACCACAATAGCACTGATATTTCACATTGCAATGCATCATTCTATCTATTGTCCCTGTCACTGTGTTTAGACCATGAACTACAGAACTAGATCTGTGTAGACAGTATTGAGCAATAGACACACCACTTTCAAAACCAGCCAAGGAAAAATGAAATATTTTCATCCTTGCTTAAAAAAACTTGGGGCTACTAATAAGGTAGGAGATTACTAATACTAATAATAAGGTAGATTGCTGAATTGAGGTAAGTGGTATGTTGGTAACTAACAGGGAGAAAATACTATTTTTCTGCTAAATAAAGTTGCATCACTTTTTTTATTGGGTCAAAATCAAAATGCACAATACCTACTCCTTCTCATAGGAAAAGGAAAACAAATATTTGTATTGCCACCCATCCTTTCCACACAAATGATCTATATCAGTGGTTCTCAACTAGGGGTACATGTACTCCTGGGGATATACAGAGTTCTTCCAGGGAGTACATCAACTCATCTAGATATTTGCCTAGTTTTACAACAGGCTACATAAAAAGCACTAGAGAAGTCAGTACAAACTACAATTTCACACAATGACTTGTTTATACTACACACTGACATGGAAGTACAATATTTATATTCCAATTTATTTATTTTATAATTATATCATAAAAATGAGAAAGCAAGTAATTTTTCAGTGTGTTGTGACATTTTTGTATTTTTATGTCAGATTTTTGTAAGCAAGTAGTTTAAGTGAGGTGAAACTTGGGATATGCAAGACAAGTCAGACTCCTGAAAAGGGTACAGTAGTCTGGAGAGGTTGAGAGCTACTTATCTATATCACCTACTAGCCCCCCAATTTTGTTTTCTTTACTATTATTAGGCTCAGTGCAATAAAACTGACTGGTTATGTAGTGTATGGAATGTGGCAGAAAGGAAACATTAGGCCTATTCTTTTCAAAATGAACTAGAGAGCTTTAAACCCGCATGGACTCCTTCTTAAGACCTGATCTACACCAAAACTTGGGTCAATGTCACTCAGGGCTGTGAAAAATGTTATGCCCTGAGCACTGTAGTTAGGTTAACCTAAACCCTGTGTAAACCTAGGTACTGCCCCTCAGAGAGATGGATAACCTACGTCAGTGGAAAAGCCCTTCTGTTGATGTAGGACACCTCTAAATTATGGCACTACAGTGGTACAGCTGCAAGGCTGTAGCTGTGCAACTGTAGCAGCTGCAGTGTAGATGTAGCCTAAAATAACACGTCCTCAAGCTCTGTGGAAGAAAAGAAGAGGATCAACGGCAGAGCTTAATTTGTGCCAGGGCTTGCCAGAGCTGAGCCCCGGCACCTCTCAGCTTGGCAGTTCATAGCCTCAGCCCCTCTGGGCTTCCCATGTCAGTTATGAAAGTAAAATAATTACTTGAGCCCCAGCACCTCTTTCATCACAAAGAAAGCGCTGATGGACAGACAATTTAAACTGAACCTAGACTAAAATTAGATCAGTATTTTGAAGAGTAAAGAACACGTGAGTGTCAAGTGTCAGAGTAGAAGGATGGCTTCTCCCTCAGTAGTATGAAGTTTTCCTTATGTACAATGCCAGTACTGGCTACTCTCAGAGGAGATATTTGTTACTTTATCATTTAAAATCTTAGAGATTTGTTGTATGCTATTCTGAGTTTTTATTTAACTCTATTTGGAGTTGGGTCTTATGACAAGAAAAATGAGAACAAACAAGCTGAATGTGTCCTGGCAATATGTATTAGTCTTGTTTTGTATTAATGATTTCAATAAAAAGCTATATTATAAAAAAGCGTAGATGTACATGGAATGCATCTACCGCCTGCTCACTCCTTGGATTCTTTCCCTGGCCCCACATTCCATAGCAACTTCACATCAGTCCTCAGCAGCATAGACCTCCCACTTTTAAAAGTGATGGAGCCATGACCCCTGGGCCTCCCCCTCTCCATGTTGGGAACCTTTGTGCTAGTAAGAAGTTATTAGAATGATATGGTGTAACACCTACCCAAACCATGTTACTCATTAATTCATTGGCTTTTGAGTTAAGCTAAAGTACAGAACCAAGCCTTCTTGTAGGTGGATGGTAGCACCACTATTGTTAAAGTTGAAACCAGCTTACTGTTTAACAGCCAGTTTTCTAAGTGCTTTAAACAATTAATACATTCCTGTCAATTACATTCAACATTGCCATGATCACACATTTTAGGGTACTTAATGGTTGTCTCCTAGCAACAGACTTTCCTCTTATGGCAGCTTGTCTCCCCCAGAGTATGTTCTGAATATTTTGGGTCAACCTCTCAACTCACTATAGTTTCTGAAACCTAGTCAGGAAGGAGTACCTTCCTTTAGATCAGTCTGATTTCTTATCAAAAGGAAATCACTGATTCTGTAATTTGAGTACAGTTATCAAATAAAACATGGATATTTTAGATAATCAAAGTTTAAATTCTATTATTTATCCCATATCACAAAAAAGGGACATTTCTCTTTCATAAATGCCCCAGGAGTTCATGGTTTATAAAATAGCTTGCCAAACACAAATAAAAAACAGCTATCCTGAAGAAGCTAGTGGAAACTCTCTCTGAATCTGCAGATTTGCCACTGATATACATAATCATCATAATAATAATAATAATAATAATAATAAAATCCATATCATGTGGATGTCAACAGTATAATGTTGTTTGATTTACATTTGAATCACTAAGGCAAGCCAATCATGAATTTTCCACTTTACTAGAAGAGTTTGATTCAGGGGTTGATTGGTCAAGTAGTGTCATCTAGTTGTCAGAACTAAGGCCCATGACCTGCAGTGGGGTTGTTGGTAGGGGAGCCCAGGTCCTCCCACTCCACCAGGCTCTGACCCAGGGCCCTTTGGCGGCTATCAGTGATCCTACAGTCAAGGCTGCCCTCCACGGGCCACTTCCTAGCTCCTCTCCCCCCCACAATTGTCCCACAGTCACAGTCTGGGTTAAGGCAATGTGAAGGGTACCCATTCACCACAAGGCACTTTCATATGGCAATGTGCAGTTTGGTAGCTCTCTTTCTGAGGCAGCAACTTCTTCCTCCCGTGGTACGCTCACTCCAAGGGTGTTCCCAGGCTGGGGTAGTCCAAACAAAAAATAAAAGGGCTTACCAAAGTCAGAATTCATATGAGGGGGGAAGAGGGGAATGCTTCCCTCTCAGGCTGTCTCTGTGGCAAGTCCTCCCTTCCCTCAGGGAGGGACCTTTTAGCAGCAGTCTTAGGGAGAGATTCTGACTTCACTCAGCTCTCCTCTGTTAGAGTTGCAGATCTGCTCTCTTCCCCAGTCTGCCCCCAAATGAACTGCTCCCTGGCCTTTTAACTCCTCCTGCAGTTGGAGCATCTCCTACAAATGTGATGGAGCGGGGCTGGCTGAGCCTAAAGTAGTTCCCTAACCCCTTGTTGCCCAGTGGGGGGTTGTACACCCCATCACACATGGTACATTAACTGCAATTTCTTATCCAGCTAAGCTTGGAATTCTCTCAGAACAATAGATTTGTCTTTGCAGATTTTGATGATGCAAAGTGATTTTGACAACCAAAACCAGACCTGGTGCTGAATGTATTGATTTTAGGACCAGAAGGAATCATTGTAATAATCTAGTCTGATCTTCTGCATAACATAAGCCTAAGATCCTCACACAGTGATCTCTGCATCAAGCCTATAACTTCTGTTTGATCTAGAACATACCTTTTAGAAAGACATTCAGTCTTGATTTAAAGACATCAAGTGATGGAGAATCCAGCACATCCTTAGCTAAGATGTGGCAATGATTAATTATCCTCACTGTTAAAAAGCTGTGTCTGATTTCTAGCCTGAATTTATCTAGCTGTGGCTCCCACCCATTGGCCTTCATAATGTCTTTTTCTGCTATTTAAGCAGCAGAGGGACATGATGGATAAGAATCTACTGTCCGTTATGTCTTTCGCCTGCAGGTGCTTGTAGACTGTGATCAAGTCACCTCTTAACTTTTTCTTGGACAAATTAAATAGATTTAACTTCCTAAGCCTCTCTCTATAATGTATGTTTTCCAGACCTTGACTCATTCTTGCTGCTCTTTTCCTGAATCATTTCCAATTTTTAACATCCTGTTTGAAGGGTGGACACCAGAACTGAACACAGCATTCAGCCAATGGTCTCACCAATGCCTCCCTACTCCTACTTGATCTATACCAAGGGACTGTGTTTGCCCTGTTAGCTGTAGCACTACACTGGAGCTCATGTTTGCTTGGTTATCTACCATGTGGCCAATACCTCTTTAGTGTCACTGCATTCCAGAATACAGTCACCCACATTTTGTAAGTGTAGCCTACATTCTTTGTTTCTATATGCATGACCTTGTATTTGGCTGTATTCAAATGTATGTTATTCTAATGAGCCTACCTTACCAAGTATGCCATATCAACCAGTTAATTGACCAGTCCCCATCATTACATAGCACTCTGCCAATTTTTTGCACTTCGCCAAGCTCCTCCTGCTGTGACTGGCTAGCCTCCTTCAGCATAGAGAAGAGCTCCTGGCTGCATGCATCTCTGACCTCTGAGTCATCCTCTGCCTCGGGGTTCCCCTCCCCCTCCACATCCTCGTCCAAGATTTCCTCCTCCTGGTTTGGTCCACTCTGGACTGGTATGCGCACCACCGAAGTATCCATAGTGGCCTTCGCTGTGGAAGTGGGGATCGCACCTGAGTATCGCATCCAGCTCTTTGTAGAACCAGCAGCTCATGGGCGCAGCACCGGAGCAGCGGTTTGCCTCCCGCACCTTGTGATAGGCATTCCACACTCCTTCACTTTGACTCTGCACTGCAGTGTGTCCCGGTCATGGCCCCTTTCTGTCATGCATCGTGAAATCTGTCCATAGGTATCATAATTCCTATGGCTGGAGCACAGCTGGGACTGCACTGCCTCATCTCCCCAAATGCTGATGAGGTCCAGCAGCTCAGCATTGCTCCAAGCACAGGATCGCCTGGTGTATGGAGCAGGCATGGTCACCTGGAAAGATGCACTGAGACCACTGAATACGTCACTGAGCAAAGACAAAGGGGAGTTTCAAAATTCCCAAGGAATTTAAAGGGTGGGGCTCACAGTTGGTCACCTAAGGGCAGGGCAGTAGAGTTCAAACCTATGACCAGAGAGGCAAGAACAGGCATTGTGGGACACTTCCCGGAGGCCAATCCCAGCCCTGTAATCAACCAGGGTGTCTACACTGGCACCGCAGTGCTGTAGCCCCAGCATAGAAAGCTGTACGCCTCTCATTGGGGTGGTTTTTTTTACAGTGCTGCAACTGCGCAGTTTCAGCACACTAAGTGGCTGGGCAGTGTGTACACCTCAGGAGTTACACCTAGGGTGACCAGACAGCAAGTGTGAAAAATCAGGATGGGGGGGGGGGAATAGGCACCTATATAAGAAAAAGCCCCAAATATCAGGACTGTCCTTATAAAATTGGGACATCTGGTAACCCTAGTTACTGCACAGAAACTTGCCAGTGTAGACAAGGCCTGACAGCAGAAGCTCTCCTATCAGTGTGGTAAAATCTTCATTGAAGCACTACAGCAGCACAGCTGCACTGCATTTTAAACTGTAAACCAGCCCTGAATTGCTGGAGGTTGCTACAGTTTGAGAGTCATGGGTGGCAATTTCATTTTGGGGGGAAATTAATTAAAGTCTTTCAGGAGAAAAACTAGCCACATGAATGCTTCCTAGGTGGGGAAGGGCATTAGGGAGCAGAGGAGTGGGAGACTAGGAGAAAAGGGAAGGAGGGGTTTTGGGGAGGGGGGATAAATAGGGATGGATTGTAGGGAAAGCAAAAGAGGGTGGGGGCTCAGGTGAGGGAGGCATGGTACCCACCAGCTCTGCCAGTGAACCCCAGCCCCCTATGGCCCAAATTCTGTCAGCATAGCCCAACCTTCCTGTACCCCAACCACCCTGCAGCTCCCAATTATGCCCAGACAACCCAATCTTCCTGTAGCTGCAGCTCTGCCAGTGGACCACAACCTGCTGTGCACCCTCGGCTCTGCCAGCATACCCCAACCCCCAAACCCCAGTCTTCCATTTGTAGACAGGGAGTGAAGACTTCAGAGAGATGTGTGCCCTGCTTGTGGTGAGGGGGCGGGGGGATGCATTAAATGAGTCAGGGGCATGGCTGGAGAGGTATGCTGAAGCAGGGCTGATGGGCCCAGCTGATGCATGTGTGGTGGGGGGGAATGGCTGGCTTAGTATGGTAATTGCGGGACATGATATGTACAACTGCGTATATGACTACTAACTCCTAACAGCAACATATCTTTTCCTGTTTGAAAAAACAAGGACATTCAATGGCAAAAAGAGAAGTTAGTGCAGAGTCAAAGTTGCTTGGTGGTATGTTGCCCCCTTGTTCCCCGCCTTGCAGAATGCTGAGTTGAGCAAAACTCAAACTTCTGAAAAAACAGGCAATGTGGAGTTATGGGTGCCATGCAACCTTAACTCTGCCCTCTTTCAGCAATGCTCCAATGTAACTCATTAACATACATACCATTACTCAACCAGCTCAAATGTAGACATAGTCTCTGGGTAAGGGTGTTGTAAGAATTTGTAAAGTGGTTCTTAAATTGTACACATGTGGTATTCTTTCTGGGGAGCTGGCTAAATGTATGAGGATATGCCAGGATCTGGAAGCTGCTGATTTTATAGTGCCAAGGGCCAATGTGAATATGTGCTATGTGTATGCTGAGGCATTGCTGGTAGAGGTTAGAGGGAAGGTGGGATGGGCAATATTTTTTTCTTTTTGTCCTTTAATAGTGTTATATGGAATCCTGTTGGTGAGAATGACTGGGTCGTAAAAGGAAGTGAAGCACTTTCAGCAACTATGGAGTTGGCAGAGCAAAGGTATGTGTGTTAATGGGGCATCTTGGGGCATTGCTGAAAGAGGACAGAGTTAAGGATGCCTGGGCAACCTTAACTGTGTATTTCCCAGTTTTCAGAAGTTTGAGTTTTGCTCAACTCAGAGTTCTGCAAGGGGACAACATACCACCAATCACCCTTACCTAGGCATTAACTTAGTTTTTTGCATATATGTTTTTGAATATAAGTGGTGCAGCAACGTTGGCTAATGACAAGCCATGAATCTGTCCCTTTGAATTCTGATATATGTCTCCCAAGGTAAAGGAAGAATAATAACTGAGCTATTTGACTATGACATTCTGGCAAAATCATACACATTTGTTGGAATTTGAATAAAATGAATAAAATGAGGCTAAGCCTCAATTTGTACACAAAACTCACAGCAGAAATGTCTTTTTAAGTATCCAACTGTCCATTTTCACATGCAGTCTATGCCATTTGTGTGCACAATCATGGTAACTGACCTGCATTTTTGCAGATGGGAGCTCTGACAATGTGGTCCAAAATGTATTAATAATGCAGATATTACCAAAACAAAAGAAAGTTAAAATCTTTTACAATTTACAGAAGAAATTCCTTGCAGTGCTTGTTGACAAAATTAAAACTTTTTCCAAACATTGTCCTTGTCACCATGATTTTATTAACGGAGAGTAAATAAAGGTTGAAAACACATTATGACTTTTTTGAAACATATAGGACACCTATGAAACATATAATAGAAGTTTTACATAAGTTTGTTATAGAAATATGTGAATAATTTGTCTTGTGTGCCTTTAAATAATTTAAACATTCTGCATCATTTGGTAATGAATCTAGACAGTTTCTCTCTACAGTAGCCCTGGGAAAGCAATTGATTAATCAGACAGGAAGATGTTACTATACCAGTGAGTCCTATCAATTTCATGCAAGATTTCCTCAAGTGTTTGATTAATATTGTAAGATTATCATTCTTAGATCTACAGGGTGGGTTAAATTCTACCCTCAAAGGCATGAACACTCTCCCACTGGCCCTTATGGAGTTGTACGTACTTAACTGAATGAAGATACTGGGCCAGAGTGTTTTTCACATAGAAGTGCCTCTGCATCACTAACGACAACTGAAGGATCCCCATATTTTCCAAGTTTTGCCCCTCACACTCATATACACCTTTGTGTTCCAAGTCAAAATGCAGTCACCCTTCTGAACAAGGAGGACTGGAGAAACCTCTGAAATCCACTGCTTATTTTTCCTGTGGAGTTGGTATTTTGCAATGAGGCACTTCCCACCCTGTAGGGAATGAGCATGCTGCATCCAAAGTGCTTCCATTCTTTCAACTGAGACACCAAAGCTGGGCTTTGATGATTCAGTAATACCCGCAGCAGCAGCTGCTAAATGGGTTGGTCAACAGAAGGGTGTTTCAGTACTGTTCTGTTAAGCTATAATGGTGATGTAGCCAATCATACAGTTTCCCTAGCATGAAGCAGACTTATAGACTGTAATGCAAAAAGGCAATAAACTAAAAACATCACTATGAATAATTTGTACATGCTGTATTATTTTGTCTTTGTTTCCCCCTCAGTTCATTTCTGGAAAAGCCTGTCATTTACAAGTGCTGTCTAGCTCTAATTTTCGTTAGGACATTCCACATACAAAAATACAATTTGCAAATATAAGAAACTCCTTTACACAGCGATACACACATTTTGACCGACAAAATTAAACAGAGAAAGCGAGTACAAATGCTGAACGTCAGACATGGCACTGCTCTGGCACCTTTAGAATGTCTAACTGACTTTCTCTGAATAACAAACCACAAGACGTTTTCTCCATTGTCTTCGGGTGAGCACAGGTATTACTTTCAGGCAAGGTCACTGGGTCCTTTTGTTGTTCCGTGTGGAATTCTTTATAAGCATTTCAAAAGAAAAGAGTTACAAGAAGTTCCTCTTGGACAGTCGCAGAGCTTCCCAATTCTAGCTCCTTTCCTCACTGCACACTGCTCGCCAGCGTCACACTGTAAATAGCAACAAACTCTTAGGCACAGGACAGAGCAAAGCAACCGACATGGTCAAGGTCTCAATTCCTGGTTATTTTTTACAGCACCCGGAGGCGCTACAATAAATTATTTACTTTCAGCTACTAAAACATTTATCTCAAAGTTCCTCATTTTTCTTTAGAATTGCTTCAGTTTCCATCTCAGTTGTTTCGAGATAGGGTGAGAAACGTGACATTTACAGCAACAATGTTAAAGACTGAATTTGCCAGCAGTGGGAGCCAAACTAAGGCATTTTATGCTGCAGAAATTAAACAGAAGAGTTACAAAAAGCTGATCAACTCAATGAACTACAAAGGTATTTTCCTAGGAGAGAAGCAGCGCATTCCCAGCTTGAGAAGAGGGCACAGATCCTGATCTCAGTAACACGGGTGTAAATCTGGAGTGTCTCTACGGAAGGCACTGGACTTACTCCAGATTTACACCCTGACGCCGGTGTAGTTGAGATCTGTATCTCCCCCACTGTTATCTTTCAAGTATTTGTCTAATTCAGTTTCATGGTCTAGTCCAATGCTAAGGTGCTCCTGAGTTTTCAGATAAATAGCCTCAGTTGAATTTATCCTGCTGTCCCAATCGCTGTAGTGGGGAGAGCCCATTTTTGGCCTTGGAAACATTTGACAGAACCTGAGGCTTGGCTCGGATCTGAAATCACTCACCATGGGGACTTGGCCGAACTTCTTCTCGTAAACTGGGATCCTTTTACTTTTCAGCTTCTCCAGGACCTCCTGCAGCGCCTCGATCTGCAAACACACAAACGTTCAGCCCACCGGGACGCTGCCCTCCGCGGACACAGAGCCGGGAGCCCCAGCGCCGAGCACCTAGCGCCTTAAGGCAGGCGCCCCGCTCCGTTTCCCGGAGGGCTGTCGAGACACAGAGCTGGAGTGTCCAGCTCTCGGGCTACCTGGAGCCCAGATCCAGCGCTGCGGCTGCATGAAATACCCCCAGCTGCTCGGTACCTAGCGAGGGGGTTCGGGGAGGATCCCAGCCTGGGCTCCACCAGCCCTCGCCTCCCCGGGAGCCGTGCACATGGCTCGGCTGAGCTCCCCTGGGCACCTACCAGCTCTTTCTCGTGGGACGTGTCCTCCATGGTGGGGTAAAGGTCCAAGGCGCGAGGCTGCAGCTCCGGCTCCTCCTGGCCGCGGGCCCCGAGAAGCAGCACGAAGGTGGCGCTCAGGAGAGCTAGAAGCCGGGCGCTCTCCATGGTGCTGAAGCGCCGCGGAGCCGCCGGGCCCCTTCTTTATAGAGCGCGCGGGGGGCGGGGGGGCACCTGTTGACAGAGCCCTTGCACCGCGCTACGTCAATGGCCCCCGCCCCGGAGAAGCTCCTGGTTGCAGGCAGTGACCTCAGCCTCCAGCAGGGCAGGGAAAGGGGACGGGAGCTTAGGGCAAGCGAACGTGCAGCTGCCTTAAACAGCAACAAGCCGATGTGTGTGCGCCAAGGGGCTGATCCCCCCAGCTATATGAGTTACCTCCTGATCCCTGGAGCCCCGGGGGAAAGCGGAGCGGGGGTGGGGGAAGGGAATTGGATGTTGGGTTTTTCCGCTGAAGGAAAATTCAGATTTTTCAAAATATTTGTCAAAGTCCGTGGGTGGCTAAAGCAGCAGGCCCGTGTTAAGGGCTCGGGGTTCCTGCCCACTAGTAGAACTACCCATGAAAGCTCTCATGTAATAGTAATACATACATGCTGCACAGAGCTTGTGTGTTGGTGCGGCTTTTATTCAAACACACTAGTCAAATACTCGTCAACACCTTACTATTTGGTGAATTCCATCATTGTTTAGGGAATAGCTTATTCAACCAATGTTTCCAGTATCGACCTGCTTCAGCAGTCAATGCTGTTGAAAGAATACATCAACATAAAGTTATGTTTTAATATGTTCCTTGTCCCTTAAGCTAACTGCTCACCTCTAGTTTTAGTAATCTAATTTCTAAGATCACATTCCACATAGCGATAGATGAAACATTGACTAGCTGAGCAGCAAGGATAGGGGGAAATGGCAACTGATCAGAGTGAAAAACTAATGCAGCTCTGTGTAAGCTCCAAAGCTTGTCTGTCTCACCAACAGAAGTTGGTCCAATAAAATAAAATACCTCACCCACCTTCTCTCTAATATCCTGAAATGAATGGGGCTACAATAACACTGCAGAACACAATCCCATTTTATTGACAGGAACAGAGGCACAATGACAATGTCACTGTTGGTGCCAATTTGAGACACTTAGGACCTGATTTTTCAGAGTACTTAGCATTTTATAACACTTATGTTCAAAGTAAACCCAGCTATTGTCTTAAATTGCAGCTGTGTGCATGCTCAGCATTTGTGCAAATCAGATCCCAAGGTCTTGAGTTGAACAGCCATAAACAAGGAACATGCAATCAGTGAAAAGTTTAGTTTAAGTGACTTGACTGTCCAGCATCACATAGCAACTCTGTGGCAGAGGCAGAGATAGAATCCAATTCTCCAGACCAGCATTCAACTGTCTTACCCATAAGACCATCCTTTTTCTTATTGCAGCCCCTGCATCATTCACTACACATCTTCTAACTTCGGCAACAAAAGAGGCAGGGATCCTATAGCCAAATGCCTCCATCACTACTCAACCCTGATTCATCTCCAGAGGATGATCTATCAGCACACTGAATGAGACAGGGATCCTGTGGAAAAAATAGTATGTAATCATATAAAGGTCATATCATAATGCATATATACAAGGGGGCCAAACTAAAGTTGCATGAGCAACCTTAATTCAAGCAATTCCTAACTTTTAATTGACTTTGCAACCTTAATCTTTTAGTGTAGTTTTGTGTGTGAGATATTATTAGTGGCCAGAGACTCCAGTCAGTCTCAGGGCTCCATTTTTCTACAAGTCCCAAGATCACCTAGGAAGATGTGTGTAGGGGCCTGGACTAGATGACCTAGCAAGGTCCCTTCCAGTCCTACAATTCTACGAGTCTATGTGCCTTGCCACAAAAAGCTCACACCAAGAAAAGAAGCAACATGGTACATGTGTGGTAGGGGAGAAGGCTACAATTTTAAAGGATATTTGCTTTTTTCTGTTTGTTTTGAATATATAAATAATTTCCTCTATCCCTGACTGCCTCTCAACACAGTCTTCATTAATTGGCTGACTTCTTGTAGGATCTGCAGCAGACATGAGGATCCAGAGTATGGCTAGCACCTTGCCTATACCACTCCTGGGCGGGCATTCCCTGCACTAGCACATCAGAAGTTATAGCTTCTAAGAGGGTTTTGTGGGGTTGGGACATTGATTGTTGGTTGGAATGGGAAAGCTAAGGCCTGGTCTACACTACACGGTTAAGTCCACACAAGGCAGCTTATCTCAACCTAACTGTGGATGTGTCTACACTTAAATTTCACTCCTGATGACATAAATGCCCTGCTACACCAACACAATAACACCACCTCCCTGAATGGCATAGAGTTAAGGTCAACGTAGTTAGCTCAACACAGTGTCAATATAGATACAGAGTTACTTAAATGGACTGCTACTGGCATGCAGGAGGTGTCCCACAATGCCCCCACCCTGGCCTCTCTGGTCACTGTTGGGAACTCTATTGCCCAGTGGCCAGGTGACCAGGGAACCACTCCTCCCCTTTAATGCCTTGCAAATTTTTGAAGTTTCTTTTCCTGATTTCCCAGCTTATGGAGCACACCTAGCAACTGACCATGCCAACTCCACGCTGAAGAAGCACTGCTACCTGTAGTACACAAGAGGTGTTGGATCTCCTCGGTCTGCGGAGAGAAGAGGCTGTGCAGGCACAGCTCCAATCCAGCCATAGAAATGTCAACATCTATGAGCAGATTGCTCAGAGCATGGAGGAGAAAGGCTACAAGAGGGACCAGCAGCAGTGCCGCTTAAAAGTCAAGGAGCTGCAGCAGGTGTACCAGAAGGAAAAGGGGACCAGCAATCAATCTGATGCAGAGCTGCAGACCTGCTGCGGAGACCTCACCACCACCCCTATCAACCCCATGGATACTTCGGAGGAGCTTGAGTCACAGGCCCTGCACCATAAACAGGAAGGAAGAGGAGTATTGGGACAGGTGGCCTAAGGCATCCAGATGTGCAGTGAGCCAGGACATGTTTTTGACCCCACCGCAGCCCAGCCAGTCCCAACAGTTGAGCGTGGGTGAGCCTGATGCTGGGGAAGGATGCAGCTTGCTTTTAAATTACAGGGATAGAACTCAAAGTAGCAGGTCACATCTGTTGATTACTGTTTTTACTTGTACCAGAAGAAGTAGTGAAACAACCAAGAGGTACAGTTCCTATCTCCTTTCCACAGTTTATGTGCACCAGGATGTCCGTGAATCCTCCATAGAGATCTCAATGAAACTTTCATGGAGGTAGTCTGCAATCTTCTACTAAAGGTTTCTAGGGAGGGCTGTCTTATTTCTTCTGCCATGGTAGGACACTTTCCCATGCCACTAAGCGATTACTTCAGTCGGCACCATTGGAGTATACCTGCTAGCAGTATATGGTCCCAGGAGGCACTGTGACAACAGCAGAAGCTCTGTCTCTGTCATCCTCAGGCGTGAGATATCAGCCGAAATCACCATTGCCCATAAAAAACTGTGCCTTTATTCAGTTCCTTTGACGTATACACATACACTCAGGCCTGTGAGCTATTCCCTCCTCATTTTTCCAACACCACCCAAGCTTACAACTGGTGTGGATGAAGGCGAGTGAGTTCAGCATCCTAAGTTTCAATTTCTGTCATGAATACACTGACCTCTGTTCGATGCATCATTAGCTGCTGGCGTTGTTGCTTTGAAGGTCTCCCTCTCCACACCAGTGGAATGCCTGAAACAAATGAGGAGAAAGATGAGGACTCGGGATGATGTGTTCCAGGAGATCCTGCAAGCCAGTGCTGCATCAGAGAACTAGCACAGGGCTTGGAGGTTCACCCTTGCAGACAGCATGGACAGGAATAGAGTGAAGAGGAGAAAGGCACAAGAAAAGGAGAGGGATGTGCAGCAGGAGATGCTTGCCCTTTTCGGGCAGCAAACAGAGATGGCTGCAGACTCTGGTGGACCTGTATGTTCAACAGTCTTAGACTCACCTCCCTCTGCAGCCCATAGAGAATTCCATATCAGAACCTCCTTGCACCCCACCCCACTCAACCTTCCAAATGGCATCAGAGATTTCTGCACTACCCCCAACCACGCTACCTCAGGGGACATTAAGTGCCCAGACACTTACCTGTGAAAGACATGGTTGGTGTATGTGCGTCTGAAATGGAAATAACTGTTCTTTCCGCTTCATAAATTCTCTTCTCTTAATTCATCAAATTTTATTAAGTTATAATTTTTATTTTATTTTATAAAATGTTATATTTTGAAACATAATTCATCTTTATTAGTTTACAACATATGTGGGCTGGTACTGAGTAGGTATAACACCCACCAATTTCCTATAACTTCATTTTATAAGTTCTATAACAACAGCATACACAGACAATATTAATTGGTGCACTGGCAATGTTACACACACACACACCACTGCAAGGTTCATACTGGTCTGAAAAAGAGCAAGGCCAGGTAGAGCGCACTCTACAGCAACACATACTACTCTGGCTCACTATTAAAATGATCTTTCAAAGCCTCCCTGAGCCGTTAAGCTCTTCTTATAGTCCTGGAATCAGGCTGTTCACAATCAGCAGACAGCTGGTGAACTAAAATCCCTGCTTGCAGCTTTCTGAACATCCTGTGTTCTTAAAGATGTGCATATTCTGTACCTACCCTGACTAGCCCACATTGATGTCGGGAAAGCATCCCCAGTGATCCACCAGCACTTGTATTACATGGAAAAGTAGTAGTTTCTGTTGATGTACTCTGCAGCAAGCAGGTCTGGTGCTAAAATAGGGATACACATGCTATCTATCATCCCGCCACAATTTAAGAAGCCCACTGCTGCAAAACCATCCACTATGTCCTACACATTGCCCAGAGTCAGAGTCCTGTATAGCAGGAGGTGATTAATGGCCCTGTACACTTGCATCACACCAACCCCAGCAGTCAATTTCCCAACTCCAAAGAGATTCCTGGCTGATCAGTAGCAATCTGACATTGCAAGTTTCCACAGTGCAATTGCCACTCACGTCTCAACTGTCCATGCAGCTGTCATTTTGGTGGCCCTGCGCTGGAGCGAGTTCAGCATACAGATCCAGGAATGTGGTCTTGCACATCCGAAAGTTCTGCAGCCACTGCTCATCATCCCAAGCCTGCGTGACAATGAGATCCCACCACTCAGTGCTTGTTTCTCAGGCCTAGAACTGGGCTCCACTATCTGCAGCTGCTCCATGAATGCCGCCAACAGCCTTGAATTGTTTCTCTTTATATAGCACAGGCATCTGGCCTCCAAGGAATCGTCATGTTCCCCATGGCTCCTCTTGCAACTCTGTAAATACTGCAGGATCAAGTGCAATGTTCTCACAATGCACATCACTATAGTGCAGAGCTATGCAGGATCCATGCTTCTGTCAGAGAAGGCTGGAAGGACACGTGGGTTTGCAGGGATTTTGAAAGGAGGCACAAAATATTGTGGAATGGAGAACCCTTCGTTATGGGAAGTTGAACCCAGGGTGCCAGTCACCCCTGCATGGCTGGTTTCAGCCCCATGAGGGATTGCTAAAACTTCCCCAAACACTGAATGGTGGCAAGCTGCACAGTGGAATAGCTGCCCACAGTGCACTGCCGTTTGCGTCGATACAAGCACTCCTGGTGAGGACGCACATCACCTACACAAGGAGCATAGTGTGGACACTTACAAACGATGTAATAACTGCAGTGGCTGTATGCCGACATAACTGAGGTCAACATAATTTTGTAGTGTAGACATCGCCTAAGTCAATGAGTTGGGTAATGGGCAGCCTCAGCAGCATCTCCATAGCCTGCGACTATGGTGCCATCAGTGTATGCTCTGTAATTAATAGACTTTCTGCCACATTTAAAGACTTACCACCTCTGCTCACTGGCCCCTGAGAGGTAGCTGCCCCAGGGGTGGAGGGCTAGTGTAGACAGAAGAAAGATTTTAAAATGGAACTAATAGTGGTGGCTAGGGCGTCAGTTAGGAACAGCCTACAAAAAGAGAGTAAACAAATATAATAGAAAAATAAGAGGCACAAAGCCTAGGGTTGTATTTTTCAAAAGAAGAGAAATATTAAAGGGAGCACAGAGAGTTATGGTTTGACTGGGAATTTATAACATATTTTAAGTCAGTTAAATGATTCAGAACCATTAAGTCATACTCATTGCTTGCTGATGTAACTGCATGATCTCATTACTGTTACCTTCTTTGCTCTCATGCTCTTGTTTGCTTGCCACATTTATTTGAGTCTGGTTTTTCCCTGCTCTTTGGAGCAGGGACTATGTCTACATGTGTGTTTATACAGCACCTATTAGCATTCCCAAGAGAAATCTGCAGTACAGTTGAAATACGCAATGTTGTAGTAGTTGATTTGGTCCCAGGATATTAGAGAGACAAGGGCAATGAGGTAATGTCTTTTATTGGGCCAACTTCTGTTAGTGAGAGAGAAGTTTTTGAGCTTACACAGCCAGAGCTCTTCTTCAGGACTGGGAAAGGTATTCAGTGTGTTGCACCTAAATACAAGGTAAAACAGTTGGTTAGCATAAGTAATTAACACATATTTCAAGGGATCATTCAAGGTGAAGTGGCCCATTAACACCTCTCCAGTCATTGGGAGAGGAGGAGGAAGTAGGGGGCCGTTAGTGGGTTATACATCAGCTTCACCAATGGAATCCCACAGACAACTATATACAAGAAAGCCACGGATCACCCACTTACCTTCGAAGATCCAGTAACCAGCTAAACACATCAAGTAATTTGATATCTATCCCAGGCCCTTGGATACCACAAACATGCTCAGAGAAGAAAGTCCGGGATATACACCTTAACACACTTAAAACCACCTTCACCAAACAAGGACACTCCACCAGAGAAGTAAATCACATCAAGGAACAGGTCACCCAAATACCCTGAGAGAACCTACTTCAATACAGAAAAACCCACTCCGACCACACACTCATAGTTGTCACCTACCACCCCACACTGGAACCCACACGGGGTATGATCAAACATCTACAATCCATACTCGGTGGGAACACCATCCCGAAAGAAATCTTTCCTGAACCCCCACTTCAGGCCTTCAAACAACCCCCAACCTCTCCAAACTAATCATCAGATGCAAGCTTCCCTCAGACCAAGACACACCAACTCAAAGCAGCACCTGACCCGGCTAGAACAATAGATGTAAAACCTGTAGACAAAACTTCACTGCTACAATAATCGACACCTCCCATAACACACCTTTTAAGATCTCTAGGTTCTACACAGAACATGAGCCTATCACAACATGAGCCTATCATCCAGTGCACTAAATGCCCCAACAACAACTATGTGGGCAAACGAGACAATCACTACGCGTTTGAATGAACTCACACAGAAAAATGATAAAAGACAAAAACACCCTATCACCTGTGGGTGAACATTTTCCACAGAGCGATCACTCTATATCTGACCTATCAGTCCTCATCCTCAAAGGAAACCTGCACAACACTTTCAAAGACAAGCCTGGGAGTTTAAATTCATAACTTTTCTAGACACTGAAAATCATGGACTGAATAGAGTCACTGGATTTATGGCTTCTGACAACAATCTATAACACACTAACAACCCTCCCAGCATCTCCCCCCATGACTTGTCTACACTTAAAATGCTGCACCTGCACCGCTGTAGCTCTTCAGTGAAGACACTACCCTATGCAGATGGGAGGGGTTCTCCCTTGAGTGTATGTACTCCTCCTACCCAAGCGTCAGTAGCTAGGTTGAGGGAGAATTCCCCCGTCAACCTAGCACTGTCTACACCAGAGATTAGGTCAGTTTAACTGCGTTGCTCAACTTGTCTCTCTCTCACCAACCGAAGTTGGTCCAGTAAAAGATATAACCTCACCCACCTTGTCTCTTTAATACAATTAATTTCAGCTTCTAGGATGGGTGAACCACTCATAGCAAATTCAGGATCATACATGTGAGCATACAGGAGGGAGGCTGAAGGGGACATGTCTCTTCTCACCCCACTCCAATTTTTGCTATCCTAATTGTCCCCCTGATGCACTAATGCATTCTCACTCCTGGTTCTCTACTCCCCCAACTTTAGTATATAATTATTCCACTGCTTTCACTCATGTATTTGCTTTTGTGGGGAGGAGTATTTTAGGGGAAACGATGATCCAGATAAACTTTAGAGGGCCTCTAAATAAAGCAAAACGAAAGGTGAGAGACAAACTAGCCACAATACAGAAGGACAGAAAATCAGCTTACTAAGATGCAAAAGGGGATCAGTGGAACTTGACCTGTCCTTTAGCTACCAATCTAAGAGTAAAGCTTGACCTGTATTTTGAAATAAGAAAATATATTTGGTGTGATTTATACAAAAGAGGGAGGTGGCCAAAACCCCAAAACCTCAGCTGTTTTTTTTTCCTTAAAAAAACAAAACAAAACAACAACAAAAAACCCTCTGCATTATTTTCAGGTTAGGGACTACACTTTAATTTAAACATTGAAATTGTAATTCATATTTCTCCACATTCAAGATTATGATTTGCCCCAATCTATAATTACAGTGTTATCTATTGCTGTGTTTAGATTCATACTCAAATATTTTTGTGCATTGTGCACATCTACCACAATAATAATTAAAGAGTGGTATGCACAGTTCAAGAGGATGTATATATGGAAAATACCAAATAAAATAATCAAAATTAGCATAAAAAATGCATGAGCAACAGAAGCCCCATGGCAAAAATAACATCAATATCATTCTTCGTAATCCATAAATATGCTAAGCAGTTTCTGGCACTGTACCAAGACCTAATGAGTCCTATCACTAAAAATGCAGTTGAGTGCTGTAGCATCACAGACCTCCTTATCTCCAGGTACTTTACCTTCAATCAATAAGGATAGGCATGGACTATAAACAAGCCTTTTGTTACCAAATACTAATCTCCAGAAATATCAAAGTCACTCAAACATCCTTACGTTTATGCTACACTCATTGCAGATTAAATTTGAATAGGAAATACATGTAATGACTATCAGCATTTAGATACAAAGTCCATTTCCTAGTTAACCATTGTGTGAGCTTTTCATAAACTTCTAATGTTAGAAAATAATGCAAATTTCTGCTCTGCAATCCTAATCTCCTAAAGCAGAACTCAAAGTAACACAGTATTTATTCAGTAGTGTGGTTATAAGCATTCGTGGATTATTCTACTCTTTTGCTTGAAGTATGTACACAGCTGGACTTGTTTTTGAGATTATTAGGCTTTAAAGATTCAAGTTAAGCATATGCTCAAGTGTTTTGCTGAATCAGAGCCTTGAAAGCAGACACTTAGCTTTAAGCACATGCTTCAATGTTTTGCTGAACAGGAATGGACTTGCTTAAATGCTTTGCAAATTAATCTAGAAACCTCAATTTAAAAAAATCTTTTTTAATAAAATGCTCTGCTATTGGCTTTCTGAATCAGCCCAGTAAAATGGATTGTCTTTCACTGAAATCTACAAAAGCAAAGGAAATTTAATTTAAATTGAGGGTTCTTCTGTTTGAAGTAATAATTAATTGAAACCAGAGGCAAACTAGAAAGAGAACATCTGCTTTAATAAGAGATACCAATTCAACTGCATGAGCAAGAGATCTGAAATATTCTCTTAGTAGAAGAGACCAGTTCTCATGGGATTCCAGTCACATAAAAACTAGCAAGAATATTCAAGTTACAAGCTTCATATCAGAAAAATCCTGAGGGGAAAACCACAGAACCAGTGATTTCTTAGAGCTGACTTGTACAAATTTGCTATTCAGTCCTGTGCACAAAGCCACCACGGAGTCTCTGCACCAATTAAGTCTTGCTTAAATCTTCCAAACAGCCATTTAGGTTCTTTGGGCAGGAATAAATGTCCCCCCTTGTGACATTTTCAACATAGACTAAGTAGTTTGGGTAAGTAACCACTTCTCAGTTTCCTTAAGGAACCTGGTACTAGAGATGGGGCAGGACGTGGATTTTCAATTTCATGGGAAATACCATATTTTTTTGTGGGGGAGGAGGCAGAATCTAAAATGGAACAAGCCCCCAAAATTCAAAATTTCTCATGAAATCACATCCTGAGGGGGGTTTTTTTGGGTCAGTCAAAACATTTTGTTTTGATAAAATTGAAACAGTACATTCCAGCTGAGACTTTCATCAAAACCTTGTCTTGATTTTATATTTTAAAAAGCATTCATTTTGAAAAGCCATTTTGAAACAAAAAATTTAAATGTCATTTTGTTTTTTCCCCTAACTGAAATTTCTTCAAAATCAACATGTTTTTCTAAATTTTCTAAGTTTTGATTTTAACACTAGCATTTTTGTGTCAAAAAATGTTTGGCTGAAAAGTTTCCAACCAGCTCTACCTAGTACACTTTTGGATGCCATAAAGTATTACAAACAGTGGGTGTCAAATACACCCCATGGCTGATCTATCAATTCATTGTGTTATGTCAAGAAACCTACGAATTAAAGTAATATATATGCAATACCAAGGGACAGGACGACAAGTACAGTCTGTCTCAGCCATAATTCTGGATTTCTTTGGGGTTTAAAACTGACTAAAGGGACACTTATCAACCTTTCTAAACTCATACTTTTTCCTCTCTTAAATGTGTTATATATATATATGGGATGTACACTGAAGGTTTTAAAGACTTAGAACTAGATTTAGCCAGAGGTTATAGAAGTGAAAAGGGAAACTCCAGGGGCAACGGTGGCACAAGGTGTGTACCGCTCCCATAGTGTGAACACACAGCTCCCAAAAGTGGGCAGCACTGACAGGAAGGAAAGGACCAGGCTAGAGCAGCCAGAGGATATCATATTTCAGTGCACCCATTAAGTTTCCTCTACTGGTTGGACTCCTGTGTCTTTACA
The DNA here is from genome assembly GCF_013100865.1 of Trachemys scripta elegans. Lineage (NCBI taxonomy): Eukaryota > Metazoa > Chordata > Testudines > Emydidae > Trachemys > Trachemys scripta. The sequence continues at coordinate 46,715,392 of NC_048303.1, forward strand.
CTTGCATTTTAAAGCTGCCATCCACTAAAAATCCACCAAGCCATGGCTATTGGGCAAACAATGCCTGTCATCTTTGTCAGTCACCTCTGCTACAAAACTACTTATTTCTTTACCATTTAATTTCAAGATCTCATGTTCTTTTCACACCGAAACAGCTACATTGATTTCAATGCAAATTATGAACATACAAATAATATGGGATCAGGCCCCCAGTGTAAACATGCTCCACATCATCATCAGATGTTATAGCATGAACGATGCAGCCCAAGCTTCACAGCCAGTGGGTCCAAGTAGAACAAGCTGTTACTTCAGCAGCTGTGTGCTTGACTGTGCTCTGCAGTGGCTCTTCTGTCATTTTTTTCACGTTCTATCCACTGTGTAGGAAATGTCCAGGTACAAACTACAGGACGCTAATATGAAAAGATTACCTAAGAAGCAGTTTCACACATGGTGGGGAAATGCTAATTATTTAATTAGTGTTTAATTCAATTATTTAATGTAATTATTTAATTAAGTTGTGCTTCATATCTTCCTCTCAATAGACCTACATTGGTGGGGCTTGCCAAAGCTTGTGTTAATTCTACAGCGAGCTTGTTTCAGGAGATATGTTTTGTTAGAACAGAACAGTCCCATTTATCCAGAGACATGTTTTGACTTGCGGCTACACATATATTAGACTGAAGATACTGCAGCGAAAGTAAATAACTATTCCTTCACATTATAACAAGCAAGAGGAAAGGAACATTCTCTGAGGCATGAATCCATATAAATGTATCCACTTTCATTAGCTACATCTCAACACTATTGATTACTATTCCATACTCAGAATTATTTCATTACTATTTTCTCTGTGGGAATGCTTCCATGCATAGTATATTATGCCAAAGTGATCCCCTGCTGTTTAAATAACTGGTCTACCAGATCAGGTGGCTGAAAGACAGATCATCTGATAGAAATAGTAAAAAAGGAGGCAAGAGCCTGAAAGCCTGAAGTAATGTCGCTATTTGAGCAGTTATTGGTGATATATATTAACCTTCACTTTTGTTTTCAAGCATGCTTGCTAGGCTTTATTTTATACACAGTCTTGCTGCTATTTTCATAGGGGTTAAAGGATAGCCTCTCCATATTTTCAGAAGCAAGCTGCCTGAGGCAAAGAGCATGTCCAACCCCGGTTATAAAACCTTATTATGCAATAACAAGTACAAGAATAAATAACAAAATACAGATTTTTTCCCCTATTGCAGTTTTAACTACAAAAATTTAAAATATTCCTCTCATAACTATACATGTAAGGGTCAAAATACAATATTAAGAATGTCCACATTAGTATAGCGTTGAGGGGAATATATCCATAGCTATGGAAATAACCTTTTAATGACACAGAATAAACAACTTCTTATAGACTGGAAGGAATTGATATCTGATCACTTACAGACACAGGTAAAATCTTAGACTTTTGTGCAAAGCGGGGGTATGCATGGGACCTAATATTTGGCCCAGTGTTGGGCTACATGTATTCAATATTCATGTCCCACTCAATAACCATCACTTCTCCAGACAACCTGCCTGTTTCAGTTTGCTCTCCCATTCCCCAAGGAGTCTAAATGAGAGGTAGCTGGGTGAATTTCTTTCCTTCACCCTTCTGGGACCAGGGGAACTTCTCCCCTCTACTCCACAAGCCAGGGAAAGCCAGCACCGGCATGCTCTCCTGGTGCTTCTTCTCCCCACAGGCCAGAGTAGGGACTAAATAGGATCAGCATCTGAGTAGCTGAATTATGCAGGTGTTTGGTCCCCAGTCATGAGTAACAGCACCAGCCATCCAATTTGGCATTCATCTACCTGAGGTTTGGGCATTCAGAATACCAAGCTAAGGAAAAATTACCTTTCTCCAGTGACACATGGCACAATCTTCAACCCCTAACTCTGGAAAGAGTAATTGCCATGCTTGACATTTAGGCTCTGCAAGCTACATTATATTAAATATACACAAAAATATGTTAGCCCTAGAACTCTAACAAAGCATCACATTACACTGAAATGTTAAGCCCTGATTCAACAAAGCACTTACACATGTGCTTCAACCCATTCAAGTCAATGAGATTTAAGCATGTGCTTAAAATTTGGCATCGTGAGCCATGTGGGCAGACTGCTGAGCCCATGTGGAGCCACAATTACCCAGGGCATCATACTTCCAGGGAGAGTGTGACACTGCACTCCATATTCTTCAGAGATATTATATGAATATATCAATCATAATGTATTTTATGCAGGATAGGTCATGTGAGATATCATTGGAATCATTGAATATGATTATCCTATTTGTATGCATGTATCATTTTTGTATCTGAAATTAGGAATATTGACTATGTATCTGTATTACAATCGTGTTTACACATGGGGAATGCCAACTAGACAAAATGCTCTCAGTCTAGATGGCTGGTTGGGAAGGGCTCATTAAAGTTAATGAACAATACGCCTTAGAAGATGCTTATTGCCCACCGTGTGTGTGCGTGGGGGGCTTCCTGAGGATGCTACAAATAACCTCTGGCCACTATGAGACTACAAGAAACTGGTGCTGGACTCCATCTTGAGATACCAGTGCTTTTCCACTGACTGACATGGAAATCAAGCTTTGAAACAAAGGGTTCCCGCCATATGCAAAAGATATATAAGGCAGGAGAGTGACATCATTGTGGCTCTTCACTGACTCCCCACCCAAAGAGACTCCTGGAAACACCTGAGGAACAAAGAGGGAACTGCGAGAAGTGTTGGACTCAGGCTAAAGGGATTTTTAGCCCGTGAATGGAACACCCAGGGATTCTAAGCTGTAAACCAGTGCAGCTTACTGCTTAAGAATCTGCAGCCTGCTTGTATCATCTCTTAGAGTGAGGATCTGCTATTCATATCCAATCTCTTTTGTATATTAAGCTTAGATTGTGGTTTTATTTGCTAGGTAATCTGCTTTGATCTGTTTGCTATCCCTTATAATCACTTAAAATCTATCTTTTGTAGTTAATAAACTTGTTTTTCCTTTGTCTAAAACCAGTGTGTGTGGGAATCATAATTTGGGGCAGAAAGCTGTGTATATTCCTCTCCACACTGAGGGAGGGGACGAATTTCATGATCTTACACTGTACAGTTCCCTGTGCAGCACAAGATGGTATAATTTTGGGTTTACACCTCAGGGGAAGGGGGGGCATACCTGAGTAACTGCAGCTGGGTGTGTCCCTATTTGTATGTGTGCTAGAAGGAGCTTGAGAGCTTGTCAGCAATACAGTGTAAAGGGAGCTCAGGCTGGTGGGTCAGGCACACTCAGTGATACCCCAGTTCCAGATGGCGCCCGGGGGGAAACCCGTCACAGAGGGGTCTTAGGCACCTGAGAAAGTGGTCCAGTTTTCAAAAGTGCTGAGCATCAACAACACCCACTGACACCAATATGCCTTTGCTAGCTCTCCCAACAAGTTTAATGCAGCTTGGCTAGCATCCATCAGATTCACTGTTAATTGTTTTAATTTCAGGTGATAATACAGAAAAGTAATGTATGTTGGGGGAAAAGACAACAGAGAAAGACCAGAATGCCAATGATTAATAGGTACGCAATATACAATTTCATGCTGTCTTGTGCCCATTGGCTGTCTTCACTGTAATGCTCTTCGCAGAAAAGCAGAATATGTGGCAGTTGGGGGAGGTGGTTTGTCTGACTGCAAGAGTAACTTCTACGTTTTGTAGGTAAAATGTGGATTTAAAAGGAGCAAACACAGAGAAACACCAGAAACAGAACTCATTTCATGGATGTAATTTTAATGGTTAAGAGATCATAGCAGTGATTCTCTGACAAACAGATCTAGCTTAATGCTGATAGTTACAATTTATTCACCCAAATGCAAAATTCAGTATTACAGAAATGATGTATGCACTGATCCCAGGCGATATTAAAAAAAATACTTAAGCATGAAAGTATGAAAATTGTTATATCAAAAATCTAAATGTACGAACTCCTCAGAATTACCTGTGTACATTTAATCTTTAACCTTGATTAAAAATGTACAAGGGTGTTCTGAAAAGTCATTTAGATCACATCCTGAAAACTCCAAATTCTGTCCTCTTGGTGGGTGCATTTAGTGCTGCACTAAGACTCAGACCCAAAACAAGTCTTGTATCAGCGGGGTCAATAATTCCATCGTCCCATAATCTGAAATTAGACCAAACAAGAAAAGAAGAATTATATAAACAGTTTACAAGAGATAGGCCTTCAGCCACACAGAAGTAAATAAATATTTCTATTGGAGGGAGTGGATAAAAAAAGGGCCAAATTCTGATTTAAGACAATTGAGCTACTTCGTATTTATGCTGATACAACAAAGCAAAATTTCGTGCCTACTTTTTTATTATTTCTATAATTTGTCTTCTAGATTTAACTATACAGTTCAAAATAAATGACTAGAATAATCTCTACCTACTTTAAATGGGATTATTCATACTATTTTTTTAGTATGAAAATGGCATCCTAAATTCAAGAGAAAAAAATTTTATGAGAAATAAATGGAAAAGATCCCAATGTCATGAAAATGGCTCCCCATCCTGTTGGTAACTATATTCTAAAAAGTAAATTAACATCATTAATAAACGTTATTTGGCTTATCTTAGCTGTCAATTCAAGATGTTTAGTTATGAAAGCATAAGGATTTAAAGTGCTGGAGTATATTTTTTATGGACTGCCAACAATTATTTCACTAATCTTCTTTACTGAAGTCTATTTCTAAACAGTTGTAAATTAATCTGTGCCATAGTGAAGTCCCTGAAAGCAATGAATTCATAAAGCTATGCCACAGTAACAAAAAAACAGCTCTGAATTCCAAACAACTAACCTCCCAATTGACAGGCACTTCTGCACCTGCTTAATATTAAGCATGCAAGCAATTGAAGTTAAGCACACATGGGACTGTTTGCAGGCTCAGCGCCAAAAGAGTTCCATCCCGCTACAAATGAACTCCATAGCAAAAATTCTAAACGTCCTAAAAATTGTATATGTTGTACAACTACCTTCCCTAGGCACTTTGTTTAGAACCAGATGCTGAAGTCCTATTGCAGCTAAAGTCCCATTTAAATCAATGTGAATTTTAACCAGCTGAGGGACTGCAACACAACATGAAATATCTAAAAAAAAAAGTAAAAAAAAAAAATTTCCTTCCCCATGTCCAAAGAGAGCAACTTATTTTGCAATCTTTTCTGAGATTATTACATTGTTGTCATGTCTGACAATTTTATTCTGTGTCTTTAAAATTACTGCTCTGCTTTTGGTAAATTAGTTTTTGAAAGTGATGATCCTTTCATGTTATTTTAAAACAATGGGTAGTCAACACTGAATTTTTAATCAAGAACAAAAATATTCTTCCCTTCTGGCTAAAGTTTCAAGTTGTCAATTTTATATTGTTTGAGGATTAGTTTGGGTTTTTTTAAATCAAATTACACAGGAAAGAAAACATTTAGCACACTTACCTCAAAACAAAAGAAGAGAATAAAGAGAACTGCATAGTGCATGTAAATAAGTATTCATGAGTCTTAGTCACCAATAGAAGTTTGCAACAATTTTGTAAATTTGTTTTAGTTTAGCATTTGTTGTTAGCGTCACTTTCACCAAGTCACAGCAAATAATTTTTAAAATAGCTAATTACATTTTCTCTATTACAACTTGGGTACACTCAAAACAGGATATCCAGAAACTCACTTCTCCTAGGATGCTCCCAAGAAACAAACTACACCACCTCTACCCCGATATAACGCTGTCCTCGGGAGCAAAAAAATCTTACCGCGTTATAGGTGTTATATCGAACTTGCTTTGATCCGCCGGAGTGCACGGCCCCGCCCCGCCGGAGCACTGCTTTACTGCGTTATATCCGAATTCGTGTTATATCGGGGTAGAGGTGTATATTAAAACCAACAAACCTATTAGTTAACCTTTTCCCTTCTCTGGATTTTCCAGTCTGTATCCTGTCCTCTCTCTGTTTGTCTCTATGGGTACATCTACATAATAGCAAGTCTCAGAACCCAGGTCAACTGACTCGTGCTCACAGGGTTCATGCTAAGGGACTAAAAATAGCTCCTTAGGGAGGAGCCCAGGTTCTGAAATCTGGAGAGGGAGGCAGGGCCTCTGAGCCCAGCCCTTAGCCGGAGCAGTAATATTTACATTGCTTTTTTTTATCCCTGTAGCACAAGCTCCATGAGCCTGAGTCAGTTAACCTGGGCTCTGAGACTAGCTTCCCTGGCATTTTTGTTTGGTTGCTTTTTTTGCCATGTAGATGTACCCTCTGGCTCCTATCCCCCAATGAGAGCTGCTAGCAGGCATTCTTACACCCACATGGAGTCACACTAGCAGATCCTGTTGCAGGATAGCAACACACAGTCTGTGCTTATGTGCTGGATAGCATAATACACGTTGTCAGCACTTAGGATGTGATTCAGGAAAGCATCCCTATTCAGGAAAGCACTTAAGCACACACTTATGTCCTACTAAATTTGACAGAGTGTAAGCACAAGATTGGAGCTAAGTATGTGATTAAGTGCTTTTCTAAATTGGGGCTTTTAATAATAATCATTCATTAATTACAACCTTTTGGTGTATTTTAACAATAATATTACATTGAAAAATTAAGTGCTCAAATTAGGTGCTTTTTCTCCTTAAGCCACAGCAGTGAAACACAAAACAAAAGTATAATTAGAAAACTCTTGCGCTCAGAAGAGCTAGAGGACCAATCGAACTCCCACTGAAGTCAATAGGACTAGTGTTTCTATTGACTTTAATGGAAGTTATGTCAGGCCTTAAACTCTTCAGGAATAATGAGTATGTCCCATATCTATGCATAAAACCCCAGTTTAAGAAAATGTCAGTGGGATCACTGTCTAAGATATACATGGCCAACATTTTGTAACATCAGAGAATACATGTTACCAAGAACACTTCAGCAGTTTTCACTACAAATTTCACATAAAAATGCATTCATAGAATCATAGAATATCAGGTTTGGAAGGGACCTCAGGAGATCATCTTGTCCAACCCCCTGCTCAAAGCAGGCCCAATCCCCAGACAGATTTTTGCCCCAGATCCCTAAATGGCCCCCTCAAGGATTGAATTCACAACCCTGGGTTTAGCAGACCAATGCTCAAACCACTGAGCTATCATTATTTTTATTACCCATTAGAATCAGATTTAGTTTTGATCAGCTTAATTTCTTGGCACAGTGGAATAATCATTGGGATATCTCAGTGAACCAGTTTCATGAGATCAAACCCTCAGTCACCCTGCTCCTCATAATCTTAAAAGGGTAATAAAAATTAACTATTTATAGTGATTTCTCTTTGTTCTAAGTGTGATTTCATTTCAATTTTCTGATAGTTACATGTTTGTTTGGTCCTTCTGGAAGGGACCTGCAGTATTCAGATCTACCTCACTATTTGGTGTAATGATTTTTCAATCTCCTTTAGTAAAACATCAAAATTGAATGAAATATTTCAAATCCATTAAAGATGTTTAATGTAACTGTATTTTTGTGGGATAAGTTATATTAAGAAAGTATTGCTGGCCCAAAGCAATTAACCTCAGAAGTTCAGCCTTATAAAAGGCTATTGCTGTAGTAAAGACCTTTCAAAACTTTACACACCTTTTCTTTTTTTAATAGAATACTTGTTTTTTGTAATGACAAACTAGCTTTTATTGACAGCCTCAAAGATTTTACACTGTATAAGGTAAAGATTGCTTTCAAGGTCACCACTACCTTCTGCTTTTCTTTGTTTAAAGAAAACTGTCTTCTGTATTGGGACATAACATTAAACATCCTATTAAAAACCCAGTGCTAGAACATGAATCACATCTATGTTCATAAAATATTCAGAACAGGGACTCTGAGTAAAAGAAACAAACAGACCAGAAAAGAAAATGGCCCATGTAATTTGTTACAACGTAAACTGATTAAACTCCATTTGGAAACCTGTAAGCAGATTAATATAGCTCATTAAAAAGGGAGCTGGCTAACGACTCTCGTTAATTAAGACTGTTCAGAGTGAAAGGTTCTATTCAGACAATTGATTAAAATTTGATTATAAAACACAACTAAGGGGAAGTACATTGACATCCTGAAGATAACAAATGATAATTTATAAGCAAAACTGCATATAGGGAAATATGCTTCCATTTTAAGACCATAAAAGCATTTTTCTTCTTTACTTTCAAATTTATTGCTCAAGGGCTTCAAAACCCACAGAAGTCAATTGAACACATCCCACTGACTTCAATGGGCTTTGAATCAGGCCCCAAGAGCGTGGACAGAGACTATATAACTTCATACACATTTACCAACAGGACAGCACAAGGTAGATTCAAACATTGCCTGTCTCATGCAGTGATCAAAACGAATACAGACATTATCTCCGCCTACAACCCCCTGTCCCCTTACTGAAGGCATCTTGTTGGTCTGATTAGCACAAAACAAAGCCAGTTTTGGCAGAATCCAGTTTTGATTTCATTACCTGATGCCCAGCACTTGGCTGGGTTGATTCTCACTTGACTACACAGGTGGCAAGACTGATCGCCATGTTTGGAGTCAGGAAGGAATTATCTCCTCCCAGAAAACTGACCATTGCACTGAGGAAGTGGGTTACTTTTCCTTCGTACACTGCAGCATGTGACATTCAGTAAACATATTGTTATGCCTGCATGCAAATTTGTTGGCTAATGGAAGCAAAGTGTCTCTAACCCCTACTTCATGCAGGGGAAACATCCATTTCTGCAGTGCTTGTAATAATTACTCCTGGGGGAATTTTGTGCCACTGCGCGTGCGCAGAATTCATATCCTCTGCAGATTTCTTTGCTTTCCTGCAGGAAAAGGATTTTCTGACAGGGAAGCAAAGGCAAGCTGCAAGAGCGGTCATGCACCCCTCCTTAGCAGCACAAGTACATCGTTTCAGGCACCCAGAGCAGTCAGCGGAGAGGTAAATCACCACAGGGCTGGGGACACCCCAGCCAGTGGCCCCTACCCTGCGCCGGGATCAGCTGACAGTCCCAGCTGAGCTGGAGGTGGGAGAGGACAGGGCTTCCTCTTCCCCTGCGAAGAGTAAATAGGGCTGTGTCAGACCCACCCCCAGAAACCTCCCCCCGGCTGCAGGAAGTTCAGCATCCTCCCCTGCTTCCTGCCCCTATCTCTCCTCTGCCACAGGGGGAGGGGTCACTGTACCATGAGTTGCTCCCTCATCTGCCCAACCCCCATGCATCCCAACCTCCCATATCTGGACCCCTCCTGCCAAACCTCACCAGACCCCCCCTCAGCCCTCCATACCCGAACCCCATCCCACTGAACCTCAACCCTTGCGCAGCTAGAGCCTCCCTGCAACAAGACCCCCTGCTTCCGGACCCCCACCTCTGCACCCAGACCCCCCCACTGAGCTCCCTTCACTCAAACCCCTACTCTGACAAGCCCCACCCCCATGAGCCTTCACATCCAGACCCCCACCCCACTGACCCGCAACTAGCTGCACCCAGACTCCCCCCCCCAAGCCCCACTCCCACAACACCCAGACCCCTCCACTGAGACTCCCCCTACCCAGACCCCCTGCTGAGCTCCAACCACCTTCACCTGGATGCCCCTGTAGAGTCCTATTGCCCCTGTATCTGGAATCCCCACAATGAGCCTCTGTGCATCCAGATTCCTTCATGCCTAGACCACTCACTGACCTGCCTGCACCCAGACTGTCCCTCACAGAACCCTCTCACCCCACACCTGGATCCCCCCACACTGAGCCCCTCCACACTTGGATCCTGCCTTGTTGAGCCTGCCTGCCCCACACCTGGTGCACCTGGCGCAGAGGGGCAGGGGCCCAGGGTATTTCTGGGGCAGGCCCAACAACTGTGCTGTGTCAGGGTCGTGTGCAGCCTCACCACTGAGTCCGTGTCCCGGGGAGGGGAGGGGAAGGACTGCAGGGTGATCTCCCACCTTCATGCAGCCAGTGGCCTGTGATCCCACTGCCATGCTGGACCCTCTGCATTTATTTATTGACAAATAAAACGTGCAGAATTTTAAAATACTGTGCACAGAATTTTTAATTTTTTCGGCACAGAATTCCCTCAGGAGTAAATAATACTTTATATCATTGGTGACTGGACTAGGCCACCAAACTGCAAAAATAGTAGTGTAAAGCTTAGTGTCTTAATCCAGTATTCCAAACTCTGAGGCTACATCTACACTACGGGGGGGGGGGTCGATTTAAGATACGCAAATTCAGCTACGCGAATAGCGTAGCTGAATTCGATGTATCGCAGCCGACTTACCCCGCTGTAGGGATGGCGGCAAAATCGACCTCTACGGCTTCCTGTCGACGGCGCTTACTCCCACCTCCGCTGGTGGAGTAAGACCATCGATTCGGTGATCGATTTATCGCGTCCCGTTGGGTAGTGTAGACCCAGCCTCAGATCTTACTGAGGAAAATGAAGTGTATGAAGGGAGTAGGCATACAACGACATGATTGGTGGGGACAGGTATGAATACTGGGCACAGTTAGAAGACAACCCTATTAAGGTGCACAATTCTTTCCACAGGAAAAAAAGAATAGGTGGGACTTGAGGGCTCCCAGACCATGTATATTCAGGGTCTTAGACCAGGTCTACACTATAGACTTACATCGGTAGAACTAAGTCGCTCAGGGGTGTGAAAAATCCACATCTCTGAGCAACATCATTCTACTGACCTAACCTCTGGTGTAGACAGCGCTATGTCAGTGGGAGAGCTTCTTCCATCGACATAGCTACCGCCTCTCACGGAAGAGATTAACTATGCTAACAGGAGAAGTTCTCCCATCAATGTAGGAGAGTCTTCACTTAAGCACTACAGTAGTGCAGCTGTACTGATGCAGTGTTTTAAGTGTAGGCCTGCCCTTAGACTGTAAGGTATTCAGGCCAGAGGCTTGTCTTATTTTATGACTGTGAAGCTCCTAGCTCATTTTGGGACAGTATTTTATTAACAAACAAATAAACTATCTGCCCTCCCTTGACTGAAGAATTAGGTGAAGATTTTTTTTTAAAGGATGCCTAAAGTTAGGTTCCTTGCTGAGTACTCAGCAGCTCCCACTGAAATTAGACCACTTATTTAGGTATCCAAAGATGGGTTTGGGGCCTAAATTTTTCAAAATGACTAGTTATTTTAGGTACCCAAGTTGCAGGAGCCTGCCTTTCAGAAACTGCTGAGCACCCTTTAAGATGTCACAAGCTAGGCACCCAAAAATCACTTGACACCCTTGAGAATGTAAACACACATTTTTTAAAAATGTGGGCCCATGGCTAATATTTAAATCTCTCTCCTTCACATAACTACTGCTCTAAATATTAACAATGAGCTGTGGGCTGTTTGGGGGGAAACTGAGTTGTTTTTTACATCACAACTGTACACATGTTGCATGCCTAATAAATCCAATAATTTTTCAGTCCTCAGTACAAAGAGATTATGAATGAGATTCCAGTGGATATTAACAAAATCAAAGAGTTCATTTTCTCCTCCAGGAGATTATGGATTTGGTTTAAATACAAATACCCTGACTGTAATTTTTTAATGTAATTAGTTCAGTGAAAAATTCTTCTGCTTACAATCCAATCATAAAAAATTAAAATCCTTACTGTATATTTTCTCTCTGCCTGAGGGATAAATCCGAGGCTTTGTAAGAGTGATATAGGGCCAGATCCTCAATTGGTACAAACCAAACTAGCTCTATTGACTTTAATGGAACCACACTGATTTACACTAGCTGAGGACCTGGTCCACAGTCTCTATCTATACTCAGAGCAAATCTTATAAAACTTCAATTGGCTAAAAAATAGATGAAGTGTGCAAGCCATCATGTCACCGATCAATACATATTAGTAATAATTTATGACTTCATAAATAATACCCTAATCTGAGAGTAAAAAAATCCAAACAAAACAGATTGCTTTGTGTCTACATAATTACTAGGAGTTGACATATGGATAGAAACTACTTAAGTATAGGAGCTTAATGCTTACAAACACCTGTTAACATACTTTTATTAAAGTGGTTAAACTGATCACATTTACAATTGTAACAATGCAAATTTACCCCTGCTGACAGAGTGTGTCTGGAATTAAAGAATTCTAAGCATACTCTGTGGATTTACCAAAAGAGAAACTTCTTGCTAACTTTTAGCATAGTCTATATCTTTAGTCAAATGTATTCATTTATTTACTACCATAAGCAAAAGATGAAAGTAAATATAATACTTGGGGTCACTGCCATTAAAAATAATTGGGTGTAGGAATCACTGGTGAGAAAAGGGTAGGAGCAAATTCCTTGAGTTTTAAGGAGAGATTTGAAGGAAGACACCAGGGGTCACAACATAGGCCCACTACAACTAGCTAGTTAATCAGAACTTGTAAGACTTAAGGAATAGACAGTTAGATCTTGGAATAATGCTTGTTGTTAACTGTGATGCAATTCTTTTTATAAGCTGTGTACGTTGCCATTAGTGAAATTGAGAACAAGGAGAAGCAGGCAGCATGATGAGAGATAAGGCAAGTCAGGGAAGAGACTACAATGGTACCATATGGCAAAAGAAAGAAAGAGAGAAGGGTGTAGGGAATGGTTAGGAGTAGTGGAAATAGAAACAGAGGCTGGTCTACACCTAAAAATTGGATTGACCTAGCTACGTCACTCACGACTGTGAAAAATTGTGTGCCCTGTGGTGACATATTTGGTCTGCGTAACACCCAGTCTTCCGTTGACTTAGCTACCGCCTCTCGGAGGAGTGGATTACCTATAGTGACGGAAAAATAACCCTACATCACTGTAGCGAATGTCTACGCTGTGGTGTTACAACAGCAAAGCTGCAATGCCATAGCTGTGTCACTACAGCATCTGTAGTGTAGACATAGCCAGAGATATAAGGAAAAATGATGTAGTATTTTGTAAGTAAAGACAAAGAACTTGAATTTGATAGCATAAGGGTAAGGAACCCTTTAGAAGGATTCATGGGAGGACTGATGTGATCAGAAGATGATTTTCCTGTCAGCATTTTGAACAGACCTGAGTGATGAGAGGCATGGGAGGGCGACGAAAATGATTTACAATAATAAATGAAACAGAAGATCAACACATGCACAAAATTTTAGTGGTGGCATCAGTAAAGAATTTGGTAACATCAAAATAGTAGTATCAGTCATTATCAAGACGCTAAATATGGAGTTAGAAGTGGAGAGAAGTGTCAAAAATGTCAGAAGGTTGCAGTATATACGCTCACTATAAAACGAAAAGAGAACACATTATTTATATTTTAATGGTATGTGCCCTACTCCAGAATAGCGTGCCCATATACTTGATCACCTCACCTCAAGGAAGCTATAAAAAGGAATTAAAAAGAACCCAAGGAGGACAAATAGTAACATGCTGAGGTTTACATGAAAAGTAAGGTTGCAAAGACTATGATCATTTAACCTGTAAGGGCATTTGACTTAAAAGGGATTTAACTGAGGTATTCAAAATATATAAACCCAACCTTTATAACCTTTTGAAAAAGGAAGCATACTTTGAATTATTAAAGCAACGTCCCTTTACCCAGTGCACAAATAACCCGTGGACGGTCATATATACACAAATACAAAATTGGACACTGAAAAAAGTGGGTAAGTTTATCATCCTTGATGTTTATAGCTCTACAAGCTACAACCATGATATGAGAAATCAAATGTCATGCTTCATAGGATACTATGACCAGCTGCAGGAATCTGTAAAGAATCTCCCTCTCCACCACATCCCCACGTACACAGCGGTACACAACTAACTTGCTGCATTCTGGAAACATCCGCCTTCCTTTAAGGCATCAAGTACTGGCTGCTGTCAGAAACAAGATAGATGGAACCATGGTTTGGATTGCATAGTACCTGTGGACACTGAACAAAACCTTTGTTCCAGATTGTTTAAAACTGTATGTAACTGGTCTGTTGTTCAGCATTAAGATCTAAAAGGTGTTAACACATTCTGGTTATATCATCAAGTTCTGGGAATAGTCATTTATATGTTACCTTGCACTGGAATAATAAGGGTTTCCCTCCTCTTCAAACCTCCTAATGATTGGCTCCTTCAAAGCTGCTTCATCTGCCTCAGATAACTGTAGGGAATAAAGCAAGTAACTGAACACTGTCTATACAAGAAATTCTTCAAAATACCTACTTACACAATGACATCAAATCCCCACCTCAAACAACAGCCAAGAAGTGACTTGCTAGACTATCTCCAGAGACAAAGTCTTTTATTGGACCAACTACTGTTGGTGAGAGAGACAAGCTTTCGAGCCACACACAGCTCTTCTTCAGATCTGGGAAAGTTACTCAGAGCATCACAGCTAAATGCTAGATGGAACAGATTGTTAGGCCAAAGTAATTAGCACATACAAAAATAGGGGGTTAGTGGGTTACAAATTGTTGTAATAAGCCATAAATCCAGTGTCTCTGTTCAGTCCATGATTTTTAGAGTCTAGCGGAGTTATGAATTTAAGCTCCCAGGCTCATCTTTTGAAAGTGTTGTGCAGGTTTCCTTTGAGGATGAGAATGGATAGGTAAGATATAGAGTGATCACTTTGTGAAAAAAGTGTTCACCCATGGGTGATAGGGAGTTTTTGTTTTTTATCATTTTCCTGTGTGAGTTCATTAGAGAGCATAGTGATTGACTCATTTAACCACATAGTTGATATTGGGACATTTAGGTATACCGCATATTGTAATTGGCATGTGTAGAATCCATGGATCTTGAAAGGTGTGTTGTGGGGGGTACTGATCATTGTAGCAGTGGAAATATGTCTACAAGTTTTTCATCTGTTGTTCTGGCCGGGTCTGGTGCCGCTTTGAATTGGTGCGTCCCAGTCTGTGGGGAGCTTGCATCTGATTATGAGCTTGGAGAAGTTGGGGGGCTGTTTGAAGGCCAGAAGGGGGGGGGGAGTTCAGCAAAGATTTCTTTCAGGATGTGATCCCCATTGAGTATGGGTTGTAGTTTGATGATACCCATATGAGTTACAGTATGGGGTGAGAAGTGACAACTATAGGTAGGAGGTTGGAAGGAGTGGTGGTGTCCACAACCCACAGAACACCACCTCTGGGAGAAACCATGGCACCATACCCAACAGATGGACACTACACGACACCCAAACTTCATCACTTTATCAAGACTACCACTCACTGGAGCTGAATTATCTCTACTCTCTAAGGCCTTGGCTACACTTGCAAGTTACAGCACTGTAAAGCCTCCCCCAGCGCTGTAACTCACTCCCCGTCCAAACTGGCAGGGCACGTACAGCGCTGTATCTCCCTGGGTACACCGCTGCAGGTACTCCACATCTCCGAGAGGAATAATAGCTGCAGCGGAGTGGCTACGACTCACGGGTGTGAGTGTAAACGCTTACAGCGCTGTACTAATCACCTTGTCAAGTGGCCAATCCTCTCCATTGTTGGGACCGGCTGCAGGAATGCGTAAGTGCCGGTTTCAAAGCTCGTACCACAGAGAAAAGCAAACAGTTTGCAGCTTACGTTGAGTGAGTAAATGAATGAGCAGGGGGCCGGGAGTTTGGAACTTGCAAAATAGAGAGCTGACATGCTCCAAAAAGCACTCTCTCTTCCCCCACACTCCCTGTCACAATCCACCCCACCCCCCTGTTTTGAAAAGCACGTTGCAGCCACATGAATGCTGGGATAGCTGCCCATAATGCACCGCTCCCAACACAGCTGCAAATGTGGCAAGTGTGGCCACACCACTGCGCTGGTAGCTGTCAGGGTGGACAGACTGCAGCGCTTTTCCCTACTCAGCTGTACGAAGATAGGTTTACCTCACAGCGCTGTACAGCTGCAAGTGTAGCCAAGGCCTAAGGGACTGTACTTCTGCCCCACTATTTATTTTTGTGTTGCATGGCTGTCAGTGGGAGTGGGGTGAGGTCAGTTGTTCTGGATTTCTTGCATGATTTCCAGGTAACAGTCTTGGATTTTTTCCTCAGGTGTGTCCTATGACTGTAGAGGTACTAACAGGCCACTCTACCTTGAATAGCCCCTTAGAATATGTGCTAACTACTTATGCTAAAGAATCTGTTCCCCCTTTCATGTAGCTGCGATGCTTGTACCTTTCCCAGACCTGAAGAAGAGCTGTGTGTAAGAATATAAGAACTGCCATACTGGGTCAAACCAAAGGACCATCTAGCCCAGTATCCTGTCTTCCGACAGTGGCCAATGCCAGGTGCCTCAGAGGGAATGAACAGAACAGGTAATCATCAAGTGATCCATCCTCTGTTTCCCATTCCCAGCTTCTGGCAAACAGGCTATGGACACCATCCCTGCCCATCCTGGCTAATAGCCATTGATGGACCTATCCTCCATGAACTTATCTAGTTCTTTTTTGAACCTCGTTACAGTCTTGGCCTTCACAACATCCTCTGTCAAGGCATTCCACAGGTTGACTGTGCGTTGTGTGAAAAAATACTTCCTTTTTTTTTTGTTTTAAACCTGCTGCCTATTAATTTCATTTGGTGACCCCTAGTTCTTGTGTTATGAGAAGGAGTAAATAACACTTCCTTATTTACTTTCTCCACACCAGTCATGATTTTATAGACCTCAATCACATCCCCTCTTAGTGTGGCTCGAAAGCCTATTGCTCTCACCAACAGAAATTGATTCAATAAAAATCATTACCTCACCCACCTTCTCTCTCTAATATCCTATGACCAACACGGCTATAATCACACTGCATAAACCATCTCCAGGCATTTTTCACCTTGCTCCACCCCCAAGTCTCAATTTAGTGTATCAAGTGACATGCATTAAAATTAAAACAGGCATCTTGACAATTTTTGGGTAGAAAAGGATAAAACAACTCTATCCTAATGCATGTCAAAAAGGTCTAATAAAATCTCCATTTTCAGTTGCTTATTAGTCATGTATTTAAGAGTTTTTAAGTGCTGTAATTTGAGATTAGCTATTTTTAAATTATTTAGACTATTTTTGAAATGATAAATATAGTAAAATAAACCAGGTTTTGGACTTCTCTTTCAGCTGAGATTCTGCTTTAAGCCAGAATCTCCTAACCCTCCTAACCTTGGGCTGTTCCAGACACAATGTAATTTAAACAGCCCTGGGAGCCTAAATTATGGCAACCTCCCATACTGCAGTCCCAATATACCCCTGCTATCCCAGTATCCCGCCTACACCAGAGCTTGTGAGGGGATGCTTGGCAGGCAGCTTTACAGCTGTCATCTGCATGCGTGTAGTGGGGAAATCCTCCCTCGCCAATCCAGGTCTTTTAGTCTGTGACTGCAGACCTTTCACATGGTCTAAAGGGACTAGAACGGAAGGAGGATTTCACACCCCCTTTTTTTAAATCTTTAATTAAATATAAATAGGCTAAATTCTCAGCTGTCACAAATTGGTGTTGCTTCCTCAACTTCCGTTAATGGGACTATTCCTACATTTAAAGTTAAGCATGTATTTAAGTTCTTTGTTGGATCAGCTGAGAATCTGGAACAACATTATTTTTAAAAAAATAAAACAAATTTTGAAAGCCATTACTTTGAAAAGTAAACAAAACACATCGTGCTTATGTTAATATTTTGATCATTTATTTATTTTCTTATATATATTTGCTTCTGTCAATACACAATATTTTATTTCTCTTAAGCCCAACACCGCTGGAGTTCATTGCCTGTGAAATTAAGGGTAAGGATGAACCTAGCCACTTCCAGAAAGACCTTAAGATGCACTTCTTTGGCCAGATGGTCTCAAATGACTGAAATCCTGATCCAACAAAGCACTTATGCATTTGGTTAACTTTAAGCACGTGAGCAGTCCCATTAAAGTCAATGGTCCAGATTCTCTGCTGGCCTGAGCCTCGTGTAATCATTTGCACCAATGAAACTCAAGCACATGCTTTGCTGAACTGGGGTGCCTGTCCTGGTTGCCTAGCTGACTGATATACTACAGGGGAGAATGGTTTTTGATCTCTTACTGTCATCTTGATATTCTTAATTTAAGCTTTGTAAGGCAACTACAGTATTTGGCAGCAAATAAATGCTAATAAATACAAAGTTCTGGCTTTCCTTAACTATAACCACAAAAACATAAAATGACACTTATATCATGTCTCATTTGAGGTTCTGAAAACATTTTACAAACTAACTTTAATTCAGTATCACAACTTCTCTTCATGGTATTATCTCTATTCTACAGATTGGGGAAAACGAGGCAAAGAGAGAGGAAAGATGAATTTCACTCTACCCATATACAGCCCAAGTATTCAGGCTATACGCAATTGGAATGCTAAGCAGATGGGGAGATAAAATCCACAAGCCTCGTTATCCTAATCGTTATTCACAATAAAAAACTCTGAGTATCAATATTACAATATAAACACTTTAATGCAAAATATTAGTTTAATACATAATAAGGAAAATGTTCATAGCCAATGACAATGTCCATTTTCTGTTTCATTATTAATATTGAGTTTCTACATTTGACTCCAAACTATTCTGTAATCCACTGAAACAGATCATTTCACAACTAAGGATGTATTCAGTTTCCATGGCAACTATAGATGTCTCCCATTTCGTGTTAGTGATCAAGATGCCCTGACATAACCATAAGAAATATCATATAAAAACAGTCACAAGTTATGTTTTCTAATTCCTTTGCCTATTTATTAAATCAAAACAATTAAAGGCTTATTTAAATACCACAAATTTCAAATGAAAATGGTGAAATCAGCCACTGCAAACATAATTGGAAAAAGACACTTTGTGCTCTCAGATATTCCTCTAATTGCCCACACAAGGGGAATCTCCAAATGCTAAGCTGAGGCAGGGCTGAGGATCTGGCCCTAGGGCCCAAAGAGATAGAAAACCTGAAAAAAAATTTTTTTAAGTAATTGTCTCCTAAGCCAGTGGTAACAGGGCAAGTCACTTGCTATATGGAAGATGCAAGCACTAGCATTTCATGAACACCTCCTGCTAGTCAAACCAGTGAGCAGCATTAACAGAAGCCTTAAACTGTTAAGTGTCAGATTCATAGATTCCAAAGCCAGACAGGCCCATTGTGATAATCTTGTCTGACTTCCTGTATAAATCAGGTCATAGAACTTCCCCAAAATAATCCCTGGAGCAGACCTTTTAGAAAAACATCCTATCTTGATTTAAAAATTATCAGTGATGGAGAACCCACCACAACTCTTGGTAAATTGTTCCAATGGTTAATTACCTTCACTGTTAAAAATGCACACTTTCTTTCCAGTTTGCATTTGTATAGCTTCAATTTTCAGCCATTAGATCATATTCTACCTTTGTCTGATAGACTGAAAAGCCCATTATTAAAAATTTGTTCCCTATGTAGGTACTTATGAACTGATCAAGTTACCCCTTAACGTTCTTTGTAAAGCTAGATAGACTGAGTCTATCACCATAAGCATGTTTTCTAATTCTTTAATCATTCTTATGACTCGTCTCTGTTCCCTCTCCAGTTTAACATCTTTCTGGAATTGTGGACACCAGAACTGGACACATAGTATTCCAGCAGTGGTTGCAGCAGTGCTACATGCAAAAATAAAATAACTTCTCCATCCCTACTTAAGAATCCCCTGTTTATGCATTCCAGGATTGCATTAGCCCTTTTGGCCACAGCATGGCACTGGGAGCTCACGTTTAGCTCATTATCCACCATGACCCTCAGATTTTTTTCAGTCAGTACTTCCCAGGATAGATGTAGCTATGGCCTACATACTTTGTTACTAGGTATATACATTTACATTTAGCCACATTAAAATGCAAGTTGTTTGCTTGAATCCAGTTTACCAAGCAATCTAGATCACTCTGAATCAAAGACCTGTCCTCTTCATTATTTACCACTCCCCCAATCTTCATGTCACCTGCAAACTTTATCAATAATGATTTTACGTTCTCTTCCAGGTCATATACAAAAATGTTAAATAGCATAGGCCAAGAACCAATCCCTGTGGCTCCCCACTAGAAACATACCCGCTCGATGACCATTTCCCATTTACAATTACATATTGAGACCTATCAGTTAGACAGCTTTTAGTCCATTTAATGAGCCCCTATTGTTCTAGTTCTTTAATTAAAATGTTGTATGATAGCACTCTAGCAGTTCAAAGGAAAGGTATTACAATGTCAGCCAGCTAGAATGCAAGATTAGATGAGAATGATGGTACAAAAGGTAGATCATGCCAAACCAACCTGATCTCCTTCTTTGAGAAGGTAACAGATCTTTTAGACAAAGGAAATGCAGTGGATCTAATTTACTCAATTTCAGTAAGGCATCTGATACGGTTCCACATGGGGAATTATTAGCTAAATTGGAAAAGATGGGGATCAATATGAAAATTGAAAGGTGGATAAGGAACTGGTTAAAGGGGGGACTACAACGGGTCGTACTGAAAGGTGAACTGTCAGGCTGGAGGGAGGTGACTAGTGGAGTTCCACAGGGATTGGTTTTGGGACCAATCTTATTTAATCTTTTTATTACTGACCTTGGCACAAAAAGTGGGAATGTGCTAATAAAGTTTGCGGATGACACAAAGCTGGGAGGTATTGCCAATACAGAGAAGGACCGGGATATTATACAGGAAGATCTGGATGACCTGGTAAACTGGAGTAATAGTAATAGGATGAAATTTAATAGTGAAAAGTGCAAGATCATGTATTTAGGGATTAATAACAAGAATTTTTGTTATAACCTGGGGATGCATCATTTGGAAGTAACAGAGGAGGAGAAGGATCTCGGAGTATTGGTTGATCACAGGATGACTATGAGCCGCCAATGTGATATGGTCGTGAAAAAAGCTAATGCGGTCTTGGGATGCATCAGGTGAGATGTCCAGTAGAGAAAAGGAGGTGTTAGTACCGTTATACAAGGCACTGGTGAGACCTCATCTGAAATACTGTGTGCAGTTCTGGTCTCCCATGTTTAAGACGGATGAATTCAAACTGGAACAGGTATAGAGAAGGGCTACTAGGATGATCCAACGAATGGAAAAACTGTCTTATGAAAGGAGACTCAAAGAGCGTGGCTTGTTTAGCTTAACCAAAAGGCGGCTGAGGAGAGATATGATTGCTCTCTATAAATATATCAGAGGGATAAATACCAGGGAGGGAGAGGAATTACTTAAGCTCAATACCAATGTGGACACAAGAACAAATGGATATAAACTGGCCATCAGGAAGTTTAGACTTGAAATTAGACAAAGGTTTCTAACCATCAGAGGAGTGAAGTTCTGGAACAGCCTTCCAAGGGGAGCAGTAGGGGTAAAAGATATATCTAGCTTCAAGACTAAGCTTGATAAATTTATGGAGGGGATGGTATGATGGGATAGCCTAATTTTGGCAATTAATTGATCTTTGACTATTAGCGGTAAACTCATATGCCCAATGGCCCAATAGGATCTGAGTTACTACAGAGAATTCTTTCCTGGGTGTCTGGCTGGTAAGTCTTGCCCACATGCTCAGGGTTTAGCTGATCGCCATATTTGGGGTCGGGAAGGAATTTTCCTCCAGAACAGATTGGCAGAGGCCTTGGGGGTTTTTCGCCTTCCTCTGCAGCATGGGGCATGGGTCACTTGCTGGAGGATTCTCTGCACCTTGAAGTCTTTAAATCATGATTTGAGGACTTCAATAGCTCAGACATAGGTTAGGGGTTTGATACAGGAGTGGGTGGGTGAGTTTCTGTGGCCTGCATTGTGCAGGAGGTCAGACTAGATGATCATAATGGTCCCTTCTGACCTTAAAGTCTATGATTCTACCCATAATACCAGAGGTAGGCCAAGAGTCTCTACTTTCATTTGGTATTTGCCTGGATCTTATCAGGGGTGAGCAGAAGAGCGTGACAGTACCTGTTTCCCCTCCCTTGCTTTTTGGTCCTTAGCTACTGTGGCCAGGACAGTTGCGGCTTGTTCTCCTCCCATCACTGAGATGCGAGCGTTTGGCCACATATAAAGAAATCTTGGACTGAAAAAATACAACATTAAACAAACTTAAAACAAAACACAAAGATCAGCTTTTTACCAGAGAATTAAAAATACACTGTTGAGGTGAACAATTCTGTTATGTGTATTGATAGGGTTTATTTTAGAAGTGTAAATTAATGTAGACCAATACTCCATTGTTTGTAACATTATGTTATAGGGTTTGAAAAATATGCTCCATTGTTTCCAATTTTAAAGGCTCTAGTATTTCCATTTCTTAAACATTTCTCTTTCATCCCCCACCCCGAAAACAAACAAGAAAGCACACAAGACAGAACAAATAAACCTGTCACATGACTCTTTACTTTAGTTAACAACTGCAGCTTCAATAGAACCAGAGGCATTGATGCCATCAAAAACACTATTTGAATAGTGTGAACAGAGACTAAAAAACTAACAAGCAAATTTTTTGGGCGGATCCTATAAACATTGCTCATACGAACAGACCCCCTGCAGCCAATGGGGCTTTCACACAAATAAGCACTACTTGTATGAATAAGGGTTACAGGGCCCAGCCCACTATGTTTGCTGTGGGATGCACAAAAAACAGCAACCATTTTTCATTTTTTAGCAATGGAGAAATAGTTTTGTTTTGTTTTTTAAAAGTTAGCTATTTATCTTCCCGAGAATTTCCTCCACCACAAAATTTTAAGACTAGTTAAGTTATGAGCCTAACAATCTCCACAAGGTCCTACAGCTGTTATTTACCTCTGGTCGCACCCACTGTGTGCAAGATGCTTTCTAAACAAAGGCAGCACAATTTCTGTCAGGGTTAAAATTAATTTTTGGGTAATGGGATTTGAAAGTCATATGAAACCTTTACTTCCTATTATAATCAGGAGTGATGCTTACCTATATGCCCTTCCACACATACCATAGTTTCCAGCACCATAGGATCCTCCAATAATTACTGTTATTTTAGGTACACTGGCACAGGCTACAGCAGTTACCATCTTGGCTCCATCCTTTGCTATTCCTCCAGCTTCATAATCTCTACCAACCATGAAACCTAATACATTTTAAGATGAACAAGATCTTTCAGTTGCTAAATACTAGCTATGCATCACTCACTCAAACAAAACCATATTATTATAAATCATTGATGGGAATGGGCCTATACGTTCAGACAGGCTTGTTTCTGACAATTGAGAGATACAGATAATATACACATAGATGCTGCCTCAATGCCTGAACCTGAATGACCAGCAACAAAGCCTATTAGTCAGGTTTACTCACCTGTGATGTTCTGCAAAAACACAATGGGAATATTTCTTTGGCAACATAATTGAATAAAATGAGTTCCCTGCAAACAGAGTAAAGGTAAATTGTTAAGAGATGAATGAGTGAAGCAATATCTACAGTCACTCTGTTTGATGTTATTGTCACTCTACTTCCAATGGACTTTTTGCCATAGGCTTCAAGTGGGAACAAGGTCAGGTCCTGCTTTGTGCCCTTCATCATAGGGGACACACTGGGGGCAGGACCCTCTTCCCACTAAAGTCAATAGCAAAACTTCCACTGACTTCAATGGAAACAGGAGCCTGTGAATAACGTGTAGGTTCAAAGATAAAGTAACAACTAATACTGTATAATGGAAAATAAACAGATAAAAACCGCAGTTATGAGTGAAACTTCATTTTTACATTCCTTCCAGGGAAATCTACCCAAATCCTCAGTGCCTTATCTTTCTTATTCTTCCAAACTACTGCAGTATTCGATTTCTCCATCATTTCCATGGAGCATAGAGGAAATTCTGTCTTTTTATTCTCTCTCTTCCTCCCTCTCCTCATTTCCTAACTAAGGGCTATTTTACCTAATGAAGAAATGGCAGCAGATTCCTCTGCAATCACTTTCACTCTGGTAATTGCTGCCATTAGAGGTGGGGTTAATTTAAAGAACAGATGTAGCAAACAGAAGGTAACAAAATTAAGGCTTCAGCCGTGTTACTGCATTTAGCCGTATGGAGTGGAAATCCATCAACTTCATAAAATTAAGGCTATGTCTACAGTAGCACTTTTGTCAGTAAAACTTTTGTCAGTCAGGGGTGTGAAAAAAAAAAAACCACACCCCTGACTGACATAAGTTCCGGTGTGAACAGCGCTGTGTCATAGAGCGGTTACACAGGAGACCTTGCAGGAGCGCAACTGCAGCGGTACAACTGTGCTGCTGTAAGGTCTGTACTGCCTAAGGCAACAAGAACAATGCTGCTGTATAGAAAGCCATTAGCAGCCTGAGTCACTGCTCCTTGTAGTTCCAGGGAGGCAGGGCAGCCTGAGGAAAGACTCCAGGATAACCTCAGCAGCAAAGGCAGTTTGGGGCTGCACTCAAGAATTTGAGAAACTACGAAACTTTTTCTTAATTTTATTGGCTTTGTCCATTAAATGTTTTGTTTTGCACATTAAACAACTGTGTCTAAACCATCTTTGGCAAACCTACCCACAGTCACGCAGCCTTTGGGAATTTTTCCATCCCCATCCGCCCCACTCTAGCACTTCCAAAGGCCTGGTTGTTGCGGGGTGAGTGATGCAGGGTTCAGGTACAAAATCATTTTATTGTATTATGTTTGGAGGAATCCTATACAATTGATTGAACTTGAATGCTGACTGAAATGTGACTGACTTGGAGAGCAGGTCAGGAGGACAAAGAACCCCACTAGCTAATTGAGCATGGCCAAGATCAGTGAAGCAAGGCAAAAAGCAGAGTATTTACAAAGCATCAGAGTAGTGAGATAGTCCACAAGATTATTTATGCCTGTGAGTCATTGCCAAGGATATTTTAGGCTTCATACTTTCAGCCTATTACATATGGTTAGTTTTATCACATGTGAAGATAAAAAGAGCATGTTTTACATTCTTAGGTAAACCATGAAAAAATAACCAACAAGCTGAAATGGCTTTGCCACATTTTTTGGGGGGGAGGGGAAAACCTTAATTCTGTAACACAAAATCTATTCTGTGAGATAACAGTAAAAAATAATCTGAAAGGGCACGAAGCAGGTGGTCGTACTGATACTGAAAAATGTAAACTTGACACAAATGAAAGACTTGGCTTTTCAGTCAATATTACATATTGTTCCTTCATTTAAAAACCTTATTTATCCTCTGCTGATAGAGTTCAAATTAATAACCATTCTTTCAGACTATAAACCCCTGAGAGGTGCACCATAGCAACTGAAAAAACCCTGACCTGTTCACAATACTCAAATAACCCCTAGTTGCTAGCAAAGAGGGGAAAACTGATAATACACATAGAAGCACTCAAAAGACAAGTGATCACTTTGGGGAAAAGCCACAGTAGGCAAGGTCTGCCATTTTTAATAGGTCTGTATAGTTTTGGAACTGTTACTAATAGTGTGTGCTTTCTTCGTTACATTATCAGGTTATGGCCATTACAGAAGATAAATTGTATGTTGTACAGACTAAGCTAAAAGTTAGGTAAGGGTCTCATTTATAAAAAAAAAAAATAGAGCAGAGCAACAGTTCTGCTATAGTTAAGGTTAAGACAAGCTTTCTGTTTGCAGTTTGACTGTTCTAAATGCTCTAATCTGTATAGTTAATCAGATTGCCTTGAAATTTGGTGTGCCTCATGGAGAAGCAGGGTACAGATAGTGATCCAAATTTGGGGCCATTTGAACAAGGGGTTCCCAGGATACTGCCCCTAGAGGGAAAAAACAGCTTTTCTTAAAGTTGACATGTTCTGGCAACATTTTTTGCTCACATACAGAGACTAAACCAGGGCTCAGATCATCACATCAGGATCTCAGATGCTTGAAGGTTACCCCAACACAGTGCATGGCACCCACCTTCCCTTTGGGGGAAATCAAATTAAAACATTTTTTGAAACAGAGTTTGCTTCTCCAGTTAGGCACTTTAAGGGCTTGTCTTCACGTATAGCACTACAGCTGCACCACTGTGGGGCTTTTGTGAAGACTCTACTGCACCAACAAAAGAACTTCTCTCATCAGCCTAATTAATCCACCTCCCTGAAAGACAGTAGCTATGTCAGTGGGAGAAGGCCTCCAGTTGACATAGTGCTGTCTACATGGGGGGGAGGGGGTTAGGTGGGTATAACTATGTTGCTCAAGGGTGTGGATTTTTCACACCCTTGAGTGGTGTAGTTATACTGACATAGGTTTGTAGTGTAGACCTGGCCTAAGGCTTATGCACTCCATGGATTACACTGAGAATATACAGAGTGAAGTGCTAACTGTCCATAAAACTATCTCTATGTCACAGGACCAGGATGGCTTCAAGGACACATTATGGTTACCAATTCTGAGCAACACTCTAGTCACTGTAAGCTCAAATCCAACCTAGGGCAGAAATTTGAAGTAAAAAAAAAAAAAAGCAGGCATATTGCTCCAATCTGCCTCTGTCAAAGGGGAATTTTTATTCTGGGGGAAAGTCCCTCTCCCTACCTTGCTATGTGAGCTGGGATCTGAGGGTTCCTCTCCTCTCCCCTCCCCTCCCCCCGCCATTGGTCTCTGAGCCCAGCTCTCTGTCCCCATGGGTGCACCAGGATCAGGGGAAGGGTGTAACTTTCCTTTCCTGCTCCCCTCCCCATGTGAGTATGGTTCTGGAGGGCCCCTGCCTTTCTGGGGGTGTGAGTCCCTCTCCCTATGCCTCCCCCAGGTGAGCCAGGATCTGGGGAAGTCCTGCGTCTGGATGGGGAGCTTAGAACAGGCATGCTTGGGTCATACACCAAGAACAAACTGCTGAGACTGGCTGAGGAGTGAGGAGTAAGAATGGGTATCAGAAACTCCCCAGCACTTGGTGTAGGAGAGCACTCATTGACATGAAAGGAGCAGTTCACATGTCTCAGAGCTATTGTTTCAGGCTGTACTAATCTCCATTAGGTATTCTCTTTCATCTGAGAACATCTCATTGAGACAAATGGGCCACTGAACACCTCTGAAGCTGCTATGCAGCTGATGGATGCATAGAGGCTCTCCCTTATAGTCTCCTACTAATTTCATACAATATTATAATGGAGCACCAGCTCGGCCCTCACTATGGTTGGGAAGTCCTTCTTGTTAAAAGGATTACTCTTCTTAATGCTTTAAAATACATGTGCTTACACAGATTGTTTTAAAATTTGCTATGCCTCATGGTACTGTAGGGTTAGCAAATCCACATGTGGGGTCATTGAGCAAGGTGTTCCCAAAATACAGTCACAAGGGGAAAAAAACAGTATTTCATTGAGTTCACAGATTCTAGCACCTCTGAAGTTTGAAACACACCCTGGGCAGAAATCTGAGAATGAACTATGAACAATCTGCCTCTGTCCAGAGGTGTGTGTATGTGTGTGTGTGTGGGAGGGAGTGGGGGGGGGTGGGGTGTGTGTGTTGGTATTTTTGTTTGGGGAGGAGTTTAGAAATGTAATCTGAATACATCAGAATATTCAGAAGATGGTGCAACTATTTTTAAAAGAAAACAAAATACACATGCGAATGTTCACGAAGAAGGGAGAGATGATTAGGGCTTCAAAAAAGGTTTGGGTCTGCAGCAAGGAATGGGGGTATTATGGGATAAGTGGGAATGGGTGGCTGGGCAAGGAAGAGGGTTTAGGGGTCTCAGGTGAAAGGGAAGGAGTAGCACAGGAAGTTGGGGGTTTAGGAATGGGGGGCTGTTAGCTCTGAATTCTTCCCTTCTGTATGTGCACTGGGATCTGGGACAGCCCGATCCCTCTGCAGGTGTCTGAGACCTTCTCCCTGACCACTGTGTGTTTTGGGATCTTGGGGGCCCTACTAACCTTGGGGTGGGGTGTCTCGGTGGCCATACATAGCCCGTGAAATTTGAACATTTACCCATGATGCTGCTGTGGATTTTTTTTAAATTGTTATTTTCTCAGGACCAGGGCCGGCTCCAGGCACCAGCGAAGGAAGTAGGTGCCTGGGGCGGCCAATAGAAAGGGGCGGCACTCCGTCGGTTATTGGGGCAGCACGTCCAGGTCTTCGGCGGCACTTCGGCGGCAGCTCAATCTGTTTTTTTGTTTGTTTGTTTTTCTTCACCGCTTGGGGCAGCAAAAAAGCTGGATCCTGCTCATATCATTATGACTGCTCCAATTCACTCCTTCACCATTCAGTACGCTACACCTCACACAGTTAATGCAGCCGGAGTGAATGCAGATAATTCTCAGTAGCTATTGCCAGCTCCAGACGGCAGAATAGAGGTTGCATGGACATTTATTTTCCCGGTTTTCAGAAGTCTGAATTGTGCTGAATTTGATGTTCTGGAAGGTCACCGGTTACTGGGCAACCGTAACTCTGTGTTAATTAAGTTTTCTGCCATTTAACAGGAGAATATGAGTTGGACAGGTCTGATTACAGAAGTGGCTGAGAGTTACCACCAAGTTTCATGGGAGGACTCTGAACACTATCATTCCATTGTTCTGAACATGTACTCTATTTGGAGATTGGATTTTGATAAACTACTCTTATAGTGCCAGATACGATGGCATAAATAATAAGGAGAAAGAGAGAAAAAGTACTCCCTTGCTTTCTTGTTGATAGGAAAGCTTTTGCAATACTAATCACCAGAGAATACTGAAGGTATAAAAGGGTAATGAGGTCTTTACAAGCTGCAGAGAGCTGTAGAAAACAAATGTCACCAGAAAATGGTCTTATTTATTGCAATCCTTAAAGTTCAAAGTATTCTCCATTACACGCAGCTCAACTTTGTGCCTTGTTTCATGACACCTATGAGCCAAGCAAAATCTTTTCCCTTCTTCAACTTTTTCCCAAAAGCTCTCTCTTTCCCCCAGTCTTCCTGCACAACTTCCTCACCAGTTCTGTGAGGATTTCACCAAAAGAGATCAGGATATAGGATAACTATTGCCCTTCTTCCCCGCAAAATAGAAATTCAGTTTGGCCTTGTTACTGGTTTCTTTAAAGAATCCAGAATCCCATATTTAAGTAAGACAGAACTTGGCCAATAGTCACCTTTTCACCTAAAGAGCCTCTCTGTTCCCTGATCCTTCTGTAAAAGCACTGACATATTCAGAACATTGTATTGGAGTAACACTTTTGTTTTTAAAAAAAGGAGCAAAAATACACTGTACCGAGGTTGTAAAGAAGATATAAGGATGTATATCAGGGATTGACAGCCTTTGGCATGCGCTCCACCAGGGTGGGCGGGCCGGGCCGGATTGTTTACCTGCCACATCCACAGGTTCGGCCGATCACGGCTCCCACTGGCTGCGGTTCGCCGTCCCAGGCCAATGGGGGCTACGGGAAGCGGCCCGGGGCAAGGGATGTGCTGGCTGCCGCTTCCTGCTGCCCCCATTGGCCTGGAGCGGTGAACCGCAGCCAGTGGGAACCGTGATCGGCCGTACCTGCGGACGCGGCAGGTAAACAAACCGGCCCGGCCCACCAGGGTGCTTACCCTGGTGGGCCGCGTGCCAAAGGTTGCCGATCTGTGATGTACATTATATATTTATTTTATTAGTTAGTTTATTTCAGGAGTTACCAAGGAGAAGTATGAAAAGCAAACCTATGGTAAGCCAACAAATTGTATACCAGAATGAGAAATAAGAGTACACTAGAAATTTTGACTGGGACTAAATTCTTGCCAATCACTAGAAAAATTATGATTTACTGTAACATTTCAATTTTAAAGGGTTAGAATTTCATCTAACAATTACTTTTTAAAGCATTTGTATTGACTTTCCTATAACAGCTGGAGGTTTTAGAATTTATTACTTCAACTGTGTCATATCCATACAGCTTTGATTGCTCTTCTTGTAACTATACTTTCCTCTTACCATGTCTACCTCTTATCTGAAACAGTTATGGTAACACCATCTTTTATAAAATAAAGTCAATTACTTTCAAAGTTTATCAAGGAATTTTGGTCATTTCATGTTCACAACTGATACCCACACAGACAAGTCCATCAGTTATTACAAAAAAAGACCATTTTTCCTCTTGGAAATTCTGGTTCAATAGTTGAATTCTCAGTAACAATGTTCAATTAAAATTTGAAAAGAGGCTCAATAACACATTAAACTTGCCTTCTTTGCTGACTCAGAGAAGAGAACTCCATTGTTTCCAATAATTCCTACTGGGTAACCAAATAGTCTAGCAAATCCTGAACAGGGAAAAAAGAACAACAACAAAAAGTTACAAATTTTCAGGTACATTGATTTCACTATAAAAAATGCAGAGCTAATACTATTTCCTTGATGCAATGATGTGTCTCTCGAGGAAAGAATTTTTTTTATTATTAAATAATTTTAAAGCTCAGCACAATGGGTGAGCCAAACAAAATGATCCCACCTGTAAAACTGGGAGAAATATTTACATAATAATTTAAAATATATATATATGTTTTAAATACCTGTGATTAACGTATCCCCATATAAGGCTTTGAATTCATCAAATTTACTTCCATCTACAATTCTAGCAATGACCTTGAGGGGGGGAAAAAAAGAGGAAAATTAGGCTCCCCTCCTTATTTTAGTTTGCACTAAAATTTGTTTAGGAAGACAGGATGCACTTTGACATTTAACTTGTCATCATGTATTCAAGGGATTTTGAAATAACCATTTCATTTTGATGGCAGGCAAAAGTTAGGCTGGGGGAAAAGAACCCTTTTACCTTATAAGTTATGCTTTACCTCTATTTTCATGAAAAGAGGGTCTATTTTAAAGGAGATTTAAAGCTTGAGAACATCAGGTCCCAAACTTTACACACCTTCTAAACTGAATTTTAAGTAAGTGCTTCTGTTTACTCCCACATCAGATAGAAAAACTGTTTTTTCCAGGCATATTAATCACAAATGGATACACTCACTATATATTTCAAAGATAGAAAAAGCTACATGCATGCATTTGCCAGTCTCTTTAGAGGTACATGCATATGAAGCTTTGCTTATGTTTGGGACCTGTCATACAACAATGGATGATCAGTTTTAAAATTACCAAGATTCGGTTTTGTGAGCATAACCAGCAAGACACATGACAAAAGAAATGTCTACTTTAAAGAATAGGAAACTGGAGTATTAAAGTACTTCAGTGTCCCCGTAATGAAAGTGAGACTTCATGTCTCCTGGAAAAGTATTTAAAGGAGGTTTCAAGCCACGACTCTTAAATACAGACCAAATACTGGTCTTGCAGGCAAAGTTTGAGTAAATAGGCTTTGCACATGGGACCTTATGCAGGAGGACTTGGAGAGAATGCAGTCCTCCCCAACCCATAAACAGTGTGTAAACTGATTGTGCAGCTGTTACTGAGGCCTTAGGGTCCTCTAAGAGCATGTTGTGATCAGTAGATATGCAAAGTAGTGCTACATATTGTGGAGCAGCACTCTGCAGGGTGAGACCCCTTTGTGTGGCTGGGAGAGCTGAACTATTTCTGTTATGTTTGAGGCCTCCAGAATCCTTAAATCAGGACAGAATCCTTTATATTTAGCTCTACAGAATTAGCAAAAAAAGAAAGCTAAAATGCTCTATTCGAGCAGTGGCCACGTGGTATAGAAGATCTGCAAACATATTAGTTAACTGTAGTCTTGGCAACCTTTTTAAAATACTATTAAACTCTAACCTTTGTTAATGCTTTTTTCAAAAGAATAATAGAAAAGGGTTACATTTTTAACAATGCATTGACATTTTACTGGGCTTACCAAAACAAGAACATTTAAAACATTAGAAAGCCCAATACTGTATTCTGAAGACAAATGTTGAGGAATAAATGAAGCATGCCTTCCTGCAAGGAAACTGAGTGTAAAAAGTATTTTGTGTATGTATTTTGCAGCTACATTTTTATCTATACCTCTTTGACATCAAAGTTTCTTTTAAGCTGATCCCCAACTATTCCATATAATTCATCAGCAGGATATAAAGGCTCTTCTGATGGTTCCACTGTCACCTGCAGCAATTTAATAAAGCTATTAAAATGACAAAGAAATTATTTCACACCATAATAAGCCAAAACAGCCTAGTGAATTTCCCAACTACCTTGTTCATAGCTACCCTTTCACCACTCATGCTCAAATCACTCTACTCGCTTCCCATCTTGATTTGCGTCAAGTCCAAGCCCCTTACGCTAGGGTTACCATATTTCAGCAAGCAAAAAAGAGGACGGGAGGAGCCCCACCCCTGTCCTGCCCTAGCCCCGCCCCTGTCCTGCCCTGGCCCCCCCTGCCCCACCCACTTCCCGCCCCCCTCAGAACCCCCAACCTTCCCCCCCGCTCCTTGTCCCCTGACTGCCCCCTCCTGGGACCCCTGCCCCTAACTGCCCCCCCAAGACTTCACCCCCTACCTAAGCCTCCCTGCCTCTTGTCCCCTGACTGCCCCCTCCTGAGACCCTCCCCCCCATCCTAACTGGCCACCTAGGACCCTACCCCCTACCTGTGCCCTGACTGCCCCAACCCTTATCCACACCCCCACCCCCAGACAGACCCCTGGGACTCCCACGCCCCATCCAACCACTCCCCACCTCCTGACAGCCCCCCCCAGAACTCCCGACCCATCTAAACCCCTCTGCTCCCTGTCCCCTGACTGCTCCGATCCCTCTTCCCACTCCTGCCCCCTGACAGCCCCCTGCTCCTTGTCCCCTGACTGCCAATACCCCCTGCTCCTTGTCCCCTGACTGCCCCCTCCTGGGACTCCTGCTCCTAACTGCCCTCCAGAACCCCACCCCCTACCTAAGCCTCCCTGTTCCTTATCCCCTAACTGCCCCTTCCTAAGACCCCCCCCACCCTAACTGCCCCCCAGGACCCTACCCCCTACCCGTACCCTGACTGCCCAAAACCTTATCCACACACCTCCCAGAAAGCCCCCCCCCGAACTCCCGACCCTCCCTCCGTCTCTTGACTGCCCCCTCCAGAACCTCTCTGCCCCTTCTCCGACCCCCTGGCTCCCTTGTCGTTGGCCTTCGGTTCGCTTAAGGTCTCTCTGGGAGCTTGCTGAGTCTGAGCCGTTCTCCCGGCACGCTGGGGAGCGGGGGAGGAGCTCCAGACTGCCGGAGGCAAATGCAGGGAGGGAGGGAGGGAGTGAGCTATGCTGCAGGGGGAGGAGGGACTCTCTCTCGCTGTCGGAGCCCCATGTAAGTGGCACCATCCGGCTGCCCTGTTAGCCGCACGTGCTCTGCATGGGGGGGAGGGGAGGGAAGTCCGGACATTAACAAATTCCCCCCGGGACGCTATTTTTAGTTCAAAAATCCGGACATGTCCGGGGGAATCCGGACGAATGGTAACCCTACCTTACACTGAAGGGTCTGAACAGCATCAGTCCTCACTTTCTTTCTCTCCCTAACTCCTACTACTGCACACCTCATCTCTTCCCATGCTCCACACTGACAATTCCTCCCACTTTACCAAAACTTTTGCATCTTTCTCTCATTTGCATATCTGTACCCTTCTCCCCAACTAGATACCAGGGTGACTGGCACACTATAAACAGGAAAATATTTTTTCCAGGCCATTACTTATGTTTATATACCCTCTCCTCCTTCAGGCAGTGTACTCTATCTCCTCAATCTGACCTCTGACTTAAGCCAATTCCTCCACTCAGGGGTGAAAGTAACTTAAAGGATTTAACGGTACTCCGGAGTCCTTGGGAGGGGACAGGGCCTCAACCGGAAGAGGCGGGGCCTTTAAATCCCCGGGAGCTTTAAATCAGGATTTAAAGAGCCCAGGGCTAGGGCTGTGGTAGCAGCAGCTGGGAGCCCCGGGCCCTTTAAATCACCCCAGAGCTACCAGCTGCAGAGGCTGGGAGCCCTGGGGCTGATTTAAAGGACCCGGGGCTCCAGCTTCCGCTACTGCAGCGGAGCCCCGGGCACTTTAAATCACCATCGGAGGAGGCTCCCGGCAGCCGCTGCTACCCCAGGACCCCAGCCTCTGGCGGAGCTTTAAAGGGCCCAGGGCTCCGCTGCAGTAGCAGCAGCTGGGAGCCCCTGGCCCTTTAAATCACCCCAGAGCCCCGCCGCCGCTATCCCAGAGCTCCAGCAGTGGGGCGACTCAGGTGGTGATTTAAAGGGCCCCGGAGGGTAGCGGCAGTGGGATCCCCGGGCCCTTTAAATCACCACCCGAGCCCTACTGCCGGAGCCCTGGGGTAGCAGAGGCAGTCAGGGGCTTGGGCGGTGATTTAAAGGGCCCAGGACTCTGGCTGCCGCTACAGCCCTGGGCCCTTTAAATTGTCCCCGGAGCCCCACTGCCGCCTCCCCAGGGCTCCGGCAGCAAGTTAAAGGGCCCGTGGTGGTAGTGGCTACTGGAGCCCCAGACCCTTTAAATTGTCCCCGGAGTCCTACTGCCAGAGGTCTAGGGAGGCTGTGGTGGGGCTCCGGCGGCTATTTTAAGGGCCGGGGCGATAGCGGCTGCTGCAGCCCCGGACCCTTTAAATAGCCGCCAGAACCCTGCCGCTGCTATTCCAGGGCTCCGGAGACTATTTAAAGGGCCCGGGGCAGTAGCTGCGGCAGGAGCCCCAGGCCCTTTAAATCGCTGCCAGGGGAAGCCTATCCGCCCCGTATGGTGCACCGGCTCTTGCCGGTACACTGTACCAGGGCGTACCGACTTACTTTCACCTCTGCCTCCACTACAAGCCATCCACCCTTTACATCAAACCTACCCTATTATTTTAAAATCAACAAGACACATGATGAACCTGAATTATTAATGATTTGACTACACCCCTTCCCTCTCCACTTCCTTTGTTCTAAAACGCAGATTCAAGGAGGTATTTCAGCATGTACCTGGTTTAAGCATGAGGAGGTCCCATTGAAGTCAATGGGACTGACTGCTCATATGCTTAAAATTAAGTATGTTGTGGAATTGGGCCTACCTTAATTTAGAGTATATTTCTGAAACAGTTACCCCAAACCCCTGCTTACGCTTGCATGCAGTCCCATCAGTTTCACTGGGACTGCATATAGAAGCACATACTTGCAAGATTAGACCTTTAGACAGATAGCTCTTTGGGACAGGAACTGTGTCTTTTTTCAATGTCAAAAATGTATTTAATGTCAGACATACCAATGCACTATACAAATAATAAGGAAAAACTAGATAAACAGGGTGGGTAAGATAATATCTCTTATTTTGAGCTACACAGAACTCTTCTCCAGTTCTGTGTTATTCAAAAGCTTCTCTCACCAACAGAAGTTGGTCCAATAAAAGACATTACCTCACCCAACATGTCTCACTAATATCCTGGGCCCAGCACAGCTATAACACAGCAAAAAAAAGGAAAAATTATACATTTTAATTTAGAAAATGCATTATGTTAAAAAAATTCACATATATACTTACATCTACTTTCTTTTGGTAATTTAAACTCCTCACAACTTTCCTAGCTAGATGAAGTGCATGATTGTCATCCAAAGCATAGTGATCAGTTACACCAGACTTTCTGCACAGATGTAAATATATATATATATATATATATAAATATAAATATATATGTAATATACACCACACATACACACAAAAACTGATAAAAATGAGAGTTTTTAAAATACTTTGGCCAAGATTTAAAAAATTAGATGCCTAAAATGAGGCTCCCAAATCCATATTTAGGAACTTAACTTAACATACAGTTTCAATTTTTTTTACTTTTGTAAAGAGACCACAAAGGTGGCAGACATCATATTTGCACTCCTCTTTTCTTATACATTTTTGCACCATCCATGTAGTTCCTTACATGGATTTAAAATACGAAGTGTTTCAATATTTAAAATAAAATCTAGTTTGAGCAGCCCAACACTTATGAGTAAGTGAACAATAAAAACCAATGCATGTTGAAGAATGAAGAACTATTAGGGAAGAAAAATTTCAATACTAAACTTCTAAAATATGAGTTAAAATAGTGAATGAAAATAACTGAAATTATGGGGGAAATTTGACAGTGATTTTAAAATATTATTAATTGCCTTAATAACAACACTTTAATCACCAATAAATTGAAGTACAAAAAGAGCTTATTTATTCATTGTATTATAAAGGAATGCTTAAATTTTGCTTTTTTTTTTCCCCCATTCTGAGAACATGAAAGTATATAGTTATTTCAATTTTGATGGTATAGACTCTTAAAAAATGTTCCTTTTATCACTGGCCATTTTGATTTAGTGTACAATAAGGTACAGTTGACCATAAAGGAAAGAATCCTAGAAGGTATAAGATGTATGACCTTTTCCATGATTTAATAACCTAATAACGTAAAACACAGAATGCACAATGGAAATGTACCTATAATATGCATGTTATTTCAGTTGATATATAATAACAAAAACTTTATTCCAACATATGATAGACTCATTCTATTGTAAGTATGGCAGTGTGGGTGTCATACAAGTTCTTATAATACTACCAATTCCATAACCTCAAAAATGCCAAAATAAAAAATACCAAGTCTTAAATAAAAAACAAATTTTGAATAGCCGATGATAAAGTATTACCAGTAAAATACAACACCATAGAGTCTGGGGATCTGAGGTCAAACATGGTACCTAGAGACTTCCTAGAGTTTCTTTAGTTATTGAACAGGGACACCATTTTCAGTACAATTTCCACTACTATCATTGGATGCGGGCTATGGGCATTAAATGTGTACATTTAAATTACTGGATTGGTAAATTATGGAAGTGGGTTGTCTTCCTCTGAAAAAATGGTTACTCACCTTCTTGTAACTGTTGTTCTTCGAGATGTGTTGTCCATTTCAATCAAGTGTGTGTGTGTGCACATATGCCTGGTAGCCGGAAGATTTTTCCCATAGTAACCTCTGTCGGGTCAGCCTGGGTGCCCCCTGGAGTCGCGCCTTCATAGCGCTCAGTATAGATCCTCTGACAGAGGGGTAGGATGGTGGGTATTGAAATGGACATGAACAATACATCTCTAAGAACAATAGTTACGAGAAGGCGAGTAACAGTTTTTTCTTCTTCAAGTGCTTGTTCATGTCCATTCCAATTAGGTGACTCACAAGCCTGAGTTCAGGAGGTGGGGTCGGAGCCGTCCACTGACTGGAGCACTGCTCTTCCAAAGTCTGCATCGTCTGTGGCCTGCTGGGTGATCGCATAGTGTGTGGTGAAAGTATATATGGAGGACCACATTGCTGCTCTGCAGATTTCCTGGGTGCCAGGAGCGCCGTTGAAGAGTCTTGAGCCCTGATGGAGTGCGCAGTGATTGGAGGAGCGGGCACCTTCACCAGGTTGTAGCACTCACGGATGCAGGACATGATCCATAATGAGATAAGTTGAGAGGAGACAGGAAGACCTTTCATTCTGTCCACCACTGCAACAAATAACTAGACCGTCTTTTAGAATGGCTTAATTCTCTCGATGTAGAAGGTTAGTGCTCTGCGGACATCTAATGAGTGAAGCTTTTCCCCTGTCGCTGGAGTGTGGCTTAGTTAGAACAGTGGTTCCCAAACTGGGGTTCTTGAACCCTTGGGGGTTCACAAAATGTTACAGGGGGTTCTTGGGAAAAAACTCCCTAATGGCGGACGGAGCTGTCAATAGGGAGCACGGGGCCTGGAGCCCCTGGACTTCCAAGAGCTAACCAGATCAAAGCAAGCATATCTATCACACTGAGGAGATTTAAAACTTCAAGACTCCTTATAAGAAATGGAAAGGGAAGTGGATATTTTTTGCTATATTTAAAAGTAAATAGGCAGCTAGTCTGCTCCCTGCCATCAGCACCCAATGGATCCTGTGATGCTCGGGGATTCTGTGCAGGAGCAGACACGGACGGTGCCGTGCTTGGTCATGGGGCTATCGGCACCGAACTTGGTGCTGGTGTCAGCGTTGGCAGTGCCTCTGGTGGCGTTGTCAGTACCGGGGTCGCTGTTGGTACTGCTGGTGGCACTGGAGCCGCTGTCGAGGCCGGTGCTGAGGTTGGCGCCGAAGCCACGGCTGGTGCCGAAGCTGGCAATGGTGCTGCAGCCAATGCTGTTGACGTCGGTGGCAGTGGTTCAGTGGCTGGTCGCTCAGCCGGTGGGATAAAGATGTCCGAAGCCACCGAAATCGCCACTGAGCGGGACCCTTGGCTTCTTCCCTGGCTCTGGTGAAAGGCCCAGGGAGTCCAGAAGGGCCACTGAGAGGGGTTCTGCCACTGCAGTGGCTACGGCGCCGGGTAAGCCCGTCTGTCCCACTGTGACCTGGACCTCCTGCCCCTGCTCTTATCAGAACGGTAAGTATCTGACTCCAACCCCAAGGTCTCCGAAAATGAAGACCACGGAGGAGCGTCCAGAGGTGTCGGTGCCAGAGGGTGCCATGGAGGAGGAGAGCGCCGGGACGTTATCACCGGCTTCCCTCTTGATTACACCTGGGGTTGGCGCCACCTCTGTGCTAGGGGGCGAGAACAGCGCTGTGAGATGCAGCAACTCTTGAGCCACTTTGAAAGCCTCCAGTGTCAAGGGGAGCAGCAGTTGCTTGGCAGTAGAGTCCGGCGATCGCAATGGGCCCAGACTCAATTGCCTCGCCTGGGCAGGAGTCAATGCGGCCCTGCCCGGGGACCTAGTGCTGTGGCCCAACTGGGGTCTCACAGCCATTCGCTCCTTAGACTTAGCTGTGGGAGAACGCTCTCCCTCCGGCGGCTTCTTCTTTTTGGCACCGGTTCCCGGGATGACAGTGCCGGGGCACTCCGCGCCAACGTGCTGTGTGTGGGGTCTCCCGACCCAGGGTTTGAGTGGGGGTGAAGAGCTGCCTCCATTAGGAGAACCTTAACCTGCTGTTCCCCTTCTTTAATAGTTCTGGGAGGGAACTGGCAGTAGATCCTACACCGGTCCTTTTGGTGACCTTACCTTAGGCACCTTAGACAAGAAGTGTGGGGGTCACTCTTTGGCATGCGCTTAGCGCAGACCTCACAGGTTTTGAAACCCAGGGACCACGGCATACCCCAGTTGCGGGGAGTCAGAAGGGGGGGAACCCCCAACTAACTTTAAACTACTATACAACGAACTACAGAGAACTATACACAAAAAAACGGAGATAAAGGCACTTGCTAAGCAAGGGCTATGGGACATTCCAGCTAACCGTCACTGGCGGTAAGAAGGGACTGAAGGGGTGGCGGGTTGGCAGGGCTCTATATTGAGCACCATGAAGGCATGACTCCAGGGGTGCCCAGGCCGACCCGACAGAGGCTGCTATGGGAAAAATCTTCCGGCTACCGTGCATGCGCACACACCTGATTGGAATGGACATGAACAAGCACTCGAAGAAGAATTAGTTACTGGTCATTGCTGGACTAGGATACTAAACTAGATGGACCAACCTGCTACAGAAAATCTTTTGATCAGTTCATTTTTAGCCCCATTAAAAACTAAAAGGGGTGTGTGGAAAATGACAAGCCCCAGGGGGATTTGTTTGTTTTACCGGCAGTGAAGATCAGCACCTCCAAGATCCTCCGCTGATACCTCCTCACCAGTTGCCGCTTTAACCTATAATATATAAACAGTAGAATCAGGGAAAGAGTTTGCACTTACTTCATATGAATGTTTAGAAAAGTTTAGTAATAAAAAGAGTTCCTCTCCAAATGTTTCTTCACTAATTAGACTCAGTCATGTTTCTGCAATATTTTCCCGCTATAGTATTTATAATGTGCTAAGATGATCTTTTTTAAATTACCCACATTTCATGGAATTCATACCTTCATTATTCAGCATTTACACTTAAGTTCTATAGCCACAAAGCTCTTTCCCATACTAATGTGTGTGGGTATACGTGTTACCTGACCATTAGTTTTTAGATTGAAACCATCATCTAATAGCATACCTTATAAAAGTTATTACTCATCAATAGATTATTAGTGTAAACCATTTTTAATCTAGCTACAGGTATTCTGCTCTTTTTCACAAAGCTAATAAGTTAATGTCAAATGAGATGCTCTGCTGTATCCATAAATGTTCAAAGTGAGAACCACAAATGTCAGGCTTGCCCTCAGTTCCTGGAAGATACCAATGCCAAAATTAAATAATTCCTTTTTCAAATGGAATGTCACTAAACAAACCATTTCCCTACTTGCACATGGTACTAGTTTATATATTTTCTAATTCAAAATCTACTCTAATATTCAGTTATTTTCTTGACATACTCTTCTACAGATTTCAAATGTTTAATTTAGTTATTCTATTATTAACCTTAAAACAATCTGAATCCACCTATGCATTATTGAGTCTTGTCTCACACCCACAAAATAGTTTAACAAAAAACCTTTTCTAAAAAGATCACCTTTATAAAAGAAAACTATCTGAATTAAGTGTGATCTTCCTAAAAATAACTAGAAGGTGTGAAGTAACCTATTACATGAGGAAGATTGTGGTGATGTTGGAGATGGACATCTGGCTAGTTCATAAAATGTTTGATAGAATATGTAACTGAAGTTTCACTGGCAGCACACCAACCTCTGACACCTCACTGGACAAAGAGATAGAGTGTAGGAAGATACTTTCAGTGAGAACAGGAAGATACCTACCAGTTATGAATCTGAAAAGTGGCTTTATTGGTATACAGACTGAGATTATGACAAGAATCTGTACATTGCCAGATGACTGACAAGAAATCTGTTATGTGATGGATGGATTTCTTACAGTGCAATGTGCAGGCAACTGATGACTTATCTTTCCAAGAAGTGTTGTCCTTGGGCCCCATGGTCAGGCTATCTTGTAAAAACACTAGATTGTCCTTTGTTTCAGATGACTTTGCTTTGATGTGTGTTCCTTTTAACACCCACCTAAACCTCAAGTGATATATAGACATCATCTGTGAATTTCCTCTGAGATGCTAGGAGGACGTTAATCACCTTCTTAGAATGCGACACTCTATTTCTTTCCTTTCAGCTTCCCAGCTGATGAGTTAGGCAGCACTGGATTTTGGTTCAGGAAAAATCCCTGTATCACATTTGGGGTGCAATTTAGACCAGTAAGGGGTTGTGTCAGCACCTGCTCTGCAACCTGGGGTGCCTCACAATGCTTTACTGCTGTAGCTCTCAACCTGAGCTCCTCACAAATAGCCAAACAGCATGCAGGTCATACCCTGAGTGTCTGCATATAGCTGCAGCCTGCCAGCAACACTGACCTCAGCAGCCTTGGTTACTACCTGCAGGGTGACCCAACATACTCCCAGTCCTGAATTGTCCCCCAAAATGTGTCTTCTGCACTGTCCAGCCCCTTCCTGGACAGTCCTGATATTATAGGTCCATTGCTCCTGTAAGGGAACAATATCCAACAGTTTGCTACTTTAAAGGGAATGACCCAAACAATCCAGTTTTGCATTCAAACTGAATTAGTTTGATTAAAGAATAAAACAAGTTTATTTAACTATAAAGAGATAGATTTTAAGTGACTACAAGTACAAGGCATTAAAGTCAGAAATGATTACAAGATAAAATGCTTTCTAGTGCTAAAACTTAAACTAGACTTTGTTCAAGATCAAATCCTTACCACATGCTCTCAGCAACAGGGCTGAACAAATTTCAGGGCAGGATCTCTCCCAAAGTCAAATGGCTACTTCCTTTGCCTTCTTAGGTGAGAAAGAAAGAGAGAAAGAGATAGCGAGAGATACCTTGAGGTGGTTTTGCCCCTCACTTCATAGTCCAGGCACCCTTTGAAATGCATTTTCCTGAGGGTTACATCTAAGTAAAGTTCATTCCTGCTCTGAGGTTGGAGTCATGGAGTCTCATGGTGAAAGAAGTTCTATGCTGTTTGCTAAAATATAGATCGATCTGTTACTGTACCCTTTCTTTGTCAAAAAATGGTCACTTGACAGGTGACTATCCATCAACTTTGATGACTCCTGACTAGAGCCGTCAGCGTGTCCTTTCTCTCTGAGAAACAGGTTTATCCATTATGGTAACCACATTTCAGTCATAATTTCATCTTATGTTCATAACTTTACATATAATGTTGCTACATACATGTCACCATATTACTAACCAGTGAGTTATTACTTTTCAAGTGATACCTCACAAGGCATATTTTGTACAAAGATTATTACAATAATGTTCAGGGTGTGAATACAAGGTGCATTCGTTCACACTTTGTTACACACTGTGTTTTGTGTGTGTCCATAGGCTTCCAACCTGGCCTGTGATGCACAAAGGCTAGATAGTCTCGATTGCATTCCCTCAGTTCTGTGTGTGTCTTGCTGAGCCAGCCTGACTTTCCTTCTTTGCAGACTACTGAGAGACAGAGTGAGAGTTTCTGCCCAGAACATGAACAAGGCTAGTACTATAAGCAGTTGTGAATGTTTTCTGTCTTCTTGCAGTTATATACACATCACATTTCTGGAGAATCATCTACTAAAAATAGAGTAGTCAATTTGAGGGTCCATCACATGAGACATTATACTCCATGTCTCCTTCAATTATACCTTCCCAAAGACATACAGGAGTCACAATATGTTCCCCTATATGGGTTCTAGTATCTGTGCTGATGAACAGGCTTCTTTGGATTTGACATCAGATAATGCTAAATATTAAGAATGATTTCACCAAGAGATTCTAGTATTGGATCTGGACCAAGATCTTTATATATTGATTTGCTGTAATTGTGGTCTGGAAGTAAAGCAAGAATTGTGCCAGGTATTGAGACATGAGACCAACTATCCCAGGAATGGATTTTATCTTCAGAGAGATGTGCTAATGTTTGGCAAATCAGACACCATCTTCTTCTCTTTCTCTTCTTAAACAAAGATGGTCATGGACAACAACTGAGATGCTGGAGTTTTATGAAGGCTGTAATTGGTCCCTCCGCTTGTTCATTCAAAGCCATGTTTTTGAAGGTTTTTAAGTGATGACTGCTGGGCTCTACATAATGTGATGAGAAGGTTGTCAGATAAGGTTAGACTTTCACTTGAAGGGAGGGATCATATGACATTTGTGAATAAAC
Source organism: Trachemys scripta elegans (assembly GCF_013100865.1). Classification (NCBI taxonomy): domain Eukaryota; kingdom Metazoa; phylum Chordata; order Testudines; family Emydidae; genus Trachemys; species Trachemys scripta. The sequence continues at coordinate 46,758,251 of NC_048303.1, forward strand.
CATGTAGAATTTATGAGTCCAGAAAAGGAGTGTTCTGTATTGAAAATACTTTCTGGGCAACTCTCCCCAATCATATTTTCAGTAGCTCTCCAGGAGGCTTATTTTCATGTTCTGAAGTTTTGGGAAGATAATACCCAATATTTCCACATGGAATATTGACCGTCTTAAGGACTTGTTGAGGGACCTGAGAGCTAAAATGGGCTGCATGACATTGTTTCTCTTTGTACTACATAGAATCTTTTGCCCTTACCAAAATACCAGTCTCTCCACAGAACGTGTTGTATTTTTCCAGTGTAAGAAACTGTGATCATTGCACCCTTCATCTTCTGATGCTACAAAGGTCTTGTTGATAGTATTTGTTTATTTTAACTTACCTTGAGTAAAGGATAAACTTGTCACTGGGAGAATGAGTGAGTTCTATCAAATATCCTTCCCTGACTATCTCAAGCACTCATTTTCTGAGGTCAATCACCCACAGAGGAAGGCGTGCCCTGAAGCTCCCTTCATGGAGTGCAAGATCTGCCAATATTTGGGAAACCCAAATTCCAGAGTGACTTTTAAAGGTGCCTCAGTGACTTTTGTCTCTATCCTCTCCAAAGAGCTTACCAACAAAATATCTGGAAGTATCCTGGATGGTAGCCTGCAATTCCAGTTCCCTCAAGTGGACCTATAGTTACTCCCAAGCCATGTCTTTGGAAGTTCTGAATGTACAGAAAGTCAGTCAGGTAAAGCAACAGTCCTGAAAAAGTTGCTAGGAAAATCTTGTTTAAAGGAGATTTTATGGAGTAGGGCTTTTGTTTGTTTGCTTGGAGTGGGGAGATTGGATGTTAGTGCATGCTCACAATGGCCTCCAGGTGAGCACAGAGCTGCATAGTGACTGCAGTCATTACTCTCATGGCTAAGGCTCCTGTATCCAGCTTTAACCTAATTGCTGATCTTAGTCTCTGTTGCTTTTGCAGGAATACTCCCTTGGCTGATCTGACTATGCCCTTTACTGTTATGAGACAGAAGCAGGTTTAATATTAGGTACAAGTAGATCTTGATAGGGAATTCCCACTCCACCTTAATGACACCCTCATAAACCAGTTGAAGAACTGCACAGTTCTTTTTCAATTTTGCAGGGGTTTACTGTTATTTCATTTTCTAAAAACATAAGCACCTGTGAAGTTAGATTCCCATTTGTGCTTAATTCTGGGAAGCTTAGCTGAGAGTCTGAAGTATCTCATCGAAAGCCCCAGCTTTACAAAGTTCTCTTCTTTAGAGGATCTAAAGGGCAGAATCTCGCAGAAGAGGTTTTAAGATTTTACGCTGCCCCTTTAGGGGGCAATTTCCTTCACCAGTCCCTGGGCCAAACCCTGAGGGAAGGGGCCCTGTGAGGGGAAGAGCATGTTACCAGGGAGATTGAAAAGAGAGCCTGCAGACAAATATCTTGTACATCTCCCTATGGAGAATAGTAGCCACTTTGGCCCAGATCCTCAAAGGTGTTTAGGCTCCTAACCTCTATTAATTTTAACAAGTTAGGAGCCTTAATACCTTTGAGGACCTGAGCCTTTATGGTCTTCTATAGGACCCCTGGAGTCTGGAAGGGGAAAGGAGGTAGGTCCATCTCCTAGGGAAGTAGATCTGAATCATTCAGCCCCATGCTCCCTACTGCTGGGTCTGTACTGACTGGGGACCATCCACACAGAATGAGAGGTGAGCCAGAGTCTCTGGTGACAAATGACTCATCAGTATCAGAAAGGCCCCATCACGGCACTGGAGGCCTTGCAGGTAAAATGGTTTATGGGAAGGGGGGATGCTTATGACCTTCTCAACCATCTGATCACAGACCTTGCCAGTGCTGGCTGGGGGCAGGAATCTTTTACTCCCGGTTGCTCTGAGAGGACCTGGCCTTCCCCAAAATTCAGGAGGGCTCTGAAAATCAGATACCTGTCTCTATACCACTCTTTCTGGCGTGATCTCAGTAAAAGGACTTTCCCTGTAACCTGCTTGACTCTTGCCATGGACCTTGCTCGGTCTCTGGCTGGGAGCCTGGCTCCCTGCAGCCTGTCATTGACCTCACCCACATGCTGGCTGGGGGTTAGTATCTCTGTGGCCCGCTTGACCACCTCAGCATGTACCTTGCACACGCCAGCTGGGAGCAGGTTTCCCTACAACCCGTTTGCTCTTTGTGAATGGGAGGGGAAGAGAGGTGCTGTCCTTCAAACCCTTCTCAGAAAGCCAAAAGATACACATTTTTAGTTTAGCAGTTTTGAGGAGAACCACCTCAATGTCAAAGAAGAAACAGAGAGAATTAGTTTAAAGTATTTTACAAATCTTGTCAAAGGTCCACTCCAAAGAGAGACTTATGTCTAAACTACGAAATTAGGTCAATTTAAGAGAAGTCGATTTTTTAGAAATCAATTTGATACAGTCGATTGTGTGTGTCCCCACTAAGTCGGCGGAGTGCGTCCACAGTACCGAGGCTAGTGTCAACTTTCGGAGCATTGCACCGTGGTAGCTATCCCACAGTTCCCACAGTCGCCGCCGCCCACTGGAATTCTGGGTTGAGCTCCCAATGCCTGATGGGGCAAAAACGCTGTTGCGGGTGGTTCTGGGTACATGTCGTCAGGCCTCCCTCCGTGAAAGCAACAGCAAAAAATCATTTCTCACCTTTTTTCCTGGGTTACCAGTGCAGATAACATACCACGGCAAGCATGGAGCCCACTCAGCTCACTGTCACCATACGTCTACTGGGTGCTGCTGACAGACGCGGTACTGCATTGCTACACAGCAGCAGCTCCTTGCCTTTGCAAATTAGCAAAGACAGTTAGCAGCCGTATTGTACCATCTGCTGCTGTCTCCTGGTTGCTTCTGGCTGACCTCAGTGAGGTCGGTCGGGGGCGCCTGGACAAAAATGGGAATGACGCCAGGTCATTCTCTTCTTTAAGTTTCGCCTAATGGAGATTCAGGCCTGCCTGGAATATCATCCGAGCTGGAGACTTTTGCCTCAGGCTGCTCTCCCAGCTGGCAGCACCGCACGATCGCACCTACCCCAGCCTACCCCTTGCTCCCATGGCTCATGAAGCCTGGACAGTAGTAAGGAGCAGTTCAACTATAGCTGAGCAAGTGCAGAATGGTGGTAGAATGTGCCTTTGGACATTTAAAAGCTCGCTGGCGCTGTTTGCTGACTAGGCTGTTTGCGATTAGTTGCCTTTGTTGATTTTAATTCCCTGTCAGCCAACCCTGTAAGCCATGTCGTCAGTCGCCCCTCCCTCAGTGAGAGCAATGGCTGAGAATTGTTTCGCGCCTTTTTTCCGCGCAGACACCACACCACGGCAAGCATGGAGCCCACTCAGATCGCCGTGGCAGTTATGAGCACTGTAAACACCACTCACGTTATCCTGCAGTATATGCAGCACCAGAACCTGCAAAAGGAGGCGAGGAGGCGATGGCAGCGCGGTGACGAGAGTGATGAGGACATGGACACAGAATTCTCTCAAAGCATGGGCCCTGGCAATTTGGACATCATGGTGGTAATGGGGAGGTTCATGCCATGGAACACCAATTCTGGGCCCGGGAAACAAGCACAGACTGGTGGAACCGCGTAGTGTTGCAGGTCTGGGATGATTCCCAGTGGCTACGAAACTTTCGCATGCATAAGGGCACTTTCATGGAACTTTGTGACTTGCTTTCCCCTGCCCTGAAGCGCAAGAATACTGTGAAAGTTACTAGTGACCCCCCCTTAACAGAGCAGCCTTTATGTCAACCAGTGGCCATTAGGGGGAAGCAGACACTTCAAGTACACAGTAGCCTGAACTTTTCAACTGTCTTCCCTTCAAGGCCTTAAGGTAGTTGGAGCTGGTCCCAAGCCGGTTTTCACTGACCAGATAGCAAAAGCAAGGGTCTGACAACCACCAATCAAGTGTTAACACTGCAAGGACCTTTGTCTGAATGTGTATAAAGGATCTGTAAAATGTGTGTAAGACAGAGTTTTTGTACTAAGGTGCAAAGCTCTCCTTTCTTCTGCAGAATAAAGCAACTCTTCCTTATCCCTGTCTGGCTGTTATTGGCTCTCAGCTAGGTGGACCCGATATTTCGGTAACAATACCAAGATGAGAGCAGCCCTCACAGTTCACAAGCGAGGGGCAATAGCCCTCTGGAAGCTTGCAATGCCAGACAGCTACCGGTCAGTCGGGAATCAATTTGGAGTGGGCAAATCTACTATGGGGGCTGCTGTGATCCAAGTAGCCTACGCGATCACTGAGCTGCTGCTATCAAGGGTAGTGACTCTGGGAAATGTGCAGGTCATACTGGATGGCTTTGCTGCAATGGGATTCCCTACCTGTGGTGAGGCGATAGATGGAATGCATATTCCTATCTTGGGACCGGAACACCAAAGCAGCCAGTACATAAACCGAAAGGGGTACTTTTCAATGGTGCTGCAAGCACTGGTGGATCACAAGGGATGTTTCACCAACATCAACTTGGGATGGACAGGAAAGGTACATAATGCTCACATCTTTAGGAACTCTGGTCTGTGTGCAGCAAGGACTTACTTTCCAGACCAGAAAATAACCATTGGGGATGTTGAAATGCCTATAGTTATCCTTGGGGTCCCAGCCTACCCCTTAATGCCATGGCTTGTGAAGCCATACACAGGCACCCTGGACAGTAGTCAGAAGCTGTTCAACTATAGGCTGAGCAAGTGCAGAATGGTGGTAGAATGTGCATTTGGACGTTTAAAAGCACGTTGGCGCAGTTTACTGACTCGGTTAGACCTCAGCTACACCAATATTCTCATCATTATTACTGCTTGCTCCACAATATCTGTGAGAGTAAGGGGGAGAAGTTTATGGCGGGGTGGGAGGTTGAGGCAAATCGCCTGGCCGCTGATTACATGCAGCCAGACACCAGGGCGGTTAGAAGAGCACAACAGGGCATGCTGCTCATCAGAGAAGCTTTGAAAACCAGTTTCATGACTGGCCAGGGGCTACGGTGTGAAAGTTCTGTTTGTTTCTCCTTGATGAAAACCCGCCCCCTTGGTTCACTCTACTTCCCTGTAAGCCAACCACCCTCCCCTCCCACCTTGATCACCGCTTGCAGAGGCAGTAAAGTCATTGTTGTTTCAAATTCATGCATTCTTTATTACTTCGTCACACAAATGGGGGGGATAACTGCCAAGGTAGCCCGGGTGGGGTGGTGGAGGAGGGGAGGAGGAAGGACAAGGCCACACTGCACTTCAAAACATATTGAATACCAGCTTTCTATTGCTTGGGCAGTCCTCTGGGGTGGAGTGGTTGGGTGCCCGGAGGCCCCCCCCCACCGCGTTCTTTGGCATCTGGGTGAGGAGGCTATGGAACTTGGGGAGGACGGCGGTCGGTTACACAGGGGCTGTAGCGGCGGTCTGTGCTCCTGCTGCCTTTCCTGCACCTCAACAATATGCCGGACAATATTAGTTTGATCCTCCAGTAGCCTGAGCATTGCTTCCTGCCTCCTCTCATCATGCTGATGCCACCTGTCCTCGTGTTCATTTTGTGGTTTCCTGCACTCTGACAGTGTCTGCCTCCACGCATTCTGCTGGGCTCTTTCAGTGAGCTCAGAGAACATTTCATCGCGAGAGCATTTTTTTCGCCTTCTAATCTTCACTAGCCTCTGGGACGGAGATGATATGGGGAGCGTTGAAACATTTGCAGCTGCGGGAGGGAAAAAAAGGGAGAGTAATATTTTAAAAGACACATTTTAGAGAACAATCGGTAGACTCTTTCAGGCAGACATGGTAAGCCACAGTCTTTTGGCTTCTTTAACCTTCATAACATGTGGGAATGGTTTCAACCAGCAGCACCCTCATGTCCCATACCAAGCACCCGTTGGGTTGGCCGTTTAAAAGGAGGGGCTGCGGTTTTCGGGTTAACGTGCAGCACAAACCCAACTAAATCCCCCCACCCCACCCTATTCTCTGGGATGTTCGCTTCACCCCTGCCCCCACCGCGTGGCGCACAGCGGGGATGATTTCTGTTCAGCCACAGGCAAATAGTCCAGCACGAACGGCCACCTCTGAATGTCCCCTTAATAAAATTCCTCTATTTCAACCCGGTGACCATGAATGATATCACTCTCCTGAGGATAACACAGAGAGATAAAGAACAGATGTTGCTTGAATGCCAGTAAACACAGGGACCATACACTGCCATGCTTTGTTATGCAATGATTCCAGACTACATGCTACTGGCCTGGTGTGATAAAGTGTCCTACCATGGAGGACGGAATAAGGCTGCCCTCCCCAGAAACCTTTTGCAAAGGCTTTGGGAGTACATCCAGGAGATCTTCATTGAGATGTCCCTGGAGGAATTACGCTCCATCCCCATACACATTAACAGACTTTTCCAGTAGCTGTACTGGCCATGAATGCATCCAAAGTCTTCAGGGCAAATTAATTATTAAACACGCTTGCTTTTAAACTATGTACAAAAAGGTACACTCACCAGAGGTCCCTTCTCCGCCTTCCAGGTCCGTAAGCCCGCCTTGGGTGGGTTGGGAGGGTACTGGCTCCAGGGTGATAAAGAGTTCCTGGCTGTCAGGGAAAACGTTTTCTCCGCTTGCATGCTGTGCGCTATCTTCAACCTTCTCCTCCTCATCATCTTCCTCATCCCCAAAATCCGCATCCCTGTTGCGTGAGAATCCACTGACGGAGTCCAGCACAGGGGTGGGGTAGTTGTAGGGGCACCCCTAGAATGGCATGCAGCTCATCATAGAAGCGGCATGTCTGGGGCTCTGACTCGGAGTGGCAGTTTCCCTCTCTGGTTCTTTGGTAGGCTTGCCTCAGCTCCTTAAGTTTCACGCGGCACTGCTGCGGGTCCCTGTTATAACCTCTGTCCTTCATGCCCTTGGAGATTTTTTCAAATATTCCAGCGTTTCGTCTTTTGGAACGGAGTTCAGATAGCACGGATTCGTCTCCCCATACAGCGATCAGATCCAGTACCTCCCGTTCGGTCCATGCTGGAGATCTTTTGCGATTCTGGGACTATATGGTCACCTGTGCTGATGAGCTCTGCTTGGTCAACTGTGCTGATCACCTCGCCACGCTGGCCAAACAGGAAATGAAATTCAAAAGTTCACAGGGCTTTTCCTGACAACCTGGCCAGTGCATCGGAGTTGAGAGTGCTGTCCAGAGCGGTCACAATGGAGCACCCTGAGATAGCTCCCGGAAGCCAATACCGTCAAATTGCGTCCACACTACCCCAAATTCGACCCAGCAAGGTTGATTTCAGCGCTGATCCCCTCGTTGGGGAGGAGTACTGAAATCGATTTTAAGAGCCCTTTAAGTCGACAAAAATGGCTTCGTCGTGTGGACGGGTTAAATCGATCTAACGCTGCTAACTTCGACCTAAACTCATAGTGTAGACCAGGGCTTAGAGTCTGCCACGTATGCTGCTTAGAGGCAGAGAATTCTGGACAGTTCTTTCTGAGGGGTAGTCCTAAGCCCAGGCTCAGAGCAAAGATTTGGTGTGCCCCAGTTGCCATGGAGAGGGAGAACAGCCCACTGTGCAGACCATCTGACATAGAAGGGGCTTAGAATAATCTAAAACGTAATGTTTTAAGGAAGTGTTTAGTTCATTTATTATAATTATACTGATCATTATGGAAAGCTAGAGTGTGAAAAAAGAAAATAAAAGATTTTGGACCTGAATTTTATATATTATAAAGTAATTGTTAATTCAATACAAACATAGAAATTGCCATGCTAGATCAAAAAGTGATTCATGTAGTCCAAAATGTTGTCTCTGACAGTGGCCAGTGCCAGATGCATCAAAAGAAGATGCAACAAACCTCACAGTAGACAGTTATGGAATTACTTGCCAATAAGAGAAGCTTCTTGATCACTTCCATTAAACAGTGGTGGCTTATGCCCTGAAGTAATTTATCCTTCCTAATATAATTATGCACGTTATCTCTAGCCATATAAATGTCTAATTCTTTTTAATCCTACTAAGCTTTTTCCCCTCAATAAAAGGTTACCTGGAGTCAGGGCTTTGGAGCAGAGCCCAGAGCTGGAGCGCGGAGCAGCTCCGGAGCAGTGGAGCTGCACGTTTTTGCCTGGAGTTGGAGTGGAGCCAGAGCACAGCTCCAAAGCCCTGCCTGGAGTATCTGGAAAGAGTCATCAGGTCTTGCTGACATTTCTGTTTTCAAGTAACATGTCTGTTCACATTTATGCCATTGTCCACAAGAAAATCCCAATCATCTTTCCAATTAAGACAAATAAAATAACTGTACATAAAAATCCTTAATTGAGGAAAGTTCTCAGTTTACGTATAATCAATAAGATACCATTCTGGTGAACAGGATTAACACAAGGTACAAAAAGGAAAAAAGACTGGATTAACGCATTTTAAATGACATAATTAGTGCCTGAGAAATTCTAAAAGGAAATGAACAACAAATCAATTAGCACTAAATGGCACAGTTTTGTCATTCAGGACTTGCTATTGATTATTACATTTGTTTATGCTGATTACTTTGTTCTTTTCTTCAAACTGGAAAATCTCCATTGAAATAAAAACATAGAAAATACTTTCCCAGGCTAAACACCAACATGATTTTGTGCTTCATTTCCCTCCCACCCACACATTCTAATTATGTTTCTGCTGACAGGTTTGGAAAGAATTGTTAACGTTCAGCAACTATCAAGATCACAAAGAAATATGTTTAATAACTATATATGCTTATTTTTGAATCCCACAGGAGTTATAAACTTACTCCATACATGGAGTCAAGTAAATTTACAAAATGCTGAAGTACCTGATTAATAGGACTAAATAAAACTAAAGTGAAGGGAATGGCTTCAAATGCCAGGGTGGACAGTGGGAATAAGAACAATGCCATTCAAATAAACATAGAATGTGAAAAAATGGCCAGTAGCAGTAATTTTGTGCTGGGAAGAGAAAAGTTATGTAATCATGCACAAATGATTCGTGAAAAATTTTCATTAAAAAAAATAAATCTTGTTTCCATCTAGCTATACTTAGAAATGATATTGTTATATGTTCCCTGTGACCTAACTGGCTGACACAAGCAAACTCCCTCACCAGAGTCCTCCATCGCTGTCTCCCTAGGAATTGGGTAGTGTGATGTAATCAGCAATAGAGTTAACAACTGATTTCCCCATTTATACATAGTCAAGTGCAAGCATTTTTGAGAGATATTTGGTGTCTACTAACTTTAGGCAACTGTAGCCCCTCAGATTGTTCCCAAAACACTCCACCATCTTGCAGCAAAGTGCTGCATCACATCACTGTGTTTAACAATATATTCCAGAATCATTAATGTACTTTGTGAACATGCAAATTATTCCAGAATGAAGTGAATTTTATTCTGAAATACAGCATCCAAATGGAATAGCTATTCTGCTCAACTTCCCCATGTAGACAAGCCCTTAGTTCTAAAAGGTCCTACACATTAAATCCTGGCCCCCTTGAAGTTAATGGCGAAAGTCCCACTGACTTCGATGGGGCCAAGATTTTATCTATTGTTTTTAGCATGTCATCTATTTCCAGTGCTTCTTGTAATATGGGGAGTCTACCTAATTCCTTATTTAATTAATTGTATTCTATTGATTTTTTAACAGTTAACATTCAGCAAATACCACATCTTAACTTTTTTTCTAAATTGCATCCTGTAGTTAATTTAAAGTAGAATTGCCTGCCCAAGGCCCGGCCTACACTTAAAATTTATACTAGCAAAACTATGTCAGTTAGGGGTTTTTTTGTTTTGTTTTGTTTTTTTTTTAATTTAACCAACATTGCTACGCCAGTAAAAGCCCTAGAGTAGATCCAATTATATTGGCAAAAAGCGCTTTTGCCAGGATAGTTTACTTCTTTCTTATGAAAAGCTTAACGTGATCTCATTTATACACTTGTTATACTGCTACTGCAGACAAGTATGAGAAAGCAAAGGTTTGATTTAAAAATGTAAAAGGTCAAAAGTAATCTCAATAATGAATAGTTACTCATTTCTTTGGAGCAAAACAGGTCATAGGGAAAGGCTGAGTTACTTGTACAGTTGTACAATTTTCAGACACGCAAAGGCAGAAATTGTTTTAAATTATGTTGCTAAAAAAATGTGTCTACTTACCAATGGAGGTCCTCCCAAGAAAATTGTTCCCTGCTTGCCAACTATTATACTTTCATCAGCCATTGCAGGTACATATGCTCCTCCTGCTGTACAGGATCCCATTACCACTGCTATCTGAAGGAAAAACAGCAATACATATATTAACAAATCAGTCTAAACTCTTTGAAATTCAAAGACACCTGTTCACTAATCTCTATTGTGCAGATTTTATCAAAGGCTCTCTAGAAGTGACATGGGATCATTAACGTTCATGCAGAGCAGATAGGACCTTTTCCTCATTTTTTTTTTTTAGCATTTCTTTGGAAACTACATGGAATCTCTGTAGGTATGTTTATGACCCACATAGTCCAAGCATCTGAGGGCTTCCCCATTATTTAAACCAAATCCTCAGCTGGTGAAAATCAGCATAGCTACACTGAAGTCAATAGCTGAGATCAGCTGATATACACAAGCACAAAGTCCCTAGGTTTAAGTGTCTGAGGACTGATGGCAGGACATTTTCGAGGAGGTGCCTCAATTTCAGTGGGAATTAATTTGCTTCACCAAAGGGTCTACCAACAAAGCCCACGTTTGCTGACATTAGTAGCAAAACATAAAGCACATCTCTTTTCTCAGGCTTTTGCCTGATAAGGTATTGGTGTCATGTTTATTTCTAATGGTGAGGTAAAGTCTAGTTGTTATTACACCACACACAGTTAATTTAGTGGCATTTTTAAAAGAACTGATTTGTCCCCAGATACCACAGTGAGGGGTGGATTGTTAAAAATCCAAAAACAAATATATATATATATAAAAGTAGCAGCCTGTGATACTAGAGTGAAGTTTTCTCTCAGCTCCAGTTTCAAGAAGGATTCAAAAAGAAAATAAATCCTTTCCAAGCACACTGATGCAAGCACAGAAATACCAGGCAGTGCAAAGCATACCATTGTCTAATGTATTATTATTTGCTCTCACACCTACTGAAAATACAGTTTGAACCACAAAAAGAGATTGGAATAATATTAATAAAAAGTGAAAACATGCAATCTTCCACTGTTACACATTGGCAATAACTTAATGGCTGCTATCAGCGGTGGATTAAGGTTTCCTGGGGCCCCTGGCCAGAGCAAGTGGGGGGGGGGCCCTTCCAACACATTCCACCTGTGGTCCCGCCCCCATTCTGCCTCCTCTGCTTGCAGCCCCGCCCACAGCCCCACCTCTTTCTTCCCCTTCCCCAGGGCTCCGCCCAGTTCCACCCAGGGTCCCCTGCTCCTTCTGTGCCCCCAACTGCAGCCCTGCAACCTGTTTGCTACTTTCTAGCCCCCACTACCCCCTACTGCAGCCCCAAGACCAGAGAAGCTCTGTCCCCCCGCCACAGCCCCAGCAGGGAGTGAGAGCTCCCTCAGCCCTGAGGCTGCAGCAGGTAGCAAGAGCTCCTCTAGTCCCCGAGCCACAGCGGGGATCCTGGTTCTGGGGCTTCCCCTGCCACCCAGCCCCACCCCTCCGCGCTTCTGCAAGGGACCAGGCTCTGGATAATTTTTTATTTTTCTGCCGGAGAATGAGGTCGGACACAGGGGCTTCCCCTGCCGTCCGCTGGCTTCTGCCGGCGACGGAGGGCGAGGGGGCTTCCCCTGGAGTCCTGGGCTTCTGCTAGGGATGTGGGGCGCTCGGGGCTTTCCCCGCTGCCCACCAGCTTCTGCCAGGGAGAGCTGTTTAGGGACATGGGGGCTGCCCTGCCCAGCAGTGCTGCTGGGGAGCGTGGGGGCTTCCCCCACCCTGCCTGCCCGGCACGGGCCCTGTAGGCCCAGTGGCTAATCTGCCACTGGCTGCTATTAAAAAGCAAATGCGCTCTTCAAAAACAAATGGTCGGGGGCTTCACCTGCACCTGAAACAGGACTGAATGATGCCATCACGCCTCCTAGCATGGAGTCAAAAGGAGCTTTTTTAGCAGCTGGCATCTTGTACACCAAATTACACCCGGGACAGAGTGATGAATCAATGGGACTTTCTCTTACACATTTTATCAGACGTCATCAGGTATCCACAAGCCTAATGGAAGACTCCTTAAGAGTATCACTTATAATGGTCGTCCCCCACCATATCCCTCTGCCAGGGGCTTTTTTTTTTTTTTTTTTTTTTGCAAAATGACAAATTTTACTTTTTTATGATGTTGTTGTATTTGATATACAAGTTGTATTAATCATTTTTCAATATAAATATGGGATTTCAAAATTCTGGGATCCAAAGTAAAATAGATCTCCAAATCACTAGACTACAGAGCTAGTCAACTGACTGCACTCCTTTGTAGAATCTCATGGAACCTTCCAGACTAACTGAGAACTACATTTTCCTCAAATCTCCTAGAATGTTGTCAGTCATGCCCTGACAGGTATATAAGGGGCGAGGGAATTGCGACTCAGTCAGTGAGATATAAGAACAAACTGAAGTGAAGTGAGAGCCCAGCAGCAATATTGCAAACCTTGTTTTATTGTATAACTGTGAAAGTGTACTTGTGTTTTAAGCCTTGAAGAATGTAAGTAGTGATTAATAAAAAAAATATTTAAATGAGATGCCAGAGATATCTATCGAACCCCTATCTACACAACAACGTAAAAGAAATACTGTTACTTTTTTTGCCATGCTTACCACATAATATTTGATGGCTTTCTAAGACTGCAGAACATAGACTTTTGCTCTCCCTAATACTGTCTGTTTTCCCCTGCAGAAAATAAAAGATGCCTTCATGAGCTCAGTATAGGAAGTGAAAAGCTCAACTGCAATCTAGTTTGCAGCAAGAGGCAAATTTGATGGGAAAATATCTGAAACAGAACACAGACCAGGCTGAACATAACAGTAATTTCCTCAGTTTGGTAGAGCTCCTTGGGAAATACAATGTCATGAGTGAGCACCTATGTCAAGTAGTTCGTAAAGAAGCTATGAACCATTACTGCAAGAAAACAATTCAAAACTAATTGATTGACCTTATGTTATCAAGCACCTTCCTTGCCATAAGGTCAGTGGACAACTCTACTGGAAAAGGCTTAATAGAACTATTTATAAACATTTTGAATGAAAACAAAATAAAAGCTACAACCAAGGCTACAAGAACAGTGTGAACATGAAGGGAAGAAACAGTGGTATCCAGACAAGAATCCTTGTGCTGAATCCAAGAGCTTTCTTCATGTATTGTGGCTGCCATTCCCTCAATCTGGTTGTGTCAGATGCATCTTCTTTAGATTGAGTATCTCTCTTCAGTTTACTACAAAGGATATATGTCCTGTTTTCAGCATAAACTATCAGGTGAAAGATCCTCATGGACAATATTACAAATCTGACTGTGAAGCCACTAAGTGATACTCGCTGGGAAAGCTGCATTGACAGCATAAGGCCAGTGAGCTACCAAGTGACTGAGGTTTATGACGCCCTGATGAAACTGGCGCAATCACCAGGCCAGAATTTGACACCAGGCGCAAAGCCTGGCAAACCAGATCACTGACTTTAAATTTCTAGTCTCAGTGTGATTTGGCACAATATCTTATTACAGGAAACATTGTGAGCAAGGCATTACAAACTAAATCGATGGACATTGAGACTGCTATTATGAGGAGAAGCTGCCTTTATTTTGTTGTGGCCTACAGAGACAATAGATTTGAAGATGCCATAACTGCTGCGAAAGAAATGGCGGAAACCTTAGGAGTTGAGCCTGTCTTCAAGGAAATTCATATTCATTGGAAGAAGAGACAGTTTGGTTCAAGGGCAAAGATGGGGTGATGGGAAACTAAGAAGAAAAATTCAAGAGGGAGCCTTTTTTTGCTCACTCATTGACACTGCTCAAGTGCTCATCGAAGAACATTTCGGACAAATGAAGCACCACAAAAAAAACTGGTGGTTTTGTATGACCTTAGTAAGCTTTCGGTATACAGAAAAACACTCTTTAACAATTGTACAGACCTTCACCGGACATTGACACCTGGGGAATCTTCAAATGTCATTGATAAAGACCTCTATGATAACATCCATCACATTTTGCCACATGGTTAGCACTCTCCCCTCCAAGTTCTCCAATTCATTCATGATGCAGAGCTGAAGGACACTTTTCCTAATCCACTTTTCCTGGATAGCTTTGAGGATTCTTCTCATGCTGCTGGTCACAGTTGGGAGCGGTGAGTGCAGGTTTTTGAAGCTCAGCTCATTAAAACATATTTTCGATCGATGCTGGCCAACGAGTGACATCACTTGCTATTTTATCGCCTGAAAATGCCACTGGCCAGTCTTTGGATCTCTCCGATGCTGTGCTTCAGTTTGTGAGGGCAAAGGTGAGAAAAGCAACCTTTTGAACTAAAGGACTAGGGTTAACATTCTAAGGCTGTCACCTATTGTAACACCATTTAATACTGGTCCACCCAATGTTGGTGTATAATTCGATTTCTTGATGTTAGTACATTTCAGTTATTCTTAAAATTCAAGTTTCTATAAGCTCAGAGGAAACAATTTTTTTTATTTGCTTATATATGGCATGAATAAATACAGATTTACAGATCCTAGCGTGCAAATTTGTCGTTTTATAAGACAGGGATAACTCATGCATGCAAATCATGCATCAAAGTCATGAAATGGGCTATAAATGCAATAAAAAATAAGGTAGTCAAAATTTTAACAAATGGATGGGGCGCTGAACATGCTCTTCACCTGGGATACCATTTGGCCTAGGGCTGGCCCTGATCATAGTAGAATCTTCTACACTTAAAAATCTATGAATCTAGAAAGAGAAGCTTTTGCGTTCTACTGTGACACCAGTGTCAGGGACAGCACCAGTGTTATAAAAAGCGAAGGCAATATGTGAGCTAAAAAGTTATTTTTAAGTTATCTTTCTTGCCCAAGAGAAACAGTTTTGCCTGTTTAACCGCAGTAAATTGAGAGAGAACCACAAGTTTAGTTGGTCAAAGTGCTTTGTTAGGAAATTTTAAAGTATATTATTTCACAAATGCTTTTTGTCTAAATGAAAAGAAAAAAAACAAGGCTGCTGAAAGTAGCACTCACAGTGCTCAAAAATACATTCTATCTTAATTAGTAACAGAGTATAATCAAGGCTGGCACCCACTCTGGATTCATTTCAGTCAAAGAGAAATAAGAATAGTCAAGTAGAATAAGATTCTTTTCTAGTGTCGCCAAATTAGATTAAACTCCAGTTGCAGCAACAGTCTGATTTTCTGCAGAACACAACTTTTTAGTATTGACATTGCCAACAATGGACAGCAAGCCAAGAACAATGACCTCCCGTGTCAAAATGATTAACATGGATAGAAAAAAAAATAATCTAGCACCGTATTTTCTCAATACCAGTCTAAGAAAACGTCTTGTCAGACAAGGAAGATAATCTAAGTCACTGCTACGCATTAACAGATTTTCAAAACACAAATAGCTGCCCTTGGAAATAAGGATAAAAAACCAAAACTTTCAGGGAAAGCAAAGAGATCTTGATACAGAATCTAAAATAAGCATTAAATAATAAGAGCTGTAGTAAAAATGTTTTCTACTTTTCTTTCCCTCTGTAAATGCTTTCAGAAAACTATCACCGTTGCCATATTGAACTGAGGGATAGATATGTTTTGATCAAAAGTAATTTCTTTCCTGCAGTCAGTGTTTTGCTTATATAAAACCCAATATGTTTCCTCTATTTTGATGCCATATAATGGTCAATCTATGAAAACTATAGCTATAAATGTATTATATTTTGAATGTGTTTAAATGTTAGACATTTGATTACTTCAGAGTATTAAGGAAAATACTGAACATGATTTAAAAAAAATGCTTTAAAAGCAGGGACCCTGCTAAAAAAAAAATCAAGATTTCTCCAGTTCTGTTTTTTTTGCTTTGAACTTTCCCATTTTGAGTCACTGCCTTCAGACTACAATCCCTCTGCTGGATAATGACTGGAGTCACTTTGGTGCTAATCATCTAGGCTTCTACTGACTGAGGTCTGGTCTACACTTAGGGTATGTCTACACTACGGGATTAATCCGAATTTATATAATTCGAATTTGGAAAACAGGTTGTATAAATTCGATTGTATGCAACCACACTAAGCACATTAATTCGGCGGTGTGCGTCCATGTACCAGGGCTAGTGTCGATTTCCGGAGCGTTGCACTGTGGGTAGCTTTCCCATAGCTATCCCATAGTTCCCGCAGTCTCCTCCGCCCATTGGAATTCTGGGTTGAGATCGCAATGCCTGATGGGGCTAAAAACATTGTCGCGGGTGGTTCTGGGTATATCCTCCCCCCTCTCCAGGAAGCAACGGCAAACAACGGCGTTTCGCGCCTTTTTCCTGGGTGAACAGTGCAGACGCCATACCATGGCAAGCATGGAGCCCGCTCAGCTCAAGACAGCAGTCATGAACATTGTAAATACCTCGCGCCTTATCGTGCAGTTTATGCTGAACAAGAACCTGGAAAATCAGGCGGCGAGGAGCAGGCTACGGCAGCGCGGCGAGGACAGTGATGAGGATATGGACATGGAATTCTATCGAACCGCGGTACCCGGTGCTTTGGAGATCATGCTGTTAATGGGGCAGGTTATAGCCGTGGAATGCCGATTCTGGGCCCGGGAAACAAGCACAGACTGGTGGGACCGCATAGTGTTGCAGGTGTGGGACAATTCCCAGTGGCTGCGAAACTTTCGCATGCGTAAGGGCACTTTCATGGAACTTTGTGACTTGCTTTCCCCTGCCCTGAAGCGCCAGAATACGAAGATGAGAGCAGCCCTCACAGTTGAGAAGCGAGTGGCGATAGCCCTGTGGAAGCTTGCAACGCCAGACAGCTACCGGTCAGTCGGGAATCAATTTGGAGTGGGCAAATCTACTGTGGGGGCTGCTGTGATGCAAGTAGCCAAAGCAATCACTCAGGTGCTGCTACGAAAGCTAGTGACTCTGGGAGATGTGCAGGTCATAGTGGATGGCTTTGCTGCAATGGGATTCCCTAACTGTGGTGGGGCAATAGATGGAACCCACATCCCTATCTTGGCACCGGAGCACCAGGGTACCCAGTACATAAACCACAAGGGGTACTTTTCAATGGTGCTGCAAGCACTTGTGGATCACAAGGGACGTTTCACCAACATCAACGCGGGCTGGCCGGGAAGGGTTCATGATGCTCGCGTCTTCAGGAACACTACTCTGTTTAAAGGGCTGCAGCAAGGGACTTACTTCCCGGACCAGAAAATAACCATTGGGGATGTTGAAATGCCAATAGTTATTCTTGGGGACCCAGCCTACCCCTTAATGCCATGGCTCATGAAGCCATACACAGGCAGCCTGGACAGGAGTCAGGAGCTGTTTAACTACAGGCTGAGCAAGTGCAGAATGGTTGTAGAATGTGCATTTGGCCGTTTAAAAGGTCGCTGGAGATCGCTATTGACTCGCTCTGACCTCAGCCAAAGAAATCTCCCCATTGTTATTTCTGCTTGCTGTGTGCTCCACAATCTATGTGAAAGTAAAGGGGAGAACTTTATGGCGGGGTGGGAGGCTGAGGCAAATCGCCTGGCTGCTGATTATGCGCAGCCAGACACCAGGGCGATTAGAAGAGCACACCAGGAAGCGCTATGCATCAGAGAGGCTTTGAAAACCAGTTTCATGACTGGCCAGGCTACAGTGTGAAATTTCTGTTTGTTTCTCCTTCATGAAAACCCGCCCCCTTTATTGACTCATTCATTCTCTGTAAGAAACCCACCCTCCCCGTTCCCCCAGCTTTCTTTCAAAGATAATAAAGTCAATATCATTTAAAAATCATGTATTCTTTATTAACTGATAATAAACATAGGGAGTGAACCAACAAGGTAATCTGGGTGAGGTTTGGGAGGAGGATAGGAGGGAAATAAAAGGCCACTGAACAAATTCAATGTAATGACAGCCTTTTGGTTGGGCTGTCCACTGGGGTGGAGTGGGAAGGTGCACGTAGCCTACCCCCCCGCGTTCTTACACGTCTGGGTGAGGAGGATATGAAACATGGTGAGGGGGGAGGGAGGTTATACAGGGGCTGTAGCGGCACTCTGTCATCCTGCTGCCGTTCCTGAAGCTCCACCAGACGCCGGAGCATGTCCGTTTGCTCACGCAGCAGCCCCAGCGTTGCAGCCTGCCACCTCTCATCTCGAGCGTCCCTCAGGACCTCGCGTTCACTGCCATCTTTCCTAAATTTAGTTACAGTGTCCTTCCACTCATTCAAATGAGCTCTTTGATTTCGGGTGCATTCCATTATTTCAGTGAACATGTCGTCTCTTGTCCTCTTTCTACGCCGCCTTATCTGAGATAGCCTTTGTGACGGAGGAGGGAGGCTTGATAAATTTGCAGCTGCTGGAAGGAGGGTTGAGAAAAAGGAGAGAAGTTTTTAAAATGATACATTTTACAGAACAATGCTTATACTCTTTCTTGGTGAAAAACACTATTCACAGTACATAGCACATGTGATTTCAGTACAAGGTCGCAATTTCCATCTTAATATTGAGTGCCTGTGGCTTTGGTGTTAGAGATCACAGACGCAGGTCCGGGCAATAGAATTCAGCTTGCATGCAGCCATGGTAAGCCATTGTCTTTCGGCTTCTGCGCCCTCCTTTCCCACATACCAAGCAAAGCCCGTTGACTGCTGCGGTTTTCCTGTTACCTTCAGCAGCAGAAAACAAACTAACCCCCCCCATCCAATTTTCTGGGATGATCGCTTTATCCCTCCCCCCACCGCGTGGAAGGTATCAGGGAAGATCCCTGCAGAAACCAAACCAACCCCCCCGCTCCCCCCTCCGGCCATGAATTCTCTGGGATGATCGCTTTATCCCTCCCCCCACCGCGTGGCAGGTATCAGGGAAGATCCCTGCTAGCCAAATGCGAAAAGCTCAGGGCCAATTACCCCCCCCCGCACTTGGCTAACTGCAGGGAAGGATTTCTTTTCAGCCACAGGCAAACAGCCCAGTAGGAACGGCCACCTCCGTCCCCTTAATTAAGTTCCCATATTTCAACCAGGTTACCATGAGCGATATCACTCTCCTGAGGATCACACAGCAAGATAAAGAATGGATGTTGCTTGAATGCCAGCAAACACCGGGACCATACGCTGCCAGGCTTTGTCAGGCAATGATACCAGATTACTTGCTGCAGGCATGGCGTGGTCAAGTGTCCTACCATGGAGGACGGAATAAGGCTGCATTGCCCAGAAACCTTGTGGCAAGGCTTTTGGAGTACCTCCAGGAGAGCTTCATGGAGATGTCCCTGGAGGATTTCCGCGGCCATCCCCAGACACGTTAACAGACTTTTCCAGTAGCTGTACTGGCCGCGAATGCATCCCAAGTCCTCAGGGCAAAGTAATCATTAAAAATGCTTGCTTTTAAAACAAGTTTTATATTTTAAAAGGTAAACTCACCTGAGGTCCCTTCCATGGGGTCATGGTCTTGGATACTGGCTTGGTTGGGAGGGTACTTCAGTCAGGCTGAGAAAAAGATCCTGGCTGTTGGGGAGAACGGAGTGCTGGGTGCTCTCTGCAGGCTCGTCCTCCTCCTCCTCTTCCCCGTCCGCAGAATCCTCAGGTGTAGCTGATGAGACTATCCCTGACCCGGAATCCACGGTCACAGGTGGGGTAGTGGTGGCAGCCCCCCCTAGAATTGCATGCAGCTTGGCGTAGAAGCGGCATGTCCGCGGCTCTGACCCGGAGCGACCGTTTGCCTCCTTTGTTTTTTGATAGGCTTGTCTGAGCTCCTTAACTTTCACGCGGCACTGATCTGAGTCCCTATTGTGGCCTCTCTGCATCATGCCCTTGGAGATTTTTTCAAAAGTTTTGGCATTTCGTCTTTTAGAACGAAGTTCTGCTAGCACTGAATCCTCTCCCCATATAGCAATCAGATCCAGTACCTCCCGTACGCTCCATGCTGGTGCTCTTTTTCGATTATCGGCCTGCATGGCTACCTGTGCTGATGAGCTATCTGTGGTCACCTGTGCTCTCCACGCTGGGCAAACAGGAAATGAAATTCAAATGTTCCCGGGGCTTTTCCTGCCTACCTGGCCAGTGCATCCGAGTTCAGATTGCTGTCCAGAGCGGTCACAATGGTGTACTGTGGGATAGCTCCCGGAGGCCAATACCATCGCATTGCGGCCACACTAACCCTAATTCGAAATACTAAAATCGATTTTGGCGCTACTCCGCTCGTCGGGGTGGAGTACAGAAATCAATTTAATGAGCCCTTTATTTCGAATTAAATTGCGTCGTTGTGTGGACGGGTACAGGGTTAATTCGAATTAACGCTGCTAAATCCGATTTAAAGTTGTAGTGTAGACCAGGCCTTACAACTTAAATCAACATAGCTATAACACTCAGGTGTGTGAAAAATCCACACCCCTGAGCACCGCAGCTATGCCTACCTAACGCCTGATGTAGAAGCAAGTAGGGCAATGGAAGAATGCTTCGTGAGGAGGTGGAGTTCCTATAGCAACGGAAAAACTCCTTCCATTGCCATAGTCTGTGTCTACACTATGGCGTTACTGTGGCATAACTACGATGTCATAGCTATGTCACTATAGCACCTGTAGTGTACACACTGCTTAATACAAAGTACTCCATCTACACAGGATTGAACCACTTCCACAGCATTCTCAGTCTCCCGCCTGGCTGCTGATTCTTTCTATGCTCCCTAAAGCCTTCTAGTCTCTTTCAAGAACTACAAGGAACCCATGAGTGAGAATAAAGTTAGTTAAAACTCCTTCCAAATAAATCACTCACTGATTCAGCATAATAGCAATGTAACTATCTGTTGACTCATGTTATTCCACTGAGCTGGTGGGACACCAATTATACCTAGCAGAAAGGGGTGCCAGAGGCTGCCTCTGCCCTGTTTTCCATAGAGGAGGCATTCAGTAACAATCATATGTAGGAGTATTGGGGAAGAATAAAACTAAAAAAGTAGAAAGCAGAACTTACTAATATCAATACTAGCAGTTGGTGACGTTCCTCAATATGTCATGGTAGAGCTGAATGAGATCTTCCAAATTCAGTTTGAAATAGGTTCACAAGAGAATAGTGTGATTCATAATTCCCTCCCTAATATTATGTGAGAATTGTTTCACTTAGGTTCTCAGATCCTGAAGTTAAAAACAAGAATTAAATTTAAATGAATCCAATTTTTCCTATCTATGGTCTAATTTCATTGTAAATCATAGCCAAGGTTCAGGTTCATTAGCTTTGTGCCCACTCAAATGTCTGCTGGAACTGAAGGCTGGACTAGGCCTCATCTTCAATAAGAAAAGAACTTACTGTTCTCAAGGGAATTGATTTCCCTTTGTAAAATTGGGATAAAGTGTTTTATTTTATCATAATAAAAAGAGACACAGACTGCTAAACAGGGAAAACAGCAAATGTAACATTGTACTCTTGTCAGTCTCTCTCTCTCTGTCTCAATCTCAATAAAAATGGCTTCTGCTGGACCAAGTTGTCCTTCTTGATTAGAAGGCATAGCCTCAGCCAAACAAAGGAAGGAGAAAAACCCATGTGCTTTCATTGTAAAATTTATTCTAATTAACCCGGTTCAAAATAAAAATACACCAGAAATAGGATCCTGAAAAACGGCCTAGTAACAATATCCACAAAAAGCAAAAAATTAGCAAAACCCACACTCCTCTAATATGCCCAAGACTGCAGTTGTCATTTCCATGTGTACGTTTTTTCTAATTAGGTGAGCTATTCTGCCAAGTTTTTTAATCCTCCTTCCTTCCTAGATATCAATATATTGAATGCAGCAATGAATACAGAGAATTAAGTACTCATGTTACCAGTAATACCAGTATCTAAAACATGAAGACCCCCAAAACATTTCAAATTGAGACATCATGACTAACAGTAATTCTATGAATCATTAATACATTAGAAAATGACCTCTGTCAACAGCAGTACAAAAATGGTACACACACACACCCCCACACCTCTACCCCACATAGCAAAATATGTCTCTCTACTCACCATCATGCACAGGGGTCCTCACCTCTCAAGCAATGATTCAGAATAATCATGTTGCAAATAATATCCTAAAGCACTCTTTCACCCCTTCATCCCAGGCTGACAATTTCTCTTTTTCTCCCACTCCAGGAGCAGCTAAGTCATATCACTAACCTTGAGGCTGAGAAGACAACCTATTTGAAAACCGTAATGCCATTCTGTGAACAGTCATGGTGTTTACAATGTCTTCAAATCCCCACGCTGAGCATCAGGTCAGCAAAACTTTAAGCTGCCAAAAACCTAAGGTGCTGGATGAGCCTTAAACCCAGATAGAAGAAGCAGGTATGCAGAGTAGCTAGCAATTTTTGCTTTAAAAAAGTTACCTGTGGAATTCTTTGTGAGGACATGAGTGCTTGATTATAAAAAATGCGACCAAAGTGATCTCGATCCGGAAATACTTCTGCTTGGCGGGGTAAGTTTGCTCCTCCGGAGTCAACTAAGTCAAATGGAATGAAAAATAGATTTACATACAATTTATCTCTGCACAATTTTAAACAGAGATACTATTTCATATTATTTAAAAATTACTTGAAATGTCACCTGTCTGAAAAAAATTATACTTAATATACTAATCATGAAAAACAGATCAGGCTTCTCCACTTGCTAAAGGAAAATTGATGACCACACATGAGAAGCTGTTATGCATCCTAAACATTTTTAGGTAAACTAATGGTAGCTGCATTTAAAGATGTAATTACACTTGGCTTTACAAAACTTTTTAAACTCATCTGACAAACACCTGTTTGTTTTAAAAGACACTCCCTTATAGGCCTTAAAACTG
The DNA here is from genome assembly GCF_013100865.1 of Trachemys scripta elegans. Classification (NCBI taxonomy): domain Eukaryota; kingdom Metazoa; phylum Chordata; order Testudines; family Emydidae; genus Trachemys; species Trachemys scripta. The sequence goes on from NC_048303.1 coordinate 46,781,143, forward strand.
GAAATTAAAAATTAAATTTTCTGTGTTCCAGGATAAACTTATTTCCTTCCTAAATATATACAATCTAATATCAGTCACTGTAGCTGCAGAAATTAAAACTACACTTAATTTAAAAAATATATAAGGAAAGACATTCTAAAGAAGGCACTGCTTAACCCCTCACTTCATGAGTGGTTGCAAGAGCCTGATGCTTTGTTTATAACTCGATAAATCACTGAAGAGCATGCCTTTGATTTCAAAGAATAGGATCACACAGAATTGTTCACTGGCAACCCATTCGTTTTGATAATAAAAGTTCACAAGCCAAATATTGTTTATTAAGAAGTTAAACTGAAGAATTTATACTAAAAATATACTACCTATACCACAGCAAGCACATTTAGCACACACATTTGCTTATTTAATAAAATAATGTCTAAGCATGCTAAAATTAAAAAAATAATTTACTCAACCATTGACTTTTTTGACTGAACAAACACAGAGTAAAACACATTGAGATGGAAAATACTAAAAGAAAAATGTCAAATGGTAAAAAGCTATTAACAGAAACTATAGATGAAGTTTGTGTTTTTATTCTTTTTTAGATGGGAGTATTTCAAAAGATGTAAGTAACTTTCTAAGAGAACCTTTCAACAGAAATGATAAAACAACAAAATGACTTCAGTTCCTGTCTTTTACATATAACTTGAATTACTGTTGATGTGTACACACAACTTTTCCCCACTGGGCTATTTTGCTTTGTTCTATTATGCTGGTAGTAAAATGAAAGAACCCATTCCTCTGGGTCTTTAGTTCACTTTACTACCTTTATAAAAGGAACGAACAGATAAGCATATAATCAAAAAGCACTGGATGTGTGAACATGTCTGAAATCCAAAACACTTGATTTGTCAAATATGGGGGTATATCAGTCTTAGAAATGTAGGACTGCAAGGAACCTCAATAGTCCTCTGCACTGAGGCAGGTCTAAGTATTATCTAGACCATCCCTGTCAGGTGTTCATCTAACCTGTTCTTAAAAACCTCCAATCACAGAGATTCCACAACATTGCTAGGTAATTTGTTCCTTACAGTTAGAAGTTCTTCCTAATGTCTAACCTAAATCTCCCTTGCAGCAATTCAAGCCCATTACTTCTTGTCCTGCCCTCAGTGATTAAGGAGAACAATTTATCAACCTCCTTTATAACAACTTTTTATGTACTTGAAGACTTAGCATGTAATGTTCCCCCTCAGTCTTCTCTTCATCTGTGTGCTAAATGTGCATGCTAAATGTGCTTGCTGTGAGGCCAGTAAGCTACCATATAAATTCTTCAACACTGAGATACTCCCATCTAAAAGATTACACAAGTCCACTTGTTTCAGTATTTCCTCACAGGTCATGTTTTCTAGACCTTTAATCATTTTTGTTCCTCTCCTTTGGATTTTTTCCAATTTGTCCATATCTTTCCCAAAGTATGGTGCCCAGAACTAGACACAATACTCCAACTGAAGGCTTATTAGTGCTGTGTAGAGTGGAAGAATTATTTTTGGCTTCCTTACAACACTCCTGCTAATACAGTAGAACCTCAGAATTATAAACACCATAGTTACAAACTGACCAGTCAACCACACACCTCATTTGGAACTGGAAGTACGCAATCAGGCAGCAGCAGAGATCAAAAAAAAAAAAAAAAAAAGCAAATACAGTACAGTGCTGTGTTAAACAAATGACTAAAAAAATAAAGGGAAAGCAGCATATTTCTTCTGCATAGTAATGTTTCAAAGCTGTATTAAGTCAATGTTCAGTTGTAAACTTTTGAAAGAACAACCATAAAGTTTTGTTCAGAGTTATGAACATTTCAGAGTTACAAACAACCTCCATTCCCGAGGTGTTCCTAACTCTGAGGTTCTACTGTACATCCCAGAATGATGTTCACTTTTTTTGCAATGGTATTATATTGTTGATTCATATTTAGTTTATTATCCACTATAAACCCCAGATCCTTTTCTGCAGCACTCCCATTTTGTATTTGTACAACCGATTGTTCCTTCCCAAGTGTAGTATTTTGCATTTCTCCTTACTGAATTTCATCCTATTTATTACAGTCCATTTCTCCAGTTTGTCCAGATCATCTGAATTCTAATCCTGTCCTCCAAAAGGCTTGCAACCCCTCCCAGCCTGGTACTGTCCACATTTATAAATGTACTCTCTCTGCAATTATTCAAATAATTTATAAAGATAATGAACAGAATTGGACCCAGGACAAATCCCTGCAGTACTCCACTTAATATGCCATTTCAGCTTGATTGTGAACCATTGATAACACTGGTCTACAATTTTTGAGTCGTCTGCTTCAGAGATAAAATGTGCTATTTATTATGTATTTTGATGTGCTGAATTCAAATATGACAATTAAAACAACTGATTGGCTACTGTTTCTAATATATTTAAGTTTTTACATTTTATGTCTATGTATATTGTGTAGATAGTAGAGTTTTAATCATAAATTGTAAACCTAGGTCTTTCTTTCCATGTGTTTATGGTTGCTTTACATGATAATATTTCACCTGTCCTGTTTATGTAACACTTTAAAAATCAGCAAAAGGGTTATCTAAATAAAATTTATTATGAAACAAAAGGCAAAAAGCTATTATGTACATAGTTTAGTCCTATTCAGTGTCTACTCGGCGCTTCTTGGCTTGTCTCTTGTATTCATTAAATGGAGCATCTCTTGTCACTGTCCAGCAATAGTCTGCAAGCATTGATGGGCTCCATTTGCCCTGATAGCATTTCTCCATTGTTGCAATGTCCTGGTGAAATCGCTCGCCGTGCTCGTCGCTCACTGCTCCACAGTTCGGTGGAAAAAAAATCTGGATGAGAGTGCAAAAAATGTATCTTTAGTGATATGTTGCAACCAAGGCTTTTGTATGCCTTGAGGAGGTTTTCCACCAACAACCTGTAGTTGTCTGCCTTGTTGTTTCCGAGAAAATTTATTGCCACTAACTGGAAGGCTTTCCATGCCGTCTTTTCCTTGCCACGCAGTGCATGGTCAAATGCATCATCTCGAAGAAGTTCACGAATCTGAGGACCAACCTTCCTTTATCTTAGCTTCACTTAACCTTGGAAATTTTCCACGGAGGTACTAGAAAGCTGCTTGTGTTTTGTCAATGGCCTTGACAAAGTTCTTCATCAGACCCAGCTTGATGTGTAAGGGTGGTAACAAAATCTTCCTTGATTCAACAAGTGGTGGATGCTGAACACTTTTCCTCTCAGGCTCCAATGACTGTTGGAGTGGCCAATCTTTCTTGATGTAGTGGGAATCTCTTGCACGACTATCCCATTCGCAGAGAAAACAGCAGTACTTTGTGTATCCAGTCTGCAGACCAAGCAAGAGATCAACAACCTTCAAATCGCCACAAAGCTGCCACTGATGTTGGTCATAGTTTATGCACCTCAAAAGTTGTTTCATGTTGTCATAGGTTTCCTTCATATGGACTGCATGACCAACTGGAATTGATGGCAAAACATTGCCATTATGCAGTAAAACAGCTTTAAGACTCGTCCTCAATGAATCAATGAACAGTCTCCACTCATCTGGATCGTGAACGATGTTGAGGGCTGCCATCACACCATCGATGTTGTTGCAGGCTACAAGATCACCTTCTATTAAGAAGATCCTTTTAATGGTCATGGAACATGGAAACCCTAACATCACCTGCAGTATATTTGCAGTATAGTTGCAACATATGTGTGGGGCCCACCTCTTGTCCTGATCTCCAATTTTGCAGCCAAAAGAAAGGTGATAGGCTTTCTTAACCATAGTGGTTATACTGCACTTTTGTGATGCAAAAGTCACTTTACCACAAACATAGCAGAAGTTATCTGCACTGTTCACACAAATACGAGGCATCTCTGCTCACTTTGGCTAAACAGAAATGTGTCCCTTTTCAAAATCAAACACTGACAAATAAGAGAGCACGATACTGTATGATTTCTAGAGCTGATATAGGGCAATTTGTTCAGCAGAGTGATGTAAGCTTTGTTATGATTGCCTCATCCATGACTTCTAGGAATAACATGATGCAATTCATATCATATATGATGCAATACCACCTTCAGATTGCATCATTCATTGTTTTGCCTAAAAAGCAAGTACTGTCCAAACCCAGTCATAGATTTATTCATAGATCCAGTCAAAGATGTATTTTAGTCATTTCTGGTTTAAATTGAGATCCCTTCCCTTTATAACTCACTTATCCTCCGCCATTCCCAAGTCAAGGGTCGTATATACTGACCCAATAGCATATCTTGAAAACTAGAGCCAATCAACAATTTCAAGCATCATTTTCATTCTAAGTGACCCAGAATTAGTAAAGTTTGACTACATTTATTTCAGATGCATTTTGGCTGTAGAGCAGTGTAACTACTCTCTGAGTACAGTTTCCCAATAGTTGTGCACCCACCTTATAGTAGGTTCATCTAGGGTATATGTCTCTAGTTTGTTTATGAGAAGGTCATTTGAGACATCAAAAGCTTTACTAAAGTCAAGATGTAATGTTGATAGTGTCAATTTAAAAATGTAGTCTTCTAGCTAGAATCCCTGACCTTTGTTTAACAATAGCTATTTTTGTAATGGGACTTACCTAAATATAGACAAGGGAGATGATTTTGCATTGCAATTTCTTGAGCACGTAAATGTTTCTTCACCGTGACTGGATAGTAAGTACCACCTTTGACAGTTGCATCATTAGCAACAATCAAGCACTCCACTCTGAAAAGTAGAAACCTTATGAGAACCAAGCATATTTCCCAACTGATCTACTTTACCACTATAACTAGGATATCTGCAACAATTTCCATCAGCATTAAATGTTTATCGCTTTAAAACTGTTCCACTGTTAGATTCCCTCTCTTAAAGGCTGCATGTGATTTTATGTCATATTTGCTTTAAGTTCTTAGAAAAAACAATATTAATGAAGAAGCATCTGAAATCTCTAGTTTTAAAGAAAGCTGCACCAATTTTACTGAGCATCACTGTACAGAAATGTAATAGAAAAGGAAACAATTTGTTGTTTAACATTTTCTTACTCTCTCAAAATCTGCTGCAATGTGCATGTCCCTCTCGAAAAATCCCTATTTCTGTGTTCTGTATTAGCAGCATTCATATTCTGAGAAGGGGACCTGTAGCATGACAGTCCAGTGTCAAAATATAAAGCAGTCCCCCAACCTTCTCTACAGTTGCATCAACTAAAGCAACAACTTTATAGCTTCAATTGTTGTTCATGTGGCAAAGCAATTGTTCTGTTGATTAGCAGCATGTAAATTGGAAAAAAATAGTTTACAATGCAGGGCTCCCACACTGTCCATGACAACAGTGATATTACTTTTCAACATAAGGCCACCCACAAGAAGTTAACAAAAACAGAGACTGTTTATTTTAACACAACACTCATGCTGGATTTAAAACCAACTGTAGCTAAATACACTTTGGAAATTCTCAGTCTCATACACTTTTGGAAGAAAAAAATACTTGGTTTTCTTAACTGTACTTAAGCACCTGGTTGAAAATGAAATACTTGCTGTCATCATTCCTGAGGAAAATAGTAATCAACAGTCATGACTAGATAGATTTACCTGTATTATCTTTGATGGCAGAAATGAAGCTCTTGGTGTGTTAGCATCAACATGGGAGTTTAGAACCAAGGAACTATGAATTTGTAATGTATTTTGTTAACTATTTCTTTTCAGTTCCAGATAAACTAACTTGATTTCTGGGCTTATTGAGAGAACAAGAGACAGGTTCTCGGCTCAGAGCAGCTGAGGAAAGCTAGTAGTAGTGGAGTGGAAAAGGTGTTTCCTAAGATACATTTCAACCACCCAGTTCTGGGCTGTTCAAGGATGCTCTAAACTACACTAGCTGCAGTCATCCCACAGGGACCACTGCACCAGTCTAGATCAGTGGAGAATCATGTGATCTGCCTTTCCCTTCAGGACCTTAGTTGAGGCTGAGAATCACTAAGACTCTTAAAAATATTTAAGCTGATTTTTTTAAATTTTGTTATTGACTTAACTCTGAGCCATTCTGTCTGTGCAGCACAATACCTTCATGCTAGAAGAGCCTGTGAGTGGCTCTACCTAGAGTGAGTCCATGAATAACCTAGACAGACTGTGAAAGCAAAGCAGCAACAGTTAGTTACTCACTGATCAGCCAACTTATGTGACAAAAGAGTAGGTGAGATCCAAAACCACTAGAAATCTCCCAGAGTGACCCAGGTACTTAAAACTAAAAAAAACCTCTCCTCATTATTAGAAACAAACCCAAAGAACAGTTCCGCCTCAGTGGCATCCCCTTAAAGCCACAAGCCATTTGAACGTCCTTACTAAAAGAGATTTTATTTTGAAGAAAGGTAAATGGTTGTTCAGAATTTTTTTTTTTTTTAAAGAAAGAAATATGGGAGGAGCTTGACCATTAAGCCATACATTGTGGGTGTTACAAGAAGGCACTAGATAAAATCATTACCCTCCTGGGGTTCCTTCAGCTTCCTGGCTCATCGTCCCTAAAGTAATATCCCGTCACAATAGTTTCAACAAGTGCATCATTCTCCCTTAGAGAGACTTTCTTACTCCAAGACATCTTTCCACATATTTAAAATTGCCTTTCTACCTCACCTATGTCCTTGCACAATTAACCATTTATTTCTCATCAGAAAGATAACAATGCAGCCTCCAAATGAGTTAATAGGGATGTTGATACATGTATTGTCTAAGGTCTGAGCTACGCTAGAAACTTAGATCAGTTTAATGACATCAGTCGGGGTGTGCAAAATCCACAGCCAACCTAAATCCACAACTCCCTTACCCCCATGTAGACGACACTAAGTTGACAGAAAAATTCTTCTGTCAACCTAGCTACTACCTCTCAGGGAGGTGGATTAGCTACGCTGACAAGAGAACCTCTCCCATTGGCATAGACAGCACAGCTATGCCACTGCAGAATTCTAAGTGTAAACAAGCCCTAAGAATAATAAGAAGAACCACCCAGCTGAATCCTTTCCATGAAGTCAAAACTAAATAGGCAGAATAGCCATTTTAGTAATCTTCTGGGTCACAGGAGGCAAATACCAGAAAGACTTCAACTTAATATTGGAAACAAAGTGCTAGATGGTTCCCAGCGCTGGAACTAGGAACCACACAAAAACATCCTCTCGCTCACATAATAGACATAATACACCTCTACCTCAATATAACGCTGTCCTCGGGAGCCAAAAAATCTTAGTGTTATAGGTGAAACCGCGTTATATTGAACTTGCTTTGATCCACTGGAGTGCTCAGCCCCACCCCACCCGGAGCACTGCTTTACCGCGTTATATCCGAATTCATGTTATATCGGGTCGCGTTATATCATGGTAGAGGTGTATATAGATCACTGGCAATTTCTTACCCCGACACCCTTCCAATGCCTGTGATAATGCCTCCTGCCGGTACCTCTTCATTACCATACAACTGGTAACCTGCAAACTGGGAGAACTCCAAGAATGGAGACCTAAAAAAATGACAAACATTTTGATAGGGTTATTAACCGGAAGCAGCCTGACAAACATTATTTTCTTTTATAAAGTTCATGGTTTTAAAATGTATTCTTGCAATCCATCTTCCAAACAATAGATATGTCAAGATTTCAAACCAACACTACTTGCCAGCAGGGTGGATAAAAATCAATGATTTTTTTTTTTAAATTGGATTTTTTTGAGGAAAAAAACCCTATCTAAGGATAGTTTTAATTAAGATACATTGTAGCTCAAAGATATCTCATCATGGAATAAGGATTATTAATTCTAATTCTATAGTATGAGACAATATATAAATCTAATATAAGTTTAAGAAAAGTTTTGTAAATAAATTCCAATAGTTTATGGATTAGGGACCCAATCTTAAGGGGATCCAGGGACTTCTGTATAGATTATTTAGGTTAATCTTTCTATCTACCCAATGGGACTCACTGCTTAGCCTAAAAGATACCATCAGAGATGCTTAATTTGCAGTTCTCAAACTGTGGATTTGTGTCTCCAGAGATAACCTGTTTGTTAACAGCAAAAATGTTTTTAAATAAATAAATAATATAGAGAGGTAAGAAACAACAGACTTCAACCCTATTGCTCCTCTGCAAATTTGTGTACACAGAGTCAATCCCTTACCTCTCTCTAAAAGTGCAAAGTTTCAAAAAGTTCAATGAACAGAAGATTGTTGGGGGCGGAATAAATCTGGACAAGGAGAAGAAGTCTGGAGATAAATGTGAGAAGGGAAGGACAGGCAGTAGAAACAAAAGTGAAACTGTTTGAGCAGCATATTCCAGAAGTCTTGAGGTCTTTCTGAGTGTAGCCTTCATTGATTTGAGATCTACCTTACCATTCTCTCACTAGAAGGGAAAACCTATAATGGCAGCAGGCCATAAAAGAGACCCAGTTTGGGAATATTTTAATGAAGTTCCTCTACCTGTGGGTAAGAGAGGCATGCATGCAAAATGCAAACAGTGCAAAAAAGAAATGCAAGGCCTGGTTGCCCAAATGAAACATCATTACGAGAAGTGTTACTTCTCAGGAGGAAGCTGAGTTGAAGATGATGAAAGGAACATGTCTGAACACGCAGGATCTTCAGGATAGTAAACTTTTTTATTTCATACTTCTTTCCCAAGGACTTCCTTCTGGACTATTCTTGAATTATCATATTTGAGCAAAAAATATAGTTGTTACTCTATGGAACTATCATTTTAGATGCTGTTGTGATAAAAAAAAAAAAAAAAAAAAAAAAAAGCTGAAATAGGCAGATCTTCCTTTTACAGTTTCACCTTTAAAGTAGTACTGAGTGTCAGTGAATGCAATGAGTAATACTAAATGAGCAACATGGTAATAATCTTTAAATAACTGCATTGATTTATTTTGTTTAGGAGAATCCATCCCCTCAACATACAGGATTCTGAAGACTATCCACCGTCAAGATCACCATCATTTTCTATAGTTTCAGAGTTATCTGCCAATGATAGAGTTTCAGTCACATCATATATGTCACATAGCCACAGTATATCATCTGTAGCAAAAAGAAAAAAGAAAAAAAATCATCCAGAAACAACCATAGATAAATTTATGATAAGAACCAGCAGATTACAAAATGAGGTAATTGATGAAAAAATCGCCCGGTTTGTTTATGCAACAAACTCTCCTTTCCGTATGATTGAGAACCCACACTTCATTGACATGGTTCAGTCATCTATAAGACCAGGATACAGTCCACCCAACAGAGCAGATGTCGCAGGCAAATTGCTGGATAAAGTGTATGAAAGAGAAATTGAGCAGTGTGAAAAAGGTCTAGAGGGTGAAATTGTTAACCTGAGTCTTGATGGGTGGAGAAATGTCCACAATGATCCTGTTGTATGTGCTTGTGTGACAACAAAAGAAGGGAATGTCTTCCTTACAGAAACAACTGATACATCAGGAAATGCACACTCAGCAGAACACTTACAAGAAGTAGCAGTAAAAGCTAAAACTGTGAAAAAAAATTCAAATGTCTAGTATGCAGCTTGGTCACAGACAATGCTGTAAATGTATCCAAGATGAGAAGAAATTTAGAAGAGAGTGAAGAGAGTCCCAAGCTAATAACATACGGTTGCAGTGCTCATTTGATGCACCTCCTAGACAAAGACTTCAGTGTTCCAGAAATAAAGGTTAATGTTGTTGAAATTGCAAAATACTTCCATAACAACCACTTTGCAGCAGCTGCTCTGAAAAAGTGGGAGGAACCAAGCTAACTCTCCCACAAGACGTGCGATGGAACTCAGTAGTGGACTGTTTTGAGCACTGTATCAAGAACTGGCCTAATCTGATGACAGTTCATGAAGAAAATCATGAACAAATAGATGGCACTGTCACAGCCAAAGTTCTCAGCATTGGGCTTAAGAGAAATGTTGAACACATGCTGAGTACCCTGAAGCCTATTTCTGTAGCCTTGAACAAAATGCAGGGAAATAGCTGTTTTATTGCTGAAGCTATTGAAATTTGGAAGGAACTGAGTGAGATCCTAGAAAGAGAAATATGCAATGACAGAGTTAAATTACAAGCATTAAAAAATGAATGGGAAAAGCACTATCTCCAGCTCATTTTCTTGCAAATATTCTCAATACTCAGTACCAGGGTCAAACCTTAACTGTTAGAAGTTGACAATGACATGGACATCCAGCAATCATTCCTCCATAATGCCAACTATAATAAACTTCAGAGCTAAGGGTGAACCATTCAAGAAAAAAGTTTGCTGATGATGTTTTAAAGAAAGTCACATCAGTGAACTGGTGGAAGTCACTTAAGCACTTGGATTCAGAGACTGTTGAAGTGATAATCTCACTTTTAACAGCAGTAACTTCTTCTGCCAGTGTAGAAAGAATATTTTCTTCCTTTGGACTAATTCATTCCAAATTGAGAAATCGTTTGGGACCTGAAAAAGCAGGAAAGCTTGTTTTTCTTTTTCAGATTATGAACAAAATGGAAAATGAAGGTGAAGACGACTGAGTTAGCTGCAGAAGCCAATATTTTAAGTTTCTCATATTGACCTGGCTGACATAGTCGATTTAATTTTTGCTTTGTTTTTAAAAATACATTAAACTATTTTAGTTAAAAACAATTTTAACAAAAACAAACTTGATTTTAAAAAACTTGACTGTTTAACTAAATACAAAAATTCATATGCTTGTTTTGTTAAAATATTATACGTTTGTTGTTGAAGAAAAAAATCCAGAATACAGAACGTTGTTGTTTTAGTTAAATAAAACAATCTAAATGTCTGTCGGATGATGTTCTCCTCCTAATACAGCCTGGCAAGAAAATCCTCCACATATTAATGATTAACCTGTTGAATTGGAGATAGTTCACCTCCCAGTGACTTCATAAATATCTGCTTCAATTACCTTTGGTAAATGAAATAACCAAACAATCATTCATTTTCTGATATAGCTGTAAAACTAATCTGAAAAGTTTTCAAAATAAATCACTTTAAAAATGTGTTTATAGTGTGTACTTTCTAAAAATGAAATCTACATCTATCTCTAAGTTGTGAAGAATATGTATTAAGGTTATAACAACCAACAAGAATGTACTTTTATGTAGAAATCCGTGATTAAATCGAGTCTTCCTGACTAGTGATTTAAATCAAATCTACCCTGCTTGCCAGTAGTTTAGGAAACTTCAAAAAAAGAGACAGTTCTGTTAGCTTACACAACACAAAAGGGTATTTGATGCTTTATAGCCAATAATAAATTACCCACCCTGGATCTATGAGTCTGTCAATTCTCTCTCTGGGTAACAGCTTTCCTCTTGATGTATGAAGCTTCCGTGCCTTTTCTCCACCCCCTGTGATACAAGATCATTAATTAGATCTACTGTACACACAAATGAATAAATCACTATTTAACGTTTAACTTAGAATGAAAACAGAGCTGAATGCTCAATTACAAAAATACAGACCTTAAAGAGACAATATATTTAATAGAGCTTATATTTTAGATGACAGATTATCTGCATCATCTTAAATCAGTTTGTCATATATTCTAAGTTACTTTTTCTACATTCTTTACTAACAAAGTTTGAAAGCAAATAAACTCTCAGCTAATAGAGCTTATCTACTGCTGCCTGGGGTTTCATTTTGACAATGAACTAACAGAGCACTCAAAAACTCACTTTTTAGGGATCATAGGAAGGAGAGATGGACAGGAACCTACTGGGCTGTGTTCATTTCCCTACAGCACATTCTAAATTGTTTTGCTGAATTCAGTTTTAAATTGCTCAACCGATGGGAGATTTCTCGGGAGATTACTCTAGAGTGTAGAAGACCTCACAGTTGGGGTGTACAGCATTTAACATTCAGCCTACGTTTCCTTTTGCTCCTCTTCATCCATTACTTCGTTATCTCACTTTGCACTTAAATTATACCTCTCATTCCTTGGCGTTTAACACCATTCCAACCCTTGTTGCCAGCTGACATCTCTCACCCTCTTAGTAGCAGTGGCATGTACCATTTTATATTTCCTCAGAAACTAATCCCACAGATGTCAGTGAAGGCTAATTCAGTGAGAGCCATTCCTACCGATAGGGTGAAAGAGGGACACTTACCCTTTAGAATTATGCCAGACAGCCACCTGATCATTTTTATATGCTTCTATGCCTTTTCATTACACTACAGACTTCACAACTTCAGTGAATTCCACAGACTGAAGGGTAAACTAATGCTCAGGAGGAATATAAGTGAGCAGGATGAAGGAGAGTGACTGTGCAATACTTTGCTTTTCTCCTATCCCCATCTGATGGAAAAACATAGGAAGATTCACAGAAACAAACAGCCCTATCCTATTAGCCATGAGCACCACTGGGAGGTGCTGAGCATCCTTCACATCCATTGAAATGAGTGGGAGACAAGGATATTCAGCATTTCCCAGGAGAAAATTTGCAATCCTGCAAGCAAGTAATAACGATAAAATTAAACATGCAACCTTAACTCTGTTCCCTTCCAAGGTTGTGAAAGAAATTGTATTGTAAGATTTGAGAAATAGCAATTTAACAAATAAACTCTCATAATGCAGACAAACAAAGGAGCAGAGTTGAAGTTGGAGGTCCAGCCTGTCACAATTAGTTGTGCAGCCCTGATGTAGTATTTTAAATTTTATATTCTTCACTTAGTTGGAATTAGTTAATTTGAATTTTACAATCATGAAGATTAATCCCTGTGTTTGTAGTTTTCCTATAGTACAAGGCATGGCTAAGTTCCTCAAAGATCATCTCTGCAAACTGAGGGTATATCTACAACAGCAGCACCGTACTGTAGTTGCTTCTTACACTGACAGAAGGGTTTTTTCCATCCAAGTCTCCATGAGGCAGTAATTAAATCAACAGAAAAATTCTTTCACGGATCTAGCTACGTCTACACCGGGTTTTAGTTCGACATAACTATGTCTCACAGGGCACAACATTTTTCAAAGCCCTGAGCAATGTAGCGATGTCAATCTAGTTTTTAGGTGCAGACCAGGCCTGATACAGTAATTGACAACTTGAAAAGAAGTGTATTTGCCCAGCTGATTGGTTATAAAGGCAAAAAGCATAGCAACAGACTGGAATGAAGAAGGGAATACAGATGAAGTGAAAAACATATCAGTAAAAGTCTCTTATTAACAATCTTATTTGTTTAAAGGAATACTGTCATTAAATTCATTAAAACAACATACTTAGGAATTTAAAATTATTTTATTTTAATAATCAACTTTCTACTATTTATTCAGTTTGCTTACTTTTTGCCTCTCTCTCAGCTTGGACAATGAAATTAAGATACAGTGTCATTAAGTCAGCTTCACTTTCATTTAGAGTCTGTTTCTAGTCACTTTCAGATCCTTATGCAATAGCACACTGCTGTGCTATTTGAATGGCAAACATAGGGTATATTAATTTAAAAACTATTGCGATTTTTTTAAATGTCATGGAAACATGTTATTGGTGGTAGATTTTTGTTAAGCTTTATTATTATTATGGCAAAACCTAGATTTTTGAACCAAATTAGACCTGACGTTATCCTTTCAAAGTTTTCAACTAATGGAAGGTAGCAGAACTAGACTCAAATAGGAATAGCCCTACATTTCAATACATCTACTAGAATACATGTGAGAAAGAATCAGCCAGCTGAGAGAGAGAATGCCACCTCAGATCACTGGCACAGCCTGTCCAGTATCCCATCTCCAACCATGGCCATCTCTGATGCTTCAGAAAAAAACAGACCAAAAACCCTTCCAGAATATTTTTTTATTCATTCTTTCCTGACCCCTACAGGTGGCTGGCTGAAGCCTGAAGCATGAGCTTTTAGGAACATAAATGAGCCCTGAGCCTACTAACACAAGAAACCCCATCACTCAACACACTCATAAATTTGTCCAGTTTTTAAAAATTAAGATCAGTAAAGAAAAACTGTACAAAAAATAAATCCAAGGCTACTTTAAATAATGTTCTAAAATCACACACACAGAACTTACCTAATCTGATTTTTTCTGCTAGCTCTTGGAGTTCAGTTACTAGTGCTTTCATTCGTTCATAGTTTTCCTAGATGAGGGGGAAAATGTGAGCATTTAAACTTTAATCAACACTAACAGTAATATTTTAATAGAGAATCATGTCACAGGAAAATTTGTTAGTTACTGGTGATATCACATTGTTTGATCCTCTTCAAAAAAATTTATATTTTCTTACACTAATAACAATATTTCCACTTATCTTTTATCCAAGCATCTCAAAGTGCTTTCAAACAAGCCTCACAAGAGCGCTAGTGGAGTTAGATTCTCAGAAGACTTGTTTTATGTTTCAGTCAATCAGAAATCAGCTTATCCATAAAAGGAGGTTATGGGGGGGAAGGGTGCTCGGGTTTTTTCCTCTAAGTTTTAAGTTTTGTTTTTAACTAATCATTATAACACACATCAGAAGGATTCAGTTCAAATGCTAGTACTCCTATTTTGTGCCAAAAGATCATTGGTACAAGTCCCAGCCTAAGGAGAAGTTAAAACTCAGATTCTCTATACTTATTCCAGCAGACTATTTAGGTATAAACTAGGGCTGCCAATCGCACTGTTAAACAATAATAGAATATCATTTATTTAAATATTTTTGGATGTTTTCTACATTTTCAAATATATTGATTCCAATTGCAACACAGAATACAAAGTGTACAGTGGTCACTTTATACTTATTTTTGATTACAAGTATTTGTACTGTAAAAAAACAAAAGAAATGGTATTTTTCCAATTCACGTAATACAAGTGCTGTAGTGCAATCTCTGTCATGAAAGTTGAACTTACAAATATAGAATTATGTACAAAAAAACTGCATTCAAAAACAAAACAATTAAAATTTTAAAGCCTGCAAGTCCACTCAGTCCTACTGCTTGTTCAGCCATTCACTCAGACAAACAAGTTTGTTTACATTTGCAGGAGATAATGCTGCCTGCTTCATGTTTACAATGTCACCTGAAAGTGAGAACAGGCATTCTCACGGCACTGTTGTAGCCGGCATCACAAGATATTTATGTGCCAGATGCGCTAAAGATTCATATGTCCCTTCAGGCTTCAACCAACATTCCAGGCAACATGCGTCCATGCTGATGACGGATTCTGCTCGATAACAATCCAAAGCAGTGGACTTACGCATGTTCATTTTCATTATCTGAGTCAGATGCCACCAACAGAAGGTTGATTTTCTTTTTTGGTGGTTCAGGTTCTGTAGTTTCGGCATCGGAGTGTTGCTCTTTTAAGACTTCTGAAAGCACTGTCCACATCTCGTCCCTCTCAGATTTTGGACGGCACTTCAGATTCTTAAGCCTTGGGTCAAGTGTTATAGCTTTCTTTAGAAATCTCACATTGGTACCTTCTTTGCATTTTGTCAAATCTGCAGTGAAAGTGTTCTTAAAATGAACAGCATGTGCTGGGTCATCATCCGAGACTGCTATAACATGAAATATATGGCAGAATGCCGGTAAAACAGAGCCAGAAACATACAATTCTCCCCCAAGGAGTTCAGTCACAAATTTAATTAACACATTTTTTTAATGAGCGCCATCAGCATAGAAGCATGTCCTCTGGAATAGTGGCCAAAGCATAAAGGGGCATATGAATGTTTAGCATATCTGGCATGTAAGTACCTTGCAATGCCGGCTACGCAAGTGCCATGCAAATGCCTGTTCTCACTTTCTGGTGACATTGTAAATAAGAAGAGGGCAGCATTATCTCCTATAAATGTAAGCAAACTTGTTTGTCTTACTGATTGGCTGAACAAGAAGTAGGACTCAGTGGACTTGTAGGCTCTGAAGTTTTACATTGTTTTGTTTTTGAGTGCAGTTATGTAACAAAACAAAATCTACATTTGTAAATTGCACTTTCATGACAAAGAAATTGCATTACAGTACTTGTATGAGGTGAATTGAAAAATACTATTTCTTTATCATTACAGTGCAAATATTTTAATAAAAAATATACACTTTGATTTCAATTATGACAGAATACAATATAGATATGAAAATGTAGAAAAACATCCACAGTATTTAATAAATATCAATTGGTATACTATTAACAGTGCGTTTAAAACTGCGATTAATCATGATTAATTTTTTTTTAAAGTTAACTGCGATTAATCAACAGCCCTAGTGTAAGCTAAAGACACCAAGATGCTCATCAAAGAAAGAATAAAAATACCCTGGTGGCCTAGCCAACATCCCTTCTTTTAATAAAACGGGCTCTGATGTTTTTGGATGTGAGTAATCCATTAATGAGCTCATAATTACTTCCCTGTTTGCCAAAGAATCACTGCACAAAATTATTAGTGCAGCAAACCTCAGTAATTAAAGATACTATCCAACCATGTTCCAATCTGGCTTTTTAAAGACTCTAATAAGAGTCGTTCTAGATAGATAGATAGATAGATAGATAGATAGATAGATAGATAAAGAAAGAAGACAATAGCTATTGTGCACTCATTCATATTGAGTTATCTTATTGTTACCCAGTTAGAAAATATAGAACTCTGCTTTAATATCAACAGAACCACTCTGTTTAATTCTGAAAACGTAGAATTGCCAGTCAAGGTTAAGATTCTCCCAGATATCTAATGAGTCTCACAACAATAAGGCTCTCTCAGGTCAACATAAATAACCTGACTCACTCCTTTAGTCACAGAAAGGGCACAAGAGTGGTGGAGGGGAAAAGGAAAAGAAAGAGATGAAGTGCGCAGATGCAGGAAAAAAGAAAACACAAAGACAATTTTAATTTTAGTTAATTTAATTTCATACTACATCATACTCTGTCGCAAAAGATCATCACATGCATTCTGAAGTTATTACTGGAAGGTGAAAAATCCATTTTAAAATATCTTTACTGAAAAGTGAAAACATATAGTCTTAATACAGGGCTTTAAAATTTTGCCAGTCACCTACTAGTCAGAGCTGATATAAAAGATGTGTGGGGACCCATCAGCAAAGACACTTTGATTAAAAAATCCAGCTCTCAACCCCCCATACCAACTCCTGGAAAAGGGTTCATGTTCTTAGCAGGATGCTCTCCTGGGACACTGCTTACATGTGCCATCTTTATTTATCACCCTTTGGCTAATGAGCATCTGATAAGATTGAAGCCTCTACCCTCAGCTGCTGGAAGAGAGATTCTCTCTTTCACATACTACCACTCTATAGCCTACTGGCTGCTGTGAGTATGGGGCAACTCCACAACCCTACACTTCTCCCCACACTTTCCAGGCTCCTGAAGGGAAGTGGTCTATTATGCTTCATTCCTCTTTCAGCCTTTTTTTTTTTTTAGTTTTATTTTAATCCCCTCACCTTGCAAATAGCTCCAGTACCTACTTCTACTGTTCACCACTTTCCTAAATAGTAAGTATACATTGCAACTGATTATTGCTAGTTTTACTGGTGTCACAAGATTCCCAATAGCAAGCAAAAAACTGACCAGTCTTGTTAATTTCATTGCTCTGCTGCAGCAGCTGCGCAAGAGCTGTCAGCAGACTAAGGGAGACAAAACTGCATTCAGTTCACATCCAAAAGATGCTCTTTGTAGCCTTATTGATTAGCTTTTTCTTTTATCATAGATTCTAAGGCCCGAAAGGACCATTGTGATTACCTAGTCTGACCTCCTATATAACACAAGACATAGAACTTCACCAAAATAATTCCTAGAGCATATCTTTTAGAACAGGTGTTCTCAAAATCGATTGCATTGCAACCCCCTTCTGACAACAAAAATTATTTCACCACCCCAGGAAGGGGAACCGAAGCCTGAGCCCACCCAAACCCCGCTGCCCCGGGCTGGGAGCCAAAGCCTGAGTCCCACTGCCCCAGGTGCGGGGAGCCTGTAACCTGAGCCCTTCCGCCCAGGGCTGAAGTCCTCAGACTTTGGCCCCCAGCAGTGGGCTTGGGGTTTGACCACGGGTGGTGGGGCTGGAGCTTTGGTTTCAGCCCTGGGCCCCTGCAAGTCTAACGGCAGCCTGGCGACCCCATTAGAACAGAGTCGCGATCCACTTTGGGGTCCCAACCCACAGTTTGAGAACTGCTGTTTTAGAAAAATACCTAATCTCGATGTAAAAGTGGTCAGTGACAGAGAATCCACCACGATTCTTGGTAAATTGCTCCAAGGGTTATTTACGCTGACTGTTAAAAATTTACGCTTTATTTCCAGTCTGCATTTGTCTAGCTTCAACTTCCAGCCATTGGATCGTGTTATAACTTTCTCTACTAGACTGAAGCACACTTATTAAACATTTGTTCCCCATGTAGGTACATACAGACAATAATCAAGACACCCTTTTTTTTTCTGTTAAGCTATATACATTTATCTCCTTGAGTTTTCTAATCCCTTAATTGTCTCTTGTGGATCTTCTCTGAACCCTCTGCAATTTATTAACATCCTTCTTGAATTGTGGACACCAGGACTGGACACCATATTTCAGTGGCAGTCGCACCAAGTCCAAATACAGAGGAAAAATAACCTCTCTACTCCTACTTGGGATTCCTATTTATGCATCCAAGAATTGCATTATCCCTTTTGGCTACAGCGCACTGGGAGCTCATGTTCAACTGATTGTCCACTATGACCCTCAAATATTTTTCAAAGCCATTGCTTCTCAGATTAGAGTCGTCCAGCCTGTAAGCATAGCCTACCTTTTTTGTTCCTAGATGTATAAATTTAGTCATATTAAAACACATATTGTTTTCTTGAGCCCAGTTTACCAAGCAACGTGGATCACTCTCAATCAGTGACGTGTCCTCTTTATTATTTATCACTCCCCCAATTTGTGTGTCATCTGCAAACTTTACTAGTGATGTCTTTATGTTTTCTTCCAGGTCATCAATAAAAATGTTAAATAGCATAAGGCCAAGAACAATCCCTGCAGGGTCCTACTAGAAATACATCCACTCAAGGAAAAGGATGATTCCCCATTTACAATTACATTTTGATACCTATCAGTTAGCCAGCTTTTAATCCATGATACAGGTGCCATATGAATTTTATATCGTTCTAGATTTTTAATCAAAATATCACGAAGTAACAAGTCAAATGCCCAAACTTGTAATCTCATTTAAAAAAAAAATCCAGTTAGTTTGACAGGATCTCTTTTTCATAAACCTGTGTTGGCTGGCATTAATTATATTACCCTCCTTTAATTCTTTATTAACGAAGTCCCACATCAGCCACCGTTATCTTGTCCGGAATCAAAGTCAGATAGACAGCCCTATAATTACCCAGATCATCCCATTTACCTTTTTTTTTTAGATATTGGCACAACACTAGCTTTCTTCCAGTATTCTGGAGCTTCCCCAAATTTTTAAAATGTTATAAAATAATCATCACACATCTGTTTCATTTTTAAGCCTACAATAGTTACAACACCCCAAATCAGTGTAACTGTGATTAAGAAAAAATATTTTCTTTATTCTTTGTTTTCTTATGTGGTTCATTTGCCAGGATGCTTTCTCCTTTATTCAGTCAGTTGCCCCACAAGTGTCTCTTTCACACAGTATCAGGGAGATAAAACCCCCTTTTAAAAGAAGTGTTTGAAAAACCACAAATATTGGCAGACAGACTTGGAAACAGATACACCAGCTGAAATGAAACTAATTTTTTAAATTGACTAGATTTTGAGTTGACCACATCCCTTTAAATGCTGCATAAACTGATAACTTAGGCCACGAACTTGCAAAGGCTTAAGCATGTAAATAATTTTATGCATATGAATTATTGAATTCAGTGGGACTACTCTCATACATAAAGACACAGGCATGCTTAAGTCTTTGCGGGATCAGATCATTTAGCGACCCATCCCATCCTTTCCATTTGCCAATGGTAGAAGGGTTTTTCAGGCCATGGATGAATATATCATACCAAATGGAACTATTTAGTGAATTTGAGACTTGACTATCTCCATTTTAATCCTAGTTCTCTAACTAGAACAGTGAATCATTCTACCCTAAGAAGCAGCAACAACAATACTTTTAAATCTTATCTTACGCTTTGAGCAAAATAATAATAAAAATTTAAAAAATAAAAGATTGCTCTTAGCAGTATGCATTATTACTTCTACCATATATTTCTGAACTTTTGTTATATAATGCTAAAAGGACAAGCAAGATGCCATGCATTCTTCTCTAGAAGAAAACTGTCTTTACTTTATATGAATACTATACACATCTGTTGTTAATATGATAACTTCTAGATACAGCAATGCAAATCTGAGGTGGCAGAAATTACAAACGAATCCTGCAATTACTGAATGGTTAAGATCTCCTGTTGACCTCTGTTTGAAGCCACACTTGCAAAATGGCTACAGAATCTGGTCCTTTGGGTCTTTTTCCAGAATTTAAATTTTCCTTTTCTCTTTTTAAAATTACCCTTCTGGTTTGTAAGATAGTTTACATTTAGAAAGCCAACCTGTCTTGCTGAATTTACAGCCATAAAGACAAATATTAGCTAAGGGAAGTGTAACCTTCATCATTCACCTTATGCCTTCTTGTGTTTGCAATGTTATCCCATGTAATACATTCGTTTCAGACTGTAAGTGCCTCATGGCAGGGACCTTGGCTTTTGTGTGTTTGTAAAACATCACAGACACATATAGTGCTCTATAAGTAATTACTTCTACAAAAATGTTAACACTGTTTGCCACCTTACTGCTTGAATGACGTACCAGATGTATCCGAGTAAATGTGCTTGTCCAGTATAGCTGGACGTACCTGGCCTGTGTTGACGTCCCATAGGAAACTGCTGCCAAAATACATGA
Source organism: Trachemys scripta elegans (assembly GCF_013100865.1). Taxonomy (NCBI): domain Eukaryota; kingdom Metazoa; phylum Chordata; order Testudines; family Emydidae; genus Trachemys; species Trachemys scripta. The sequence continues at coordinate 46,801,968 of NC_048303.1, forward strand.
ACATTTGAAAAAACAGTGAAAAGTTTGTTTAAAAAATATATATATACTGAGTCAGGTCTCATTTTTAGTTTGAATTTTGAGGGCACACACAGATGCTGAATACCAATTTAGTTAACTAAAGTAAAAATTAACTTTTGAACTCTTACAATATTTCTGACTCCTTTGGTTTATCATATATACTTACTAAAGTGTCACAGTCAGCTGTTTCATCCTCAAATTTACATTTTGCAAAACAAAACCTAAGATTAATGGAAATCTGTCTATAACGTGTTTTTGTTTGGTTGGCTGGTTCCGTTTTTTGTTTTGTTGTTTGGGTTGTTTTTTTTTTTAACTCCAATGGAAACATTTTAAAATAAATGCATATTCCTCTGCAGGGTTTGCAACCCACATACTACAGCACTATGAATCAAAAAGTGAAAGTGATTGATTTTCAGTGTTCAAGCCGGGGGAAAATGCATGTACACAAATAGATTAATTAGTGAAAAGTAAATTGAATCCTAACATGTACAGTTTTAAGTAAACCAAGTTTACTAGTACACAGCTTTGTTTCCAGTGGGATGAAGTTAACAATGCCCTTTTAAAATGATGCACAGATTAGCCAATTTACATCAACCAAAACTTCCCATTCTTTCCAAAATAAAGATATTTTTCCTCCTTGTTTTCTGCAGATACTGACTAAGTTGTAAAAACATTGCTCACACCCTCGATTCACATTTAATTTCCAAGGAAATCATTGCTTCCAGCTTTCAATACATCAGTCAATGCCTTCTAAGGCACACTAACTCTCCACCTCTGTTTCACTAGTGAAGCTATCCTACTGCACAAAGCCCATTTACTCAGGCTGTACCAAGGGTCAGAATCTGGCCATTTGTCCGAAGAGATCCCTTTGCAGAAGAGTGGGAAGAAAGGACGTTTAATGTGCGCTCTTAGATTGCAAGCTGCTTGGAGCAGTGGCCACCTGCTCCTGACAGCCCGAGGCGCTCCTGGCAGCTAGCGGGCGCTACCGCCACCCCCATTATATAAATAACCTGAGGTGTGTGTTTGTGGGGAGGGGACAGGGACACGTTCCCCCTTTCTCTGGGTCTCCCTCAGGCTGCATGGGGCGAAGGCTGACACCACGTGTGTGGCTCTGCAAGGGGAGCACTACGCTGCAGGGCCCGGGCTACAGGCACCAGGGCCGAGCTAGCCCGAGTAGCCGGGGCCAGACTGTCCTCGCCGTTTTCAATGGGAGCAGGAGCGGGGCCCAGACAAGCCCCCGAGCCCGGCCTGGTGGCGAGGCTGCCCCGGCCCGGCCTACCTGGTAGAGCGGGGAGCCGGCGTCAGGCTGCGAGCCCACCGCGGCCACCCTGTCCCCGTGGTACGCGCGGGCCAGAGTCGCGGCCGGGCGACAGAGCCGCAGCCCCAGCCGCCACTTCAGGCCCGCCAACATCGCGGCGCGGAAGCTCCAGGCTAGGGGGCGGAAGCGGCAGCTTCCCAGGCCTGGAGCCGGCTGCCCCGCCACTCCCCCCGCTGCAGCCAATGGAAAGCGCGGGGCCGCGCTGCGGCTCCCCTTTGCTGCTGGGGACGGAGCCATCCCGCCGGGCTGCGGCATCGACCGGGGTAGGTCGGTCACCAAGGGACCAGCCGCCCCCTGCCCCGCAGGAGGGAGGCAGTAGCCTGGATGCACCCGGCCCCTCACACCGCTGTCGGTGCATAAGTATCTCTGGGAACAGAGCCTTTAAATAATAATGTAAAGGCAGGAATCTCAATAAGAAAAAGGGAAAACCTTTAAAACTGAGCAGCAGCGACAAAACATTATCCCACAGACAAGGGAAAAAACATTGATTTCAGCTGTGAAAGCTTTAAATTGGGTGGGGAACCTTTTTTCTATTAGGAGCTATTGACCCACAGAAAAAAAATCAGTCAGAGGCCACACAGAGCCCCACGGGAGGGCACAGAGGCTTAAGGCTTCCCCTAGGCTCTGGGGTGGGGCCATAAATGGGGGTTCAGAAGGGGGTTCTGGGCTGGAACATAGGGTTGGGGTGCAGGAGGAGGTAAGGGCTCTAGCTGGGGATGTGGGGCAGAGAGATTTGGGGCTCTGGGCTGGGGCCAAGGTTTGGGGTGCAGGGTCTGGGAGGGAGTTAGGGTACAGAAGGGGGTTCAGACTTAGGGCAGGAGGTTGGGATGCAGGTGGGGGTGCATGGTCTGAGAGGGAGTTAGGGTGCAGGAGGGGGTTCAGACTTAGGGCAGGGGGTTGGGATGCAGGGTCTGGGGGTGCAGGGTCTGAGAGGGAGTTAGGGTGCAGGAGGGGGTTCAGACTTAGGGCAGGTGGTTGGGGTGCAGGGTCTGGGGGGGAGTTAGGGTGCAGAAGGGGGTTCTAACCTGGGGCAGGGGGTTCGGGCTCCGGCTGGGCAGTGCTTACCTCAGGCAGCTCCTGGTGGCACAGCAGAGCTAAGGCAGGCTCCCTGCCTGCTGGGGCTCCGCACTCCTCCAAGAGTGGCCGCTATGTCCAGCCTGGAGGCAGAGAGACCAGGGGGCTCTACGCCGTGCGTGCTGCCCGTGCCCACAGGTGCCACCCCCGCAGCTCCCATTGGCCGCGCTGGGGGCGGGGGTAGTGCATGGAGCTTCCCTGATCCACCCCTGCTCTTAGGAGCCGAGGAACATGTCGGTTGCTGCCAGGAGCTGCACGGAGCCAACCAGATTTCTGGCAATCTGGCGAGCCGATGCTCAGGGCTTCTGGCCTGCGGCACCGAGACTTGCCGCAGGTCAGATGACATGAAGCAGCAGGCTGGATCCGGCCTGTGGGCCGTAGGTTCCCCACCCCTGCTTTAAATCCAGGTCATTTTGCAGTAAGTGACTGGTCTCTTGGGACTGGGAGCAACCTAAATGTAATGTGATGTGATTTCTGGTTTAAGTGTCCTTTTATCACAAAGTCCAGTTTGTCAGGGTGGCAAGATAGACTGGAGAGGCTAATGGGACTGTCTGACACCATGGTAAGACTGTTACAGTGATCCAGGAGTTCACATTTGGTGAAATCCAATTATAGAACACACCACCAGTTTGGGGTATCTGCCCCGTTTTCTGACAGGCTGCCCTAAGGTTGGCACACTAAGTTGTGAGCCACTCCACACAGCATGACAAATACATTTTAACTTAAATTTTTAGAACCTTAATAAACAAGGGAAAGGAAAATTGATGGCCATTGTAGCAACACATACCTCAACCATGGCTCTCACAGGTCAGTGTATGTGAAGCTGTGGTTGTCCATGCTTTCCCACTGTGTGGAGTGGAAGGGGTAGGTGTGCTGGCCCTGCGGCCATGTGGAATGCTGAAGAAGGGGTAAGGAGATGCTATGCTGAAGTTCTCCACCAACTGCAATGGCAGTTGAGCCCAAGATTGTTGAAACTAGAGGTTCACAAGAGTCTGCAGCATCTGCATTTGTTGACAGAGAAGCTCCATTGCCCTCTCCTTTTTCTGTTGGAACGTGGGCCTCTCTCCTCTCCACTCTTTCCTTTTCCAGGCTGTATCCAATATTCACCCTCCAGACCACCTGTTCAAGTTCTGATGCAGCAAAGAACATGTCATCCCGCATCCTCCTTTTTCTCCTCCTTATGTGGGTGAGTTGTTCTGCTGACATGGAAGGTGTACCACTCGAGGCTGCAATGGCTGCAGCTACAGATAAAACACAGAGATATCATTGTCAACGTAGTATGTACAGAAAGCAAAACTTAAGATTCATAAATCCCCCCTTGTCTTGATCCCCTAAAGTGTGAAACAAGATATGCTTATTGGTCCTTCTGCTTTGGAGTGCTTGATTAAGACACAGCTGACAGCCATGGTGACTGTGACCTGCCAGTGGGGAGGGAAATGGAGAGGGAATTGCTGGGATGCATGAAACTGAGTATAGGGTACTGGGACTGAATAATGGCAACATTTTCTAGTGATAGTGGTTGTTTTAGCTGATATCTCACCCCTGGGGGTGACAAAGGCAGAGAAAGCACAGCTGCTGCTGACATCCCGAAGTTGCCCAGGCCCATATGTCACTAGCCTGTTTAAGGCAATGGTGTCATGCTGTCTGGAGTAGCTCACAACCATGAGTGCCTATCTCAGAGCAGATTGTCAAAAACAGGTCAGAAACCCCAAACTGGTGGTATGTTCTATAGTTAAATTTAACCAGAACTCCTGGGTCACTGTAATAATCTTACCATGGAGTCACAGACAGTCCTCTTGGGGTCTCCAGTCTACCTTGCCACCCAGGCAAGCTGGGCTTAGTGATAAATGGTCACTTCTATTAAAAAGAAAAAAAATCAAAGTATTCAGGTTACATCCAGTTCCAAGAGACCAGTCACTCCAGGTCGATTTGCATCCTAGTTCTCATACCAAAGACAACACTGGTAGCCAATTCTGTACTAAACTAACTGAAGCTTTATTAGCTAAGAAAAAGGAATGAGAGTTATTGAGAGATTAAAGCAAATAAAAATATATGTACAGGTGAGTCATTCTATAATTTCAAAAGATAGCAGAGATGTAGTAATCTGCCAGCTTCCCAAAAGTCTTTTAGGGCTGTGCAGAGTAACTCTAGGGATCTTTGTCTTCTTGTTTGGTTATTCTGCGCAGTTAGAAGCCAAACAGTCCAGAAATGAAGAATTTTTCTGTGTCCATATTTATAGCTTCTCACAGAAACCAAACTGACTACAACAGTTGCCACACAGGTCCCTTCATGGGGGAAAGGGAGGGAGGAATGCATTTAAAGTCTGATCATTGATCTCGCACACTGGCTCATTTGCGTTTAACGAACAGTATTTAACATCTTGTTAGAGACCATCATTTGCATTACACAGGGCTTTTTCCCTGTTTGATAAGTTACATAGTCACAGACTATGCAAATACTTGCTATCACTTTATAACAGGGTATTGAGTGAGAACAATACATGCAGCATCCTTAAGCATTTTATAAAACACTAAACACATCCTTATGAACTTACGATCTAATAAGCAAGACTGGTTCCTAGCTATGCATCTGTAAGCTTTCAGTGAGGCATGGGGCCTTGACATGAGCTGGCATCTGGTCTGCTAGCATCACAGGTGTCTGCTGAAGTTATTGATGAATGGTGTGAGAAAGTGTCCTACTGCAGAGGAAGAAATAAGGCTCTCATCCATAGAAACCTTTAGGAGAGGATTGCAGAGTACCTTCATGGAAGTTTCATCGAGATCTCTCAGGATTCAAAGGACATCCCTGGGTACATAAATTGCTCTGTATGCATCTCCACCCCACCATAACTGTAAAGGGGAATGAAAAGCTGATAACTCTACCTCTCTGTTGGACCACTGCTTTTTCTAGTACAAGTAGATTAATGAAAAAAATTGGTAGCTGCGTCCTAATAAGTTCAGGGAGTCATAACTGTAGTGGGAAATAAATTTAAACACTTACCCAAGGTTTCTTCCCCTGCATCTGGCTCACCAGTGCTCAATTGCAGGGACTGGCTTTACTGCAGTGGAGGTCCTGGCTTGTGGCACAGCCTAGTCACCTGTCCCCCATACTCCTCCTCCTCGCTGTTTGTGGCAGAGGCCTGTGACTTGGGCTTCTTGGAGGTTTCCACAGTGGCGTATAGGCTGGTGGTAGGGTCTCTGCCAAGTATGGCATGCAGCTCTTTGTAAAAGCAACAGGTCTTCGGCTTGGCACCAAATCAATGGTTGGCCTCCCTGGCCGCCTATAATGCTTGCCATGGTTCCTTGGCTTTCATGCAGCACTGCTGCTCGTCTCTGTCAAAACCCTTTTCTTGCACCCCTGAGTAATCTACTGTAGATGTTGACATTTCTATGGCTGGTTCAGAGCTGTGCTTGCACAGCCTCTTCTCCCCACAGGCCCAGGAGATCCAGTATCTCTCTCTTGTTCAGGCAGGAACACGACTGGAGTGCCTAGCTACCATGGGCAGCTGGGCCATTGCACACAATGGAGAGCTGCTGGGTATGCTCGCTCACTGAACAATCAAGAAAAGGCATTTCAAAAATTTACAGGGGTTTTAAGGGGGGAGGGAGGCTTCTGGTCTACATGTCCCTGGGCAGTGGAATTCACACTTGTGACCAAAGTAGTCAGTGTCAGGCAGTGTTGGACAGTGGCTGGAGGACTGTTAATGTCAACACACGTAATGCAGTGTCTACTCACACTGCAATGACCTACGTACATCAACTGTGGCCCAATGCCACTCAAGGAGGTGGTTACTATGTCAGCATAATAGGGCACTTACAACAGTGGGAGACAACTTTAAATGTAGATATGTGCACAACCAGGTCAATGCAAGGCAGCTTACATCAAACTAACTTTGTAGTGTAGATCAGGCTTAAAACTAGGATATTTATCCAAAGTAGTGTTTCAAAGGGGATGAGGAAGGTCATGGTGGAGCAGGAATTCAGTAGCACCTAAAGGATATCAGTGCTTTCCTTGTGACATAACTAAGAGAGCCTTCTCCCTAAGTTTATACACACACACACACTCCTCTAACCTGTGTAGGTTAGTCACTTTATCACTGACCCCCCTAGTACTTATCCTACTGGCAAATAACCTTCTCTGTTACCATCAGATAAGTGCAGATGTTGTATAAATCTATTGTCTACTGATATCTCTGGTCCAGTATTGGAAAAAAGCTTTCTTCAACTGGCAATTGGGTCCTGATTTTCCAAAAAGAGGCTGTTTCCTACTTGTAGTAACAAACTGAATTAGTTTCACATTGCAATAAAGTAAATGTATATTGCGGACAGTATTTTTCTGTTTTTTCCTTTATTATTGAAGATGTGTTTGAATAAGGTTCTTTTCAGTTTTATCTTGAAGAGAAAGAATAGCTTGATATTGTTTATTCCTACAGAAATGACTGTTATAAAAATGCAGCATTATAAATTTGTTGCAGGAGTAAATAAGATAATGAGCATGAGGGGACAATCCCTTAAATATAAATACTGTAGCTCTGGTAATTCAGTATGGTAAAAATTAGTGAAACGTTTCAGCTGCTTTTTGTATTTTAGTCATATATATATTATATGGAAGTCTTGTGTGTGTGCGCACACGCAAGACTTCCACAGATAGAAGTCCTTTTACAAGAAGATTGAAAGTATCTACCTCTCCCTATACTGATTATCATATGCCCAAATGTAACATTGTTACAGAACTATTGGAGTACAGTCCAGTGCTTAAAAAAAGGGTTTTTGCATGATTAATTTTTCAGATGGAATTATACAAAATCGGATTATAAATTTATAGCATGGACTTCCACATTCCTCTCTTCCCCCCCTTCCCTCCCCTCCCCCCAAAAAAACACTTTAGAAGGGCCTGGGGACATGATCTTCCCCTAATATTTTTGTAATTTTAATGAAAAGTTAGTCGGGCCGAGGGACGTACTGGCCACCGCTTCCAGCGGCTCCCATTGGCCTGGAGCAGCGAACCGCGATCGGCTGAACCTGTGGACATGGCAGGTACACAAACCAGCCTGGCCCACCAGGGGCTTTCCCTGCACAAGCGGCGGAACAAGTTTGGGAACCACTGGTCTAAAGTATTTACGTGAAGAAAACATTGGAACATTTTTCATACTAGAAATATCAGGCTCTAAATTAAGCGGTGAATGGAAAAACTAAAGTTTTCAAAATAAATTTTTTTAAATGTAATTTATAGCAATTTTGTAACATTCTTTTAAATATGCCAATCAAGGAATAAAATCTACTCACTCACCATTACAATAATGTAAGTAAAATGTTGCAAGGGTGAACAGGTGGAAAAACATAGCATTAGTGCTAATGTGGGAATCTTAGCCATTCAACGCTCATTACCTTTAAAAGTTTATTCTTTTGGCTCATTATAAACTTGTTTATTGCTAAAAGCTTTGTGAAGACAACTCAAGTAAGATCAAATACACAAGTGATATAAAAGTATTTATTCACATAATTTACATATAGAACAGACTGCTTTCTTTGAACCCGAAAGCTTACACATGAACAATATTACATAGGATGTTTGTCAAAGAACTCTTCAAGGAAAACAGTCCTTTACCACATCTTAATAGAAATGATAAACCATTGATCAGTGGAACTTAACAGAGGATGCTGTTCTGTTTCCTTCCATCACTATGACTTATACAACTTTCACATCCAACACGGAAAACACACGTTATCTTATCTCTCTAAAGAAATGGGATTCAAAAGAGATTGATAACAAAGTGCACATGGTTTGCTGTGAAAAAACAACAAGAACAAGGTCTGTTGTCCCTTCCGTCTATTAGGGATAAATAAGGCACCATACATTTTGTCGTCTCTTTATAATTTATGAAATACAAATTATTTTTGCCTTGTCATTTGAATTGCATCTGAAATACTATGAATGAGTCTTTACCACTTTAGTAGGTACTTAGAGTACGTTATTTTATAGCCTCCTCCTCCACAAATCAATTTTGAGAACATATTAGTGGGGGTGATCTAACTGGTTTACCTGATTCTAAAATGCAACATGCCCCATGTAACAATAACTAACAAAATATTTGCATACAACAGGGGTCCCCCATGTGGTGCCCGCGGGCGCCATGGCGCCCGTCTACTGGCAGCATTTCGGCGGCGACACTTCTTGGCGTTGCTGCTTCTCGGCTGCTTGTCCGGTGGCCACACTCCTTGGCGGCTAGTAGTCCGGCGCCTGCCACACGGAAAGGTTGGGGACCACTGGCATACAAGAACCAGACTACAAAATGTACAGTAGCCTTAGCTACACATATACAATGTTAATCTATTACTGCAATGTTTACAGTAGAAGGAGAAAAAACATAAAAATGGGTATTTCAAGTTAAAATGAAATAGTCAAACCATGAGACACTGGCCTGAAACTGGACATGTGATTGGATCCATTTGTACAGTCATTTTTTAAATTCAAGTTGTCATTTACTTGAAAAACAGAGGAAAACCATTCTATTGTAGGATAGTTTTCCCTTTCCACCACAGCATTAAAATTGTAATTGCTTCTCACATTTAGCTGCTATAAAGTAAGTGATCTGGGCTTCTACTTTAATGATTCCTAATAGCTGGTCTATTTTTGATTATTGTTCCAGTCTTGAGGGCACCTTTAGAAGCTACAAGTCAAAAAATAACTTCTGAAAGGATAAAAATTCAAGTCTCAGCAAGCAATTCAAGAGAAATCTGATAATCATTATAATTAGAAAATAAATTATGGATTTGCTAGTAAATCACCATCCAGCTCTACAGAGTAGATATTTCTTTGCAGAGGGTGGCAAAAGAATCTTAAAAAAAATCATTTGAATACCAAATTTAGCAAAATATTTTAAATTACTCTCTCATTAAGAATCATTTTCGTTTTGGCAAGACCCATTCACAAAATACAAATTAAAGGTAGAAGCACAACCTTAAGGTAAACCAACATATACTGTACTATGCATTTCTGACTGACCTGTGGCAAGTGAAGCTAGAGTAAAAAAATAACTGGTTTGAAAGGGTGTTCAGAACTGTTAAGGAACATAATTAGGGATATATTCATCTTGAGGTATGTGACATTATGTAAATCCCATGTTCTGAAAGTCTATTCTGTATCCTTGGTCTCCAGTGGCGAACATTTAATCAAGGAGAAAAAAGCAGACTTTATCTAAGTCTAATTTAAAATATCTACCTACTCATTTCAAGAAGTCAAGACTTTAAGAATGAAAATATATTTATCTTTTAGAAGAATGCCTGATTTTAAGATTGAGACCATGTGATGCTGTTACCTTGTCACGGCAATTTTTCCTTATTACATAAGTGGAAAATTAGTCTTCACGTGACCAACCTAATATCACCCTAAAAACTAAGTTACACTGTTCTAGTGAACAAAACTTAGGAAACATGAGGAAAACCATTTTAACTTAACAGTTTCAAAGTAGTAAATCCTCAAAGCATCCTCACTCAATTGTTCTGGGTTCGATTCTGCTCGCAGTTACTCTTGATTTATACTAGGGAAATTCCACTGAAGTCAATAGAGTTACATGAGTATATAAAAGACAGTGCAAGAGCAGAATCCAGCCTATTGTATTAAATATTTAATTTAGAAATAAATCAGCATTTACAATGGGAGATAGGTTAATCTTTTCCTCACCCCCAAATCAGATAGATGAAAAAGGATTAACGGGATAGCATCTTTTAATAAATTAAAATTAAATAAATACAGTCTCATGTTTATCTCTGTACATTTAAAAGGGATTAGATATTTTGTTTTCAATCAGGGCCTTTAAGCTTATGTACCTGTGAATTTGTCATTACAAAAATACATAATTTGGAGAAGACTATAAAATAGCCGATAAAAAACATTTCTATGTATTTACTACACTAAGCTTTTAGAATTGCTTCTCTATCTATAGAGATAGATATGAAGGTTAATTCTCCTTCCTGGAGTGGAACTTCACAAAAAGAAGTATAGCAAATGACTTTTATAACCAGACCCACAAGCTTCAGCATTATGATTTAAAGGGATATTGTCACGTGGATAGTCATTCATTCATTGCACTTCTAGAAACTAGTCATGCACCCAGCATCTGCATCTTGAAAAGTTACAGTGTAAGCCAACAGCTACCGTTTAGTCTCATCATGCCAATCTAGTTCTTAAATGTTTGAAAATGCTCAGATCGCCCAGAATGAGAAAAACTGATTTTGTCTTCCAACAATGCTTGTTGTTCTCCATTAGTGAGGCTGGTAATAAATTAGGACTAAGGAAGAACAAAGGAGAATTCACAGCAACTCATCTATATACAGTTCTGCTGTTACACTGCTTTCTTGGATCCCAGAGGTTTATTCTGAATCATCCACCTCCATAAAGATATCACTGAAAAAATATTCTGAGATTCTGGTTGGCTCCTCTTCTTTCTCCTGTTGTTTAGTATAGGAAGCTTGCTTTTCAGAAGACTCAGAAGAAGCCTACAAAAAAAATAAAAGGCTGCATTACAGGTTTGACATCTACTGAGATTTGTTCTTTCTCATGCATCTATGCCTCATCTTGTGTACAAACTAGAGTCTCGTGGTAAGTTTCAGCACTCACTTAAAATGTAAAAGCAATAGGCCTCCCACAACCAACATAATAAAGATTATTTCCCCAAGCAAAATTGTTTCAGATAATAATTTGGGATACACCAAGTAAACTGTAGTACAACCATCCTTCAAATCTTATATTCATTTACTTGGTCAGGTAGATTAATTTTAACTGATCAAGCTATTACCTGTAACAATTATTCTTTAAAGATATAAAACGTAATGGAATCCTACTCTTGAGTGGATACCCTGAGCATAGATCTACAAAATCTCACAGGAGGGGTTCACATGCTTTTTCTGCTAAAGTAATAATGGAAATTTGATCTCAAGCAACAGTGGTAAGTAAACTCGTACAGAGAAGATCATTTTTCAGAGTAGCAGCCATGTTAGTCTATATCTGCAAAAAGAACAGGAGTACTTGTGGCACTTTAGAGACTAACAAATTTATTTGTTAGTCTCTAAGGTGCCACAAGTACTCCTGTTCTTTTTAGAGAAGACCATGTGGCTGCTTTGCAAATTTCATAGATATATATAAATCAGAGGCAGACATGTAGCAGACATGCCTCTCACAAAACATGAGATGACATAACCCTCAAAACAGAGATGTCAGGCTGCTGCAGCAAGATGCAATCAGATATGGTTCTCTTGGAAACAAGCACAACATAGTGTCAAGTAATAAAAGCTGTGTGGACTTTGAGAGATTTAGCATTTCCAAATAAAAGCCTAGGGACCTTTTCATACACAGTTTTGTCAGGAAGGACATTCAAGTTTGTGGGAAATGTTGGCAGGACAAGTGACTAAGGCAAACCTTCAAAACCACCTTTGGGAACAATTTATTGGGGATTTAATGGGGGTTTCAAACAATTATCCTTATCTTGTGTTTTAGATATTCAAAGTGCTTTACAAACATTAACATTAATTTTCATTACGATTTTGAAGATAGAATAGTTCATCTGCAGACAGCTCAGTGCTTCAGCGTACCAAGGACCACCCAGATCTCAAAACCTCAGAGGCAATCAGCTGCTAGGACAGCAAATCTATACACATCCTGCCTCATCAAGGCTATGTCTTCTGGACTATTGGTGGCATAGATGCTATTGGTGCTAGGTTAGTTGGAAGTCTGACCAGTTGTACCCAGGACTTGAACATAATCAGCTAACGACTCATTCTCTTGTCACTGACAGAGCTTGGTGCTTCAGCAAAAGGTGATGCGTTGGTTAATGAGTGTCTAGCACACTAGCAGCATGCGTTTAGACACTAAGGTCATCTTTGTGTGTGACATAGGGATCTAGTTCTCTGCTTCTGTGGCATAGGACAAAGTTAATGGCCTGTCACCTTTGCAGCTGGTGGCGAAAGCACATAGTCTTGTTATCAAACCTAAGGTCTTAACTTTAAGGCCTTTGAAGGCTGAGCTGGCTTCATATCAGGGTATAACAGATGTCCCCATGAGCCATCAACAGATCTTTCTGGGACTGACTCATTTACGGTCATGGTGAAATCTTACCTCACAGCCAGCCAGACCTGGTCATTTCTGAGGCAGACACATGAGTCACATTTCTGGAAGTTATGGTCAAAACATACACAAACACTTTTGAAGTGCAAGGCAGTCGGTCTGGTCTACACACAAACTTGCATTGAAATAACTAAATCTTTGTTATTTTGGTGCAAGTCTGTGTGCAGACACTTTGGGATACGTGTCCTGTTTCAGTTTTGCTTAATGTGGAAAATGTAATGTGACCTCAAGAGATCAGAACAGAGAATCTGGGGAGATTTAATATTAACAAACACCATCTCCTCCTCAGGGAGAGGAAATAAACAGTACAAATGATGTAATCAAGCAGCTGCATTTTTAACCGTTCAGTTATGGCTCCCCCCTACACTTTGCAGGAAATATAAAGCTACACAGCTGGCTCCTTTAGGTAAAGTAGCAAATGGGGAATTTTTAGAGACATATGTGGTCAGCTCCCTGGGTCTGCTCTCCATCTTATGTGCTCAAAGCAGTGACCTCAGGTTCCTGATTTAAGATAGAAGTGAAGGCAGAAACTGGGAGAAATAAAACTTCATATAAAATGAAACATTAATTCCAAAATTGAAGATGCCTTTGCTGTTATTGGAGGAAATGTTGGACTCTCCAACATTCAAAAAAGTTGACGTAATTATGGTTGGTTTTTCCTATCATTCAACATAGTCCTTTGTTCAGCTTCACAGCATACAGATAAGCAAAAAGAGTCCACAAATCTATAAAAGAATGTCACAGTGATCACTTCACACACACACACGTGGTTGTCTCCTAGTAGTGCTTTACATTTCATACAGACATGATGTTCAGAGGTAACTGTATGTACCTGAACTGCAGCAGTGCCTATATTCTCACATTCAGCAGACGTCAACATGCTTGTAGAGGGAAGAGAACAGGACTCTTGAGTGTCTGTACTGTTCTCAGCAGATGGAGTGGGTCTTTTCAGACTTCGCTTTGAGGCAGCTATGAGAGGTTTTTGGAGTCTCTGTCTATTCCCCTTAGCACCCTCTCCAGGTTCAGCATTACTTGATTTGCAAATTAAAGATAAAAATCCCAGAGGTCTTCGGCCAGCCCTATTCAAAATAACAAAAATTAACAATAAAGTTTCACAGTTTATATAATATTGCAGCTTGCTTAATGAAAATGGAGTAGAAATATTGTTTGTATTTAATGAGAGTTTGATTTACAATCTAGTAGTAAACACTTCTAAATTATACGAAGATGATTAAAACATTCTAAAATAAATAATTTGGAATAGGTTAAATCAACCCCAGAATTTGTTTTTGTTTTTTTTAATATGTTTTGGGTTTTATTCTCTGAATTGGAAAATATCAACATTTTTGCCAGATTATTTAAGCAGCACAGACCTGAGAAAGCTCCCCGTAGAGCTGTAAAAGCCTTCAACAGTCTCTACGCCAGCACAGTGTGGGAGATGGAGCCTACCATTCACTACTCAAAAGTGGCCAATATAAGCTCCCAGATCTTTAGGCACAGCTTCTCACCCACAAAGGAGCAGGGAATTCCTTCATGTGTCATTTCCCAGGCCTCCTCTAATGCACCACATGAGGGAGGAATCCCACTCTCCCAAGGGCAACCTAGAAAGCGTCCCAGAATACAGAAGGAAGACACTCCTTGGAGCAGGAACAGGACCAGATTTTCACTCTACCAACATCAGCACAGCCAATCACAGTGAACTGTTACTTAATGTTAATTCAAGAACCAAGAAGTTGGGGCAAAGGCCCAGAGTCACTTTTTAGATTGTAATCTCTAAGGCAGGGACTGTCTTTTTCTATGTATGGACAGCACCTACATATTGTGGTTGACACTGGAATACAAATAAGCAACAACTAAACCCCACACACCACAATGATATGAGAGGAAGGGAGAAATCATCAGGGGCCAGTAGGCAATGGTAAATGTTACTAGGACAGGGAAAAGTAGAGGGTTACAAAAAATGTACGACTGTAAGAAAAGTAAAATGGTGAGTAAATAAGTGATGCTTAGAGGAATAGAACTAAAATATAAGGGGAAAGGTAAATTAAAAAATATAAGAAGGAACATACGAAGGAATAAAAGTCATGTTGCATCTTCTGTTTGTTGTCTAGACTGTACACTCTGTGGGGCAATGACGTGTCTTAATACAGCTTTACAGAACGAGCACACTGAGCGTATTAACTACTATTAGTTAACTGAAAAATTCAAAGAAACAGATATGTTTATACAGTATATTACAGCACAGGATGGGGCAATTAAAATAAATGGTTTATTAAAGCTACCAATCTGGTTTTCCCAAGTCCAGATCCTAGTGAACAGAGTCTACATCACAAAAGGCAGCTGTGTTGGCTGTGTAAATAGAGAAGCCAAATACTTAATAGGCACAAGCAATCTGTTCACTGAGGCATATTGCCAGAAAAGCATGGGACAGCATGAATCACCATTAACTACGCTGTTACCATTCCATGGCTAGAGTATTTCAAATTCCAAAGCTGATCCTTTCTAGTTTTTTGCTGAAGAAAAGGACGGACAATGTTCTAGTGTATGAGTTTTTAACCTGGGATTACATCTATCCTGCTCTTCCCACAATGCTAAGTAGAAGGATCACCATGTGTGAGTCCTGATAAGAATGGGGTCTTCAGAATGAAAAGGCTGAGAACCAATGTTCTAGAAATACCTTAGTATCGGGCTTCTTGAAAGGGCAGCTGTGCTCCCAACATGTCCTGAACATCCAGATTCACAAATATCCATAGAACTTTCTTGCTCATTTGCTTCTTCTTTTCCTTCATGGTCCATTCCAGACACCAACTCATCTGAACAATTGCATGCCGATTCCTCAACTGGTATAGTTCCTGATTTCTGAAAGGATTCAGATTGCCCTCTTTCTGCAGTTTTAGATACAAATATAGAGGTAGGTAGTTTTTTCTTCTTGGAAGTTTTCAGTTTTTCAGAAATTCTCCCTTTAAATGAAAAAAAATAATATTAAGCATAAATGGGAAATTTACAATTTTCATTGACTGAACTTATACTCTTAATATTTTTATAATATTAGTATTCTACATCATGGTCCAAACTAGTGTGGTGGTGGTATTAAAAGACGTAGTGTTTTGGGGCATTACAATTGACACTAGTGTTATTTTTGTTTGTTATTTAAATAAATGTGAGCAAGCTAAGTTTCTCAAAAGATAATAGTTAATTTTTTAAAATATTTCATATTTTGGGCCTGAAAACCTTACCAGATCACACAGACATTAGAACTGGAAAAGATCAATTAGGTCATGCAATCCATCTTCTGATAGGGCAGAATGCTCCCTATTATACTTTCTAGGGCTTGGCCCCATCACCCTGATTTTTTCCAAGATATGGGAGACTATTGCACAACTTTAAAGTAGTACTCTGAAATCCCCTATAGAAGTGCAAAGAGCTAAACAGATCTCACTATCAGGAAATTTCTGATATTCAATCTACTATTTTTCCCCCCTCAATTTCATTCCACTTCTTTTACAATTACATCCCTCCCCTTTGCATTAGCTCAAATATTATGTCTCCGATGTTTCCATCCTTCAAATATTTGTAGGCTAATCCTTCTTTCAGTTAAAGCCTTTTAACTAAGAAACTACACATATCTGGTTTCTTTAGTCTTTCCTCATCCGTCAGTCCCTCCAGTCCCCTGTTCTTTTTTTGGTTGATCTTCTTGGAATCCCTTCCAACATGTTCACATATTTTTAGTAACAAGGTGACCAAAAATAAAATCACTATTGTAAGTTGTATAGAGGGGGACTATCATTCCTGACATGATGCATTTTGTGCATGCAAGCTGTAGACCTGATTCAAAGCCCACAGAAGTCATTGAAAGTGTTTCCATTGACTTTAATGAGCTTCACATCAAGCCCTGTATTATCCAGATTCTTTATTCAACTACAGAAATATTAAAAAGGAAGCATCTCCACTATATTTATAAGGTCCCACAAACATTTTGCATTCTCTCTGCTGGAACTTCATAGCAGGTAAGACAAGACCTCTGCTGATCCGGTTAGAATTGCAAATGCACAAAAAGATAGTTTGGCATAATACAGATCATCGATTAATTGCTCCATTCAAAACAGGCGGAAACATATTTGCCAAACAGAAAACAGCAAAATTGGTAGTAAAATAAATCTTTGCCAATTTAAGAGCTTAGTATTCTGATCTCCCTTGTTTAGCTAACTTTACAGTTTTGTTTCAGTATCTTTAAATAACAATGTAACAACTCTTCCTCTAATTGACAATAATTCAGTATGAACAAAACTGCACCAATCAACGTGAGAGAGGTATGTTCTTTAGACAGATTCTAAATTTGGTCACAGCAAAAATCCCTAACCAGGTCAGCTAATTAACAACAAATTCTTTCTGCTCTGTATCTGAGGCCTTTATGCATAAGTTCTAAAAAGTACATTGAATGGGGAGTCACTTCAATATATATGAGGTATCTTTTGCTGGTTAATTTTTTGGTTGTTGTTTTTCTTTTAAACCCACCAACCACAAAAAAAAAAAAAAAAAAATCTTACTTTCAGAAATGTACAAATAAGAGGCAGCTCTTAAAATTCATGAAAATCATCTTATTTAAGGCTCCAACTATAGTTCTGTTTTTGAAGCCAGTTGAATTATAACATGAATATACAAAATTTTGCCAGACACCTAATCCCAATGCAGGTAATTGGCAATTAAATTGAATAGAAGACAATTTTCCCCTTATGAA
Organism: Trachemys scripta elegans; assembly: GCF_013100865.1. Lineage (NCBI taxonomy): Eukaryota > Metazoa > Chordata > Testudines > Emydidae > Trachemys > Trachemys scripta. The sequence continues at coordinate 46,819,238 of NC_048303.1, forward strand.
TACATTGCCACAGGTAGGATTAGTTAGCAAAACGGCAATTAATGTTGGCTACCATTTACGAGAGACTCCATATGCATTAGATCTCAAAAAATTCACCTACCAGCAATTTTCCTTGGAGCATGTGTTGATTTAACTGAAGACTCCTGTATTAAACAACATTTAAAAGTCAATTTCTCTTCTTCAAAGAAAAAGCACAGTGAAAGTTAGTACAGAAATAAGATTATTATATATTTACAGATCTTAAATCAACTAGGGACAAATAATAGGAAGGAAAAGGTCTTCAACACTCAGGAATGTGATGGGACCTCATGTCACTTGTGACCCCTAGTGTTGATTGAAAAGCAGGCTTTGAGGGTACTACCAGATAGCCATGACAGGGGCCTCAAGTTCAGAGCGCGTAAACGCAAGGAAGGTGGGAGAATTCTCAAGGTTCTCACTGGAGTTCTTGACAACATACTGTAGAGATCCCCACACCACAAAACATATTGTATTCAATAGCAAAAATACATGAAAGTCACTCCCAATAATTTGGTCACCTCACAGTATGGGAAATTTGTCCAGCTTCCCTTTGCAGCTAGCATTTTGTGGCTAATGCCCCAGTAAAGAGGGGTGGGGATATTTCTAGCCACATAGCTTTTTCCTGTAATGAATTTCCTCCAAGAATCATGATGCTCTCTTTTCTGAAACAAGACAGCCACGTGACCAGCATATGCCTGAAGTTTCCCCTGCTGCAAGTGCACCATCAAATATAGTGAAAGTTGGTGAATGCACAGAAACTATTAGCAAGCATATCAAGTAAAAAGGGGCCCATGACTATACCCAAAGTGAATACAGAAACTAGAACCTAAAGAGTATTTAGCATTCCCACTGTTTGAAACAAAAAGCAACTTACAGCTTCCATTTTGCTGCTGAAAACTTCTTGGCAAAATTTCAAATGAGGTAATTAATCTAGTTAATACAGTCATAACTTTGAAGTCAGTTAGACACTTCAAATGCATACCTCTCATAGTACGCATAAAACGGTATTTCCTGAATTAGTATCTGACCTTGTAAGTATTTGCCAGATTATCCTCTGCTGAGGTAGAAGGAGTTCGCTTGGCAGGAGGAGTGTCACTTTCTTCAATATCAATAGCATGCCTTTTCCAAGATGTCTGATCCAAATTAGTAAATGTCTCTATTGATGCTCTCTGCAGTCCTTCTGTTCCTGTACAGTTGTCTAAAGAGGTAGCAGCTTTATCAACTGTAGTGGTCAGTGATCCACTGCTGTATTTATAAATACATGTCAAAGTTACCATTGTGAAAAGTTACTATCTTAAAAAAATTAAATTTAAAAATCAAATGTGTAGTATATACAGCAAAGTTATAAGATGATTAAGACACAAATCTTTGCTTATATTCTTATCTACAACATGTACCGCTTCAAACCCTTTTAGGTTTTTATCATTTAGATGGTAAGCCTTGCAAGTTTGTGTTTTTTTAAAACCACAAGGAACTAGGAATTCTCATGACATCTTCTATCAGTCTTTTTAAAGAAGGTCTTGTTCTTTTCTTTTAACATTTTATTTCATTTTCTGCTTGAACTGTACATTTCATTTAACTCAGTCTAATAGCATATTTTCCTTAATATGCCTGTTAAGTGTTCCATATATGAACACATCTATGAGTTAGTAGGTGACTTGTAGGTGAAATATCACATACTAGAAGATGTTTTTGCTCCAGCGAGTTGTAGAAAAGAACAATTACGTTTTTAATAAAACATGTATTTTGAGATCTGCATTTTGCTGTACTATCCCTGACCACCAAGGGGAATGGGGTTCTTCCTGTCAATTATAGTAGATAAAAGATACAGCTATAATCATGTTAGCAATTGTCAAATATAATTAAACTCCATTTCCGTGAGAACATAAATCAATCCATGCATTACTATTAACTTCATTTTACTGTAATGGTTACAGTATTCTAGATGCTTGAGGTATTTATACTTGCAGCCTCGTCTCTATTAGATTTCCACTGCACACCCTTGGGGGAGGATGATAGTCCTGTGGAACAACCAGGACAAAATTGGCCTGCCACAGAAGGGAATTAAGGGAGCAGGGTGAACCTACAAGGATACAGGTGGACTTGAGAGACATATTCCATTACAGGCCCTCAATAATTTTGCCTATCATCATCAAGGGGCCAAACAGGCAGTAATTAATTCCTTGATGCAGGAGCTCCAGAGCTGTATGGCTGAGGCTCCTTCTTGAGGGGGAGGATCTTCAATAGAGAGAGGAGCAGGCTTAACAGCTGAGCTTACAGTGCGAATTCAATGCCTAAGAGCTCGGTTTCACACATGCTGTGACATGGAAAGAGAACTATACATTAAGAAAGCATGTCAAAGTTTTAAAAGTGTATTACTATGTTATTCTTAGGAAGATTTCCCTTCCTCTTAACTTACAGTATATTGTTGTAACTTACTATGTGTACTTTTTGTTGCAATATTTCATGGAAATGTGAGACCTATTTCAACAACTGTGATGTGAAAATATGCACTGTCATATTAGATGGGGTGGGCAAACTAGGGTCAGCGGGCTGGATCCGGCCTGAGGGATTGCCCCCCCGTAGTGCCGTGGGTCCCGCGCCACTCTCAGAAGTGGCCGGCTCCATGTCCTTGCGGCCCCCGGGCGGAGGGGCAGAGGGCTTCGTGCATTTCCCTTGCCTACAGGCACCGCCCCCCGCAGCTCCCATTGGCCGGGAACAGGGAACCGCGGCCAATGGGAGCTTTGGGGGAGGTACCTGAGGGTGCAGCAAGGGCAGCACATGCGTAGTCCTGCCCCCCCCCCCTGCCCCCAAGGGCCGCAGCGCTTCCTGGAGTGGGACAGGGACAGGGCAGGCATGAAGGGAGCCTGCCCCAGTCTCGGTGCGTGCTGCTGCCACCCCAGAGCCGCTTTAGGTAAGCGGCGCCGGGGCGGTGCCCGAACCCCACCTACATCCCGCCCCCCAACTTCCTGCCCTAAGCCCCCTGGCCTGCACCTCGCACCCCTCCTGCACCCCACCCCCCTAGCCTGAGCTCCCTGCATCCCTGTGCACCCCAACCCCCTGCCGCACCCCACACCCTTCCTGTACCCCAACCCCCTTCCCTGAGCCCCCCAAACACCCTGCATCCCTCCTCTGCCCCAATCCCTTGCCCTGAACCCCTTCCTGCACACCATACCCCCTCCAACACCCCACACTCCCTCCCACACCCCAGCCCCCTGCCCCGGCCCTGCATATAATTTCCCCACCCAGATGTGGCCCTCGGCCCAAAAAGTTTGCCCACCCCGTATTAGATCAATATAATAGGCATACTCAAACCCTTTGTTGTTTTCCTGTACTGCTGTAAGCTTAGTTTGACATCAGTTAAATATTTTTGTCTGTCTTTATTCTAGGAAAGTATTATTAATCAACAGAATGAAAAAATTAAAACAAAGAATTCTAATCATGTTCTGTCATTTTCACCGAAGTATTCCAAAAAAGGTGAGACCTTAAAAACCTGGAAAAAGTGATTTAGCTATAAGAAGAACAGGAGTACTTGTGGCACCTTAGAGACTAACAAATTTATTAGAGCATAAGCTTTCGTGGACTACAGCCCACTTCTTCGGATGCTTATGCTCTAATAAATTTGTTAGTCTCTAAGGTGCCACAAGTACTCCTGTTCTTCTTTTTGCGGATACAGACTAACACGGCTGTTACTCTGAAACTTGATTTAGCTATGGAATCCAAAGTACTTTAGAAAATATAAAGGTGCTCAGATTTATAATTTCCATTACTTTTCACCAGAAATATTCAAGTCAATATAGAACTATACTTTACAACAGTCCCACTAAAAGAAAATTCAGATGAAACTAACTATGGTGCTGCTGGCACATGACCAAAATATTTAACAAAATTAAAACATAGCAGATTTACATAACTGATTTATTGCTTATGGCATCACGATCACATTTCACTTGTTTTAGTGAGGCTGATAAATGAGCCAGGTAGTGGTTTCTCCTGCATTTCTTCTTTTAGTTAGTTCCAATGTATTTAACTTTAGAGGCTCCAATAAGTTAGCCTGAGAGGCTCAGAAATAAATGCATATTTATCTTGTAGTATATTGATCATTTACCTCTGCTCTTCCATCACATTAGCTAAGCCTGTATTCACTGGAGTGAGAAGTATGGGGGCTGGCAGCAATGGTTCCAAAGCTTGTTCTAGTGACATAGATGCGTCATGGTACTCTCTCGAGTCAGCTGGAATTTCCACCAATGTTAAAATAAAAGTCTGTTCCTCCGCCTCCTCTGGATATTCATTACCACTTCCATTCACTACCAAAACATGTTGAAGACAAGAAACAGATAATTAAACCCTACTATTTAAAGTGTACTATTTAAATGCTAGCAGTCGTGTGTTGTATCATGCCCTTCTCCACAATTAGTGTTAGGTTGTCACAGTGTTTGTTTCTCAAGCCAGAAAAGGCTGGGAGTATCGTGGAAACATGCTTGGCCTCTTCAGAGAGAGAAGGGAGGAACCTAGCATTGCTCCACAGTGATCCTTCTAGCTGATTGAGAGCTGTGTTTTGTGTCTGAGGAGAGCCCCAGCCAGTATTCTTCACTCAGAAAGATGAGCACGATAATAAGCAGACGCTCTATAAGTTTGTGCTACGCTAATTAAATCAGTCAAATCATCCATTATCCACAAAGAAAAGAACCTAATACCACCACCAGTAGCTAACAATTACTCCTTTAGTGAAAGCAGCAGAAGCTTGTTATTTTGGCAGAAATCCCAGGTTCTAGTCCCACAGACAACCTGTGATGGTACACTGCTACAGAAGGATTGGGCATCAGTCCTAACATTCTACAAGTCCATATGATTTTTCCAACAGTCAAACATTAACAGATAGATAGCAGCCAGTTGCCACCAGTTAGGATGAATTTAACAAGACAATTAAAAACAAGGAATTAGTTTCCAAATCTAGCAGACATCAGCATTGTCCAGTTAGCTCTTCACGTTGAACTATACAGTAACAAGCTATTAGCATGCTGTATGTAGTATATTTAATGTATCACTAAATTTAGAGTACCCCAAACGAAGTTTGTGAAGAATGGCTTAGAAGGAAAAGACTGAAAATTAAATCTAAATTATACAAAAAAGCTACAATTCTAATATAATGCAGAAATTCCTTGATTTTTGTTGATTTAAAAGTACTACTCCACTCTTAATTCACTTTGCTTTTTTATCTCAGTTAATGTGTTTTGAAAGATGATTCACTACTGCAAAACCTCTGCAATAACAAGGCACAATGAGATAAGGAGCCTGGAGTCACATATGCCTTCATTTTGAAAGTGTAAATTACAACCTTAGCAGTGAGACTAATTCCTTTAAAGTAAGTGTCTCAGATTTCTAATTCAGAGATTTTTTTTTCTTATTTAAACTGTACTGGTTCTGAATTTTGTTTTTATTCATCTTAGTTTGTTCTATCCACTTAATATCTTCTGCTGCATTCAAATATGTAAGCTTGCTGAGGCAACATCTAAAAATGCTTCAAAACTTAAGTCTCTTCAGTGACTTGTGGCATAAATTTAAATATACAATAGCAAAAAAAATCAATTATCTGCACATCACTAACACAAGCTACTTTAATATCATAAAAGATCAATTACATCAATGTTATCATAGAAAGTTCTTAATTTCTTGATCCATCTTTGCATGAGTACTTCTACCATACTAATTTTGTTTTCATTTTATTTTTACTTATCCACACACACACACACACACACACACACACACACACACACACACACGAAAAAAAAAAATATAAAAAGCAGTTCTGAAACAGAGTGACTTAATATTACACCTAGCTGGGCTAGCAAGTATTGCTTTGCTATTTTAGGCCATTCATGTACTGTACCTGAAGTTTCTTTTGTGCTGGTTATGTATTGCTGTTGAAACTCCTGTGTAACTGCCTCAGCCTAGAAAAAGTATTTCAAAAGAAATATTAACAAGCCTGGTGAACAACTCTAGAAAACAGAACAAAAGTTTTATGAAAAATTCTTGATTTTGTTTTGTAAATACTTATCAAGTGTTAGAGTAACAATGCAGAGTAATTTAACCACACCCTATCCAGATTGTGTTGATTTTTTTTTCTAAACTATGCTGAGTATTTAGGATGGAAGGATATAAAGATGATGGGGACTGGAAACATTTGGGTAATTTAACTATAAGCATTATTGTGTGTTCTGCTTATATGTACTTTATCTTCATTCCCTCTAGAAATGGTTTGTTTAAAAAAAAAAAAAAAAAGTTTACTTTTCCTACAGCACAACCCTGCAAAGCTGACTCATATAATGGATTGCTCAGCAGTGCAAAGAGCATCAATTCCCCTACCTATTACGGAAACACTCTGGAGCTTGGAGAAAAACATTGAGCTTAGTCACTCTTCCTCCTTCCCCTTCCCTTTCATGGCAGATTATGTTGCTAAAAAATAGTTTTTATAGCACTCTTGATGGGGGAGGAGTGTTGTGAGGGCACATTCAGTCCTGCACTTGGTTCCACTTGTCAGCTGAGCTCTGAACCAACTGGCAAAGGGCAAAGCAAAAGAGCTGTGATAATTTAGTCCCTGCTAGCATCAAGAAGGAAGTCAAGAGCTTGGCAATTTACTGGAGCTCTAAAATGCCCTTCATTAGATTGAAGTACTGTATATTCAATAACCAAAGTAAAAAGGTTTAAGAAACTAAGGCCTGGTCTACACTACGGGTTTAGGTCGACTTTAGCAGCATTAAATCGAATTAAGCCTGGACACGTCCACACGACGAAGCCCTTTCTTTCAACTTAAAGGGTCCTTTAAACCAGTTTCTTTACACCACCTCCGACGAGGGGATTAGCGATAAAACCGGCCTTTGCGGGTCGGAATTGGGGTAGTGTGGACGGAATTCGACGTTATTGGCCTCCGGGAGCTATCCCACAGTGCTTCATTGTGACCGCTCTGGACAGCACTCTCAACTCAGATGCACTGACCAGGTAGACAGGAAAAGACCCGCGAATGTTTGAATTTCATTTCCTGTTTGCTCAGCGTGGAGAGCACAGGTGACCACGCAGAGCTCATCAGCACAGGTAACCGTGATGGAGTCCCAGGATCACAAAAGAGCTCCAGCATGGACCGAACGGGAGGTACGGGATCTGCTCGCCATATGGGGAGATGAAGCAGTGATAGCTGAACTCCGTAGCAGTAAAAGAAATGGAAAAGTATTAGAAAAGATCTCCAAGGCCATGAAGGACCGAGGCCATAACAGGGACACACAGCAGTGCCGCGTGAAAATTAAGGAGCTATGGCAAGCTTACCACAAAGCCAGAGAAGCAAACGGAAGGTCCGGGGCAGAGCCGCAAACTTGCCGCTACTACGCGGAGCTGCATGCGATCCTAGGGGGTGCAGCCACCACTACCCCAACCGTGTGCTATGACTCTCTCACTGGAGAAACACACAGGGAAGACGGTTCGGGGAACGAGGAAGATGAGGATGGAGGTACTGTAGGTAGCTCACAGCAGCAAGGAAGCGGAGAAACCGGTTTCCCCAACAGCCAGGATATGTTTGTGACCCTGGACCTGGAACCAGTAACCCCGAACTCACCCAAGACCCTCAGGGCACACAGGAGACCTCTGGTGAGTGTACCTTTGTAAATATTTGTAAACATTACACATGGTTTAAAAGCAAGCGTGTTTAATGATTAATTTGCCCTGGCAATCGCGGCCAGTACATCTACTGGAAAAGTCTGTTAACATGTATGGGGATGGAGCGGAAATCCTCCAGGGACATCTCCAGAAAGCTCTCCTTTATGTACTCCCAAAGCGTTTGCAAAAGGTTTCTGGGGAGGGCTGCCTTATCCCGTCCGCCATGGTAGGACACTTTACCACGCCAGGCCAGTAGCACGTAGTCTGGAATCATTGCATAACAAAGCATGGCAGCGTATGGTCCCGGTGTTTGCTGGCATGCAGACAATATCCATTCCTTATCTCTCTTTGTTATCCTCAGGAGAGTGATATCATTCATGGTCACCTGGTTGAAATGGGGTGATTTTATTAAGGGGACATTCAGAGGCGCCCGTTCCTGCTCTTCTGAACAGAAATGTTCCCCGCCGTTAACCACGTGGTGGAGGGGAGGGGTGAAGTGATCATCCCAGAGAATCGTGTGTGTGTGTGTGGGGGGGGTTTACTTGTGTTTGTGCCGCATGTTAACCAGGAAACCGCAGCCCCTCCTTTTACATTGAAAACCCATTTTAAATGGACAACTCAATTCATCCTTGATATGGGAAATGCGCTGCTGTTTGCAACCTTTCCCGCATGTTAAGAAGGTTAAAAAAGCCAAAACACTGTGGCCTACCATGGCTGCCTGCAAGCCGAAATATGCGACCTTGTAATGAAAGAGTGTACCCATTGTTCTCTAAAATGTGTCTTTTTTAACCACCTCTCCCTTCTCCTCCACCAGCTGCAAATGTTTCTCCTTCGCAGAGGCTAGTGAACATTAGAAAGAGAAAACGTAGGATGAGGGACGATATGTTCACGGAGCTGCAGATGTCCTCCCACGCTGATAGAGCACAGCAGAATGCGTGGAGGTAGTCAATGTCGGAGATGAGAAAAGCACAATATGAACGAGAGGAGAGGTGGCGGGCTGAATGGCGGGATGAAAAGAGCAAGTGGCGGGCTGAAGACGATAGGTGGCGTCAGCTTACAGACAGACGGCAAGAGTCAATGCTCCGTCTGCTGGAGCATCAAACTGATATGCTCGAGCGTATGGTTGAGCTGCAGGAAAGGCAGCAGGAGCAGAGGCCGCCGCTACAGCCCCTGTGTAACCAACAGCCCTCCTCCCCAAGTTCCATAGCCTCCTCACCAAGACGCCCAAGAACACGGTGGGGGGGCCTCCGTCCACCCAGTCACTCCACCCCAGATGATCGCCCAAGCATCAGAAGGCTGGCATTCAATAAGAGTTAAAGTTTTAAAATGCAGTGTGTCCTTTTCCATCCCTCCTCCCCCACCCATCCCAGGCTACCTTGGCAATTATACCCCCTACTTCTGTGAGGAACTAATAAAGAATGCATGAATGTGAAAAAACAATGACTTTATTGCCTCTGCAAGTGGGAGGGGAGGGTGGAGTGGGGTGGGGTGGGGTGGTTGGTTTACAGGGAAGTAGAGTGAACCGGGTCGGGGGGGGGGGGGGGTTTGGAGGGTTCATCAAGGAGAAACAAACAGAAGTTTCACACAGTAGCCTGGCCAGTCACAAAACTCGTTTTCAAAGCTTCTCTGATGCGCACCGCGCCCTGCTGTGCTCCTCTAACCGCCCTGGTGTCTGGCTGCGCGTAATCAGCAGCCAGGCGAGTTGCCTCAACCTCCCACCCTGCCATAAAGGTCTCCCCCTTACTCTCACAGATATTGTGGAGCGCACAGCAAGCAGCAATAACAATGGGGATATTCTTTTCGCTGAGGTCTGAGCAAGTCAGTAAGCTGCTCCAGCGCGCTTTTAAACGTCCAAATGCACATTCCACCACCATTCGGCACTTGCTCAGCCTGTAGTTGAACAGGTCCTGACTCCTGTCCAGGCTGTCTGTGTACGGCTTCATGAGCCATGGCCTTAAGGGGTAGGCTGGGTCCCCAAGGATCACGATAGGCATTTCAACATCCCCAACGGTTACTTTCTGGTCCGGGAAGAAAGTCCCTTCCTCCAGCTTTCGAAACAGAGCAGAGTTCCTGAAGACGCGAGCATCATGTACCTTTCCCGGCCATCCCACGTTGATGTTGGTGAAACGTCCCTTGTGATCCACCAGGGCTTGCAGCAGCATTGAAAAGTACCCCTTGCGGTTTACGTAGTCGGTGGCTTGGAGCTCCGGTGACAAGATAGGGATATGGGTTCCGTCTATGGCCCCGCCACAGTTTGGGAATCCCATTTCAGCAAAACCATCCACTATTGACTGCACGTTGCCCAGAGTCACTACCCTTGATATCACCAGGTCTTTCATTGCCCTGGCAAATTGGATCACAGCAGCCCCCATCGTAGATTTGCCCACTCCAAATTGATTCCCGACTGACCGGTAGCTGTCTGGCGTTGCAAGCTTCCACAGGGCTATCGCCACTCGCTTCTCAACTGTGAGGGCTGCTCTCATCTTGGTATCCTGGCGTTTCAGGGCAGGGGAAAGCAAGTCACAAAGTTCCATGAAAGTGCCCTTACGCATGCGAAAGTTTCGCAGCCACTGGGAATCGTCCCATACCTGCAGCACGATGCGGTCCCACCAGTCTGTGCTTGTTTCCCGGGCCCAGAATCGGCGTTCCACGGCATGAACCTGCCCCAGTGACACCATGATTTGCACATTGCTGGGGCCTGTGCCTTGTGAGAGGTCTATGTCCATGTCAATTTCCTCATCACTCTCTTTGCCGCGCTGCAATCGCCTCCTCGGCTGGTCCGGGTTTCGCCTTGGCATGTCCTGGCTCTGCATATACTCCAGGACAATGCGCGTGGTGTTCATAGTGCTCATAATTGCCGCGGTGATCTGAGCGGGCTCCATGATCCCAGTGCTAGCTATGGCGCCTGGTCAGAAAAAAGGCGCAAAAGTAGTATCTGATGGACCAGGAGAAGGAGGGAGGGCGGGAGGGAGGGAGGGCCGAGTGACGACATGGCGTACAGGTACAGGAACAGGGAATTAAAATCAAGAAAGGTGGCTGTGCATCAGGGAGAAACACAAACAACTGTCACACAGAATGGTCCCCCAAAGATTAAACTGTAAACCCTGGGCTTAGCAGGCTGTTGATTTCACGGAGGAAAGGGAAGCAAATGAATACAGAACAAATCTATTTTTTACATCTTAAGCTGGCAGCCAACGGTGCAGCATGAGTGATAGCTTCTCCAGTATGATGATGATGGATACCAATCATAATATACCATCATCTGCAAGGGGCTGCTGCTGTGTAGCAATGCAGCCCCACGTCTGCCAGCCCCACGTCCGCCAGCACCCAGCATCGCCCTCGGCCTCTTCTGGGTGCTTAGCAGACAATACTGGGCAATTGGCAGAAAACAGTATACTACGACTGGTAGCCATCATCATCGAAACAGTAGCATGTCTGCCCAGGTGGCCATGATTGACAGCCACTCCAGTACGACGACGATGGGTACCAGTCATAATATACCATCGCCTACCAAAGGGCAAGGGGCTGGTGCAATGCAGCCCTATGGCTGCCAGCCCCACAGCTATCACTCATGCTACACTGTCTACCGCCAAAAGGCAGTTAGCAGCTGCTGCTGTGTAGCAATGCAGTCCCACATCTGCCGGCACCCAGAGGACATATGGTGATGGTGAGCTCAGCTGAGCGGAGCGGGCTCCATGCTTGCTGTGGTATGTTGTCTGCACAGGTAACCCAGGTAAAAAGGCGCGAATCTATTGTCTGCCGTTGCTGTGACGAGGGGGGAGGGGCCTGACGACATGTACCCAGAACCGCCCGCGACACTGTTTTGCATCATCCGGGCATTGGGATCTCAACCCAGAATTCAAAGAAAAGGCGCGAAAGTAGTATCTGACGGACTAGGGGAAGGAGGGAGGGCAGGCCGAGTGACGACATGGCGTACAGGTACAGGGAATTAAAATCAAGAACGGTGGCTGTGCATCAGGGAGAAACACAAACAACTATCACACAGAATGGTTCCCCCAAAGATTAAACTGAAAACCCTGGGTTTAGCAGGCCGTTGATTTGACGGAGGGAGGGGGAAGCAAATGAATACAGAGCAAATCTATTTTTTACATCTTAAGACGACGGTGCAGCATGACTGATAGCCCTCGGCATCTTTCTGGGTGCTTGGCAGCAAATACTGTGCGCTTGGCAGTTAGTGTATGACGATGGTCTTCAGGCCTATTGCACGATCGGGTGCTCGGGGAAGACTCTGCTAATGTGCAATGACCCGACTTGTAATAGGACGGTTAACAGTCGTAATACACCATCTACTGCCAAAAGGCAAGCCCCACGGCTGCCAGCACCCAGATCGCCGATGAAGGCTACCAGTCTACTGCACCGTCTACCGCCAAAAGGCAGTTAGCAGCTGCTGCTGTGTAGCAATGCAGTCCCACGTCTGCCGGCACCCAGAGGACATATGGTGACAGTGAGCTCAGCTGAGCTGAGCGGGCTCCAAGCTTGCCGTGGTATGTTGTCCGCACAGGTAACCCAGGTAAAAAGGCGCGAATCTATTGTCTGCCGTTGCTGTGACGGAGGGGGAGGGGCCTGATGACATGTACCCAGAACCGCCCGCGACACTGTTTTTGCATCATCCGGGCATTGGGATCTCAACCCAGAATTCCAAGGGGCGGCGGAGACTGCGGGAACTGTGGGATAGCTGTGGGATAGCTACCCATAGTGCAATGCTCCGGAAGTCGACGCTAGCCTCGTACTGTGGACGCGGTCCGCCGACTAGAGCACCTAGAGCATTTTATGTGGGGACACACACAATCGGCTGTATACAACCGGTTTCAATAAAACCAGTTTTATAAATTCGAACTAATTTCGTAGTGTAGACATACCCTAAGAATAACTAGGAGGGTTTTGGTTTTTTCATTTGTTTGTTAATTGTTAGACAATTAATAGCATGAAAGTACAATCTAAAAGCTTGTATGCAGTGTTGTTGAAGCCATGTTGGTTCCAGGATATTAAAGAGACAAGATGGGGGAAGGAATATCTTTATTGGACCAAATTCTGTTGGTGAGATAGACAAGTTGACCTGAAGAAAAGCTCTGTGTAAGCTTGAATGTTTGTCTCCCTCTCCAACAGAAGTTGGTCCAATAAAAGATATTACCTCACCCACCTTGTCAATCAAAATTCTGCCAGAAAAAGGCCAATAATAATTTTTAATAAAATGAGAGAAAGTAGGTATAGAAATGCAAGTCTGATCATAATAGCATTTTGGCAAAACTAAAAGTACAATCTAAGGCTAAAGAATCAAATGTGCACAACTTAACCATGCACACCTCAAAGGGGGAGCACAATTTGGGATATTTGTGTGGACATATCTATGGATGCATGCAAATCCCAACATCGCATATCTATGCTATGTATGTGCATATTATGGTAGTTTAGGGCTAAATTATCCGATCAAGAAAAAGTGATTTAGGATTCATAGAATTTTTTTAGGCCAGAAGGGACCATTAGTTCATCTAAACTGACCTCCTGAATACCATAGGCCATTAAATTTCACTTAGTTACCCAGAAAGGATGAAAACTTAAAAAAAAAAAAAGTCATTGCCTTCTTTATAGTTTCTCCAAATAACTTCTCTTTTTACAGACTCTTACAAAAACAGGCATTTCTAATACATCACATGTTTTAAAAAATACAAGTTCTTTTTACCTGTGTCAACTGAACTTCATGCAAGCTGTGCATAAGCTCAGGCTTATTTTCAGGAAGGACACCAGTAGAACTTTGATTAGGATCATTCTCTAGCCCAGGTAGGAAAATCTCTGCTTTTGGAGATATTATAGGAGTTTTTAACTCCACTGAAGCTTCCCAAGTCTCTCTTGTCTTGTTTTCTGTCCTGAAAAATGTATACAGTTAATTTGAAACCAATTAAAGAATATGTAACATATACTGTGACATGGGGTAAATCAGGCAGTCCGCAAGGCTGTTATGGCTACTGTGTTGGCTACATATTTCCTTTATGCAAAAAGTAAAACAAATCATACAAAAAACAAACACTTTATACCATGAATAGATTCCTCTATTAAGGAAAAATATTAAAAATCTCCACAGAAATCTCCTAAGAGTAAAATATTTTAGGGAATGCCTTATTTGACAAAACCTCTCCTAGCTCAGTCTCACAAGGCATCCAAAGTGAGACATTAGCTGCAAGCACAGTCAAACAGCCCACAGGTGAACCATGACCTCCATAAATTTCATCCGAAGTATCTATCAGAAAAATGGACCTAGATGCTTTCTCAGTTTCTGGAACTCAATAGTGGCTACTCTGCCAAACATACAAATAAAAGTTTTGATTCCATTAGCCTTACATAAAGGATATTCAGTACATAAAGGCCTTTAAAAAAAAAAAAACCACCCAAAAACCCCCTGCCACACTGTGGAACTAAAGTCGTGCATCCAAAACAACTGCAGACACCATTGCCAGTTTCCCACAATTTAAATGTATATTTGTACGTACATCTCCCTGTGTTATGCATCCATTTGAAATTCACACTTTTGAAAATTTAGTCCAAAACATTTAAGACACATACCAATTAGCATATGAATAAAGGATTTTTTCATATGTTAACTTTATCTACTTACTCGGCAAGGTCTGTGCTTCCAGATCCAAAATTCTGCAGATCTGCAGAACTGTTCTCAGCTGGTCTGACCTTCCATTCTAAATCTACGTCTTGCTCTTCTATGGTCTCTCTTAGAGCTTTCCCCTCTAAGATTTTAAAAATTAAATTAAATCATGTTCATTATTGTGTGTAATATTTTGCTACCAACAGCAAGAAGACTTACTGTTTGAATGCTTTACACTACCATGTATGCATTAGCTTATGGGACTCCTTACAAAAATACTACAAAGACAAATATAGTTACACTTAAAGAAGAGATACAAGAACAGGAGACAGGTATGGAATTTAATAGTTGGACACTCTGCAGTTGAAATGTTGATGCATGCCTGTAGACATGAACAGGAAGCTGAGTTTTCAATTTGTTTTAGTTGTATGGCCAAGATTTTCAGAAAAAGAGACACCTAAAAAGTTAGGCTCTTAAGAAGAGTTGGGCAAAATATTTCAGACAAATAGTTTAAAAATGCAGTTTCAATTGATCTGAAACAATTTGCAAATTTGCCATGAATGTGCCAAATAGTTTTATCCAGAAATAAAAATTTGGCCTAGAGTCAAAATGACTGAAGGAGGAGAAAGCCACCTCTGACTTTTAGCCCGATGGATTATGGAACTCACCTGGGTGAAGGGAGACCTGGGTTCAAGTCCCTGATTCAGAGCATGGATTCAAACCTATGTCTCCCACATCAGTGCCCTAACCATCAGGCTGCAGAGTTATTCTTACCCACTCTGTCTGGCCCAATGCCTATTAAGGTAGTTTTTACAACATGGAACAGCTTCAAAGGAAGAGATGGAGACAAATCCACCCCAGAATACCCTACCGCTTTGTGGTTAAGGGACCTCTCTTGGGATGGGAGAGAGTCAGGTTCAAATCCAAACTCTGAAGCTGGAGTTAAATCCAGGTCTCCTCTCTCCCAGGTGAATGCCCTAACCACTGGGCTAAAAGTTATAAGGCTGCTGTCTCCTCACCTTTTAAAAATGCCTGTAAATACGTTGTTTCATTAGAACCCAAACTAATTTTTGATTCACTGAAATTTTTGGATTTGATTTGACGCACAATTTTTTATCCAATTTTTCAGATATGCCAGCCTATCAAAAAAGGTGATTCACCCAGATCTACTCCTAATTCCATATTTAGGAGCCTAACTTTAGACTCCTATTTTCTAAAGCTTGGAAATAAAGGAGAAGCTCACCACTTTGAACCTGCTTGAATTGCTCCACATCGGCATTTGGACTAAGAGATTTCTGATGAACATTCCTGTTTGTTCCCAGTACTCTGCTAAGATTTGGTTTAGGCTTAGGAAGTCTGCATCTTGCAAACCTTGGTGTACTATTCACTTTGGGCACAGAGTGATCACTACAAAGAAATAGAAAAACACCATAAAATGTAACTTAACCTTTCCATTCTTTAATGTGTTTGAATTCAGTGTCAAGAAGAAATTAATACCAGCAATGAGGGCCGTAATGGTGGGGGGAGGGGAGGAGGGGAGGCAGCTGGTCCGATGAACAAGAGTAGTGATGGAGTTAGCAGGAAAAATGAACAGGCTGGCAGGAAGAAGAGAAGCAGAAAGACCAGTTGAACTGGGAGAACTTTGAGTGACTGGAGCCTGAGTACAGCTGTAATCATAGTGACCAACAAGGACCAGAACAAGTAGGTTTACAGCAGCTAGGTAACTCAGAATTTTAACTCTGTAACCGAAATCTTTAAAAAAATGTAATATTTTGATTAAATTTAACCTTAAAGTAGAAGTAGGTCATCTAATTTTGAAGGTTTGGGGGTTGATTTTTGGAGGGGTCAATTTGGGTTAAAACAAGCAGGTGAAGTTACACATTAGCACTGTCAGGTTTTGCTTCAATGTAAAGATCTTAAACTTTTGCAGGGAACCTACGTTTGATCATTTTTGCAAGCAGCTAAAAAAATGAACTTTCTAAACAAGTTGACATGATTACCAATTGCATTTTGAAAATAAGTTCATTGAGTTACTTCATTGACTTGAAGTTCATCTTTAAACAATATTCCACAACAGAAAGCAGAGCAGAGCCATGTGCTGCTCTAGCTATGGCAGAAGCCTTTTTTGCTATTAGTTATAGATGTACAGTGGCCACCTGAAAGCCTTTAAGCTGCATGACAAGTGACAGGAAGCAATGAAATTTAAACCACTGGCCTTTGTCTGACCAGTGACACAAAGTCTTCAGAAAAAAAGGCCAGATAAAATAATGGCCAGACATGTGAGGTAAGTTTTAAAATTCATTTTTTCAAGCATATCCTTATTTTAAAATGGGGATTCAGGAATTGGAAGTTGTACATTTCCATCACTCCTATTTTAACCTAAACATAAAGTCCCTATTTAAAAGGGAAGAAAAAAGGACAGGCATCCATATGAAGTGGAACTACATAACCTATGAGCTGTAATAGCTAAAACAAGACTACCTGTCAACCTAAAAGTATGGTGGCAGAAGCTTGAAAGGGGAGCCCTGTCAGAGAATGGATCACTGGGGGGGGGTGGAGATTAAAGAAAAACAGTGAAATTAACCTGCTGGGTGCAGCATCTTCCTTAAAAAAAATTTCTACACTTGCTTCTTTTCCAGAACTTTGGTCCTGTAGAATGACTTTGTTTCCATCCTCTGAGGGAACCAGTTCATTATTAGTAGGTGAAGAAAGTGACTGATTACTTGGGGCCGCATTTTGCTCTGTATTAGGCTGGTTTATGAGGCTATCAGCCACGTGCAATTCATCTTGATCAGGAAACACCTGTGTCCTTCCTTGTTTAAAAATAAAGGCATAATTAAAAAGATGCAAGTTTTATGTCTCCACATGAAGCCATTTACAGGTAGATCAACCATAGGCCTCATTTTGAATAATGGCATTCTACAGAGATACAAATTCAAATCCTGGGTAAAAGCACATCTTGAAGTCTAGATTTTTTGTTGGTTAGAGTGCAAGGATTACCTCTACATATGTTAAAAGTCAACCTAATGCCAGGTTAATAAACAATGATTTAACAGTATAACTAAACAGAATGGAAAACAATTTTTCTGTTTAAAGTAGTAAGACAAAACAGATGATGGACTACTATGGACCACATAAGCCTGGCTCTTCTCCACTGGTCTGACTCATGAGACACTAGTCTCTGTAAGACCTACACAAAACACAAAAAGAATCACAATACAAAAATCTAGGGGACTAATGCTTTTTCTGGATCTCCTCTAGCATATCTTGTCTTTCCAGGTTTATTTTCTAGAGTATAAGCTCTCCAGGGTATAGAGTGACTTGATATTTATGTCTCAGCTGCACCAATCACACTACTGAGCATAACCAGGTTTTGGGGATTCAGGGATAATGAAAATAATCTTAGTACTAGTTTAATACTTTAAAAAAAACAAACAAACCTCTCAAACAAATGCTTTTAATAGATCAAGTTTCATCTCCCAAAAGAGACTGGATGAGGATACCAAATCTTCAACCTTTGAATCACCATTTGTTTTTTGTACAATTTTGTTTTAAAAATTAACAAAAACACTTAGGTGAACAACCTGAGTGTCCTATCAAAGAAAGAACTAATAACTGATCTTTCAATGGATAAAATGTAAGAACAGTAAGAATTCAGTAAGAATTTTCCTAAAGCTTCAGAAGCCAATTGAACCTCTATGAAGAGCTGAAGGCTGAAGTGAAAATTAATTTACTTCCTTTGCCCCCTTGCTACCAGTGACGGTTACATAGTGCTGCAACAGTTCTTTCAATATGGGTGGCAGTGGTGTTGCCATCTATACTGGCTTCTTTTTAAAAAAAAATTTTTTTTGATTCTGCTCCCCCACTCCTCCTCTGCAGTATTGCCAACTGCTGCTAACTCTAAGCAAGAGACCAAACCTGAGAACAAGTTCTGGATCTATCTCAGAAAAGGTAAGACAATAAAATGACCTAGACTTAAATTTTTAAATCATAAAATGATTCATCTGGGTGTATGGTGGCATGAGTACTTTATTAGCCTGAGTCTGAAGTAACTGTAATACATAGCAGTGAACATATCCACATACACACCTGCAAAATCCTTCTTAGTGGTACAAACAGAGGACAGCAGAGAAAAAAAGGTGCTGAATGCCCATTATGTTCAAGAGTCATACTGCCGGTATGAAATGAGTTGATCAGGGCATGTATTCCATGTGATGAGGTACATATCAGTGTTTTGCTGAAAAAGAGCTCTACGCACCTCTGGCGAGCATGTAATGCAGTTGGCAGTATTTTGGCTAGGGGCTGGACCACTTTACCTTGCTAGATAGTGAATCATGGCCCAATGCATCCTCCTGTCTTTCATACTGAACACTAAGGAAGAATCCAGACCTGCTGCTATAGTGACAGGATATGAAGGAAGGGTTATTATGACCTCTACCCAAACCCCAACCCACAAGTGAACCCAAGACACACACAGAAGGATTTGGCAAATAAATAGATCATACCTTGAGTGCTTATTTTTAACTGAAACATTGGATCTCCCATTGCAAGTAATGTCATGGCAGCTTCAGTGCTTCCATCATTAATCCCTGCAAAATTGTTCACATACATGTAAAATCACAAGCACAGTCATTTCCTTAGAAGTTTAACTAAAACATGATCAAAAAGCAGATGTTACTGTCTTTGCTAAATTGAAACAAAACATATTTTTTCAATTTGTTTCCTCTTGGGGATTCCAGATATTAGTAGCAATACTTAACACACATAGTGATGGTCATCCATTAAACTAAAGGTGTTCTACAAACATTGAGTAAGCAGCAGTATTCCCATTTTATAGAGAGGGAAACATGGACAGAGGAAGCAATTTGCTCAGGTCACACAGATGTTTGGGTCTAGACCCAGGTCTTATGACTCATTTCTGTGTCCTATCCACTGGATGACAGTACCTCCCCTTCTTTCATCTTCCACTACTTGGTAACATAGGATACAACATTTCTGCGTTCCAAAGCCATCACACTGAAATAAGCCCATAAACTCCAGTAGGGTTTTGCCTCTTCACTGAAAATGGTTATTTATCTTTAAACAAAGCCATCTCTTAGCAAAGTTTCAAAATGCAATTCTAAAAACCAATGGATCCATTTGGGGCTTTTTGCAATGGGAAAAAAATATTTTACTGTTCTAGGAGCAGACCAGGAAGCAATTTCTGACTCAGTCATGATGTTTCCCTGTTTCCCCCATAGTATGTGCTGGCTGGCAAGTCTGCGAGAGTGATGGTGATTGGTACCAGAGCCATGGATTTGCCCATTTCCGTACCTTCCAGGCATTGTTTCAAGCCCCTGAAAAGGTTGCTTTTCCCCTAGCACAGCTACCAACAGCATGGGTAATCAGTGCATGGGAGTGAGTGGGCACAGGACAGCCACAATCTGGATGTAAGCCAACAGTCTTGTAACTCTTGGTTTGTCTGATGGACCTCACTGAAGAAGTAGTCAGTTAGCACAGTTCCTCCAAAACTATGTATAAGACCTCATCAACTCACGGTTGGCTGGCTTGGTCTATGTTAAGACAGAGGGCCACCCAAAAATAAGTATCAGAGGGGTAGCCGTGTTAGTCTGAATCTGTAAAAAGCAACAGAGGGTCCCGTGGCACCTTTGAGACTAACAGAAGTATTGGGAGCATAAGCTTTCGTGGGTAAGAACCTCACTTCTTCAGATGCAAGTAATGGAAATCTCCAGAGGCAGGTATAAATCAGTATGGAGATAACGAGGTTAGTTCAATCAGGGAGGGCGAGGTGCTCTGCTAGCAGTTGAGGTGTGAACACCAAGGGAGGAGAAACTGCTTCTGTAGTTGGATAGCCATTAACAGTTTTTGTTTAATCCTGATCTGATGGTGTCAAATTTGCAAATGAACTGGAGCTCAGCAGTTTCTCTTTGGAGAAAGAGAAAATAAGTGTCTCTTGTCTCCAAAAATAAGTGTCTCTTGTATTTACCTGTGTCAGTCTCTGGATTTTCATGTGTAGTCACTTCCTTGAAGAAAAGATATAAATGATCTGTCAAATACAGCCAAAATCCCAAATAAAATTAATCTTCAATGTTAACTTAGTCCCCAGTGGCCAATTCTCAACTGCAAAGTTCAGCATGAGCAATCTGCTCTGATTGAATGGAGTTGTACAGCATCAACATTGGACTGACAAAGCCATCTAAAGAAAACTTGCACACTTCCTGCTCATGCCATGCCCATCTATTAAACTATACTATGCCATACTATTACTATCTTACATGGGCTCTGATGTTTAACACTATAAAAATTAAACATACTATATAACCTTAAGCATATTACTAAAAAGGAATGCTTACAATTTGTGAGGCATTCAGATTTTCATCTCTCTGCATCACAGGCTGGACAACCACATTTAAATCATGAGACAGATATTCAGCAGTAGTAATGCAGGGCACATCTGGGACATTCACAGATATTTCAAGCTGCAAAAATCAAAGTTATTCCTATTTATTCAAAACAGAAAGCTGTCTAAAACTTGCAGGAACACAAGAAAATGGCTGTATATGCACATGATATAATACTATTTTCTTCTAAACCAAATATTAAAATTAGTATCTAAAGTAATCTATGATTTTGGGAAAGTGTCTGGATTTAAAGTAAATTATGCCAAATCTGAAATGCTAGCTGCAAATTTGCCAGGCTCTGAAAAGTCATTCCTCCAGAAAACACTTGGGTACAAATGGGCAACAAATTCTATAAGATACCTGTGAATTCAAATCTCAAATAACCTAGAAGAGCTCTATGATTTTAATGTCAAATCACAACATCAGCAAATGACAAAGGATCTGGGATGCTGGTGTAAGTATACAATTTCTTGGTTGGGAAAAACAGCCAGAGTGAAAATGAACATTTTGCCAATAGTCTCTTTCTTGTTTCAAAATCTTTCTGAGATTATCTCAGATAAAACCCTAGCAGGAATACAAAGGATGTTAGAATGTATATGGAATAAAAAAAGATCAAGAGGAAACCCACATCCCAGGTGAGTACCAAGTTCAAGTCCCTGATCTGAATCAATTCAGACTGCCCAAAAATTCAGTGCATGGACTTGAACTCGACAACATATTAAATATGGATGTAGGAGAGACAGGTTCCAGACCCTGCTCTGAATTAGGCTATTCAGGGGGTGTTCTCTCTCACTAATCCTGCAGCTGAGAAACCTTCCTGACAAAAAAGTTTTCCCAAAACTAATACGATTCCTCAAAAAGTTTCCGTTTTGACAAATCAGCATTTTCCAACAACAACAACAAAAAACATTTAGTTGAAAAATTCCTAACCCGCTGGAATTTACCAGTTGACTTGAAAGGGAAAAATACTGTTATGAGCTGGACAAAACCTTGTTATGGACTGAGTTAAAACATTTGTCGAAACTGATTTGTGCACCCACTCTTCACTTAAGATAAGTGTTTCTTACAACTACGGGACCACACCTACAACAAGGCCTAATAGAAACAAGCACCATGTGGGCAAAGGGGGTTCCACTGGGCATTGTGTCCAGGTGGGTGGGTGAGATGGGGTGGTGGAAAGGCAGAACGCACAGAAACTGAGGGTATGTCTACACAGCCGATGTTAAAGCACTACTGTGGAAGCGCCTGAACGTGGCTGGATAGTCGCGGCTCCAGCACTGAGAGAGACCACCCCCACGAGGGGAATAGCCACCAGCACAAGGAGCACAGCTCCCAGCACTGTAGCACTATCTACACTGCCACTTTACAGTGCTGAAACTTGCATTGCTCCGGGGTGTGTTTTTTCACACCCCTAAGCAAAGAAAGATTCAGAGCTGTAAGTGGCAGTGTAGACAAGGCCTGAGAACAGGCAAGAAAACCCAAAGGGGGGGTGGAGAGGGACACAGACAAGCAGCAGCCCGTAAGCACAGTGAGACTGGGAAACACTAGAGAGAGCACTTTTGGGTCTGGCGTTGGCTAAAGAGGCTTGCGGCTGTAAACTATGGTTATATCTATGCTACGGACCTTACAGCAGACAGCTGTACCACTGCAGCTGCATCGGCATAAGGTCTCCTGTGTAGCTGCTCTATGCCAGCGGGAGAGTGCTCTCCCATTGGCATAATTAAACCACCCCCAACAAGAGGCGGTAGCTATGGCGGCTGGAGAGCATCTCCCACCAACACAGTACTTTCCACACTGGCACTTTTGTTGGTGTAACTTATGTCAGTCAGTTTTTTCACACCCCTGACCAACAAAAGTTTTGCTGACAAAAGCGGTAGTGTAGACAAAGCCTAAGGAACTACTTATTTTGTTCTTGGTTCCTTCTGTGTTCAGAGAAACAGTAATTTGTGCATTTTCTGTAAATAAACAAAAATGCATAAAAAAATACCCAAAACCAATTTCTACTCCAAAATGGAACATTCTCAGGGCCCCAAAAGTTTGACTAGTTACTTGAGTTGATAAGGGGCAACAGTACTATGTATTAGAGGTGGAGCTGGTAGAACCGCCTATTATTAAGGCTGTGCAAAATTTCCCATTATAAGACCCGGTTTTCAGTGGCTTATAACTCTGCTAAACTTAATTGTTCCAGATGAAATTTTCCATGCTAGGTGCCTGCCCCAGGCTGAAATTTATTTAGATTTTAGAAGTTTCAGCAAAAATAATTCAGACATTTCAGAGAATGAGATTCGGGAAAAACACAGTTTTGACAGGTTAAAAAAAATAACCATTTTGTTGAGAAGCTCTTATACCTCCACACTTTGAAGCAGGGATTTGAAATTTGGCAAGGACTGCCTTTGAGTCAAGGAAAGGCTTTTTGCTGTTGTACTGAAAACCTGCTCAATTTGGCCAAGCTATAAACTTAAGAAAAATTTCCATCTGCACAGGCTCAGTAGACACTTGCTAGAATCTGGCAGCTAATTTCTCTGAATTGTTCTGTCTGCACTGAGCATGCTCCATTCCCTCAGAGTTCTTGTGCGCCAACCGGACCATGCATCCACCATCCCCACAAAGCAGCTGAGAATGCTCCAGCCCAGTGTTGCAGGGACTGAGCAGGGCTCTCTCTGCAATTGCTTCTCTGGGCTACACAACTGAGAGCTAAGAGAGTCTCTCCTATGCTCTTACTGCTCCTACTCCCAGGCAACTTGGAGAAGGAAACAGTCTGACTTGAATGCAAAGGGAACAAGAGTCAGAGTGGTGGTTTATTTTTTGTGGGTCTGTTTTCATTTTTTTGGAAGGAGGGTGGGGGCGCAAGAAGCCAAAGAAGTGAGGAGAAGAAGGAAGAAGACTTGACTTGCAGAGCAAAACAATTGGCAGCTGTGGTGGAAAGATGACTGACTGGGAGAAGGAGCTGGGGTCAAGTCTGGGAGTGGCTGGGCAAGGAACCTGGGACCAGGACAAGGAGCAAGGGAGCAAGACAGGAAACTGAGCAAAAAAACTAGGATGAAGAGCCAGGGGAGGAGGAGAAACGGGACTGAGATAAGGGCAGGGTGGAAGGGACAAACTAGAAGGGGTCAATGAGGGAGTGGGACAGAAAGGTCCATGACCACTGGAGCACACTTCCCTCCAGAACCTAGAATGGAACCAAAAAGATTCTTGAGTCTCAACATTCTTCTGATGTCAGTAAGTACACGTGAAACCCAGTGACAAAGTGTCTCTCTGTCTCATCTCCCTCTAGTGGTTGGTCCGCGGAGAATGACAGATTACTACTGCTACCAGTTACTCTTAGCTCAAGTGGCAGAGAGTTATGATGTAGCTCTAAAGGTTCCAACCCATGTAAGTGTCAATGGTTTGACATGATAGAATTTGTTTTCTGTGGGTTTTTTTTTTAAAAAGCCTAGAAAAAATAATAATATGTGGTCATGTAATTAAAGATGATTATGGTGAACTTACTCAAGGGGCCCAAATTCAGACTGCACAGGCAACTTTAATTCTAGCATTTTCTAATTTTGGGTGCTTCACTTTGCAACCTTAACATTCTTTTAACAGTTTTTTTTTAGTGCAATACACACATTAATTAGAATGTAAATATGTATAATGTCATGAGACAAGATTGTTATGGTCAGGTATGTTTCTTGAGAGAGCAATCAGAAGAACACAGGTTGCTCTGATTCTGACACTCAAACATGAAATTGAAATGTTTGCATCCATTCTGTCTTAGGCCGCAAGCTTGCAATGTACTCTGCAAAGGTGGATTCCTGTGCTCACAGAGAGCCCAATTGAATGAAACGGGACTCACCCAGAGCCTCCCACACAATACTCATTGCAGGACGGGGCTTTAGGCTAAGTTCCTTGAGCAGCCTGTGCATCTCGTCCAGAACCAAGAACACATGCCACAAATATTAATGCCACTCCACCACCAGTTCATTTGTCAATTAAACAAAACAGAAAAACTGCTGACCCACAACATGTCTGTAAAATAAATTTGCTATTGGTACTACAACTCAAGCAAAGGCAAGTGTGAGAAAAGCTGGTGGCAAAAGGAAAGACTACACTCCAAAAGACCAGAACTCTACAAAACAAGTCAACATGTCATACCTCTTCCATGGTTTCCTCAATCTGGACAGGAATAGGTTTTGGAGATCGAAGACCTACAGGAACAAACACTGGAGCTTTGTTTACTTCTTCTGGTGAAAAACATTCATCTTCATCATCCAGCTCAAATTCATCTGCATCATCTTCATCCTCCTCCTGAGAAGCTCGGAGGGTCACCAAGGTTACCTTTGAACTCCCATGTTCTTTCCCAGATCTCTTGCTGTGGGCCGTTTTCAAGCCTTTGCCTTTGGTGATATTTGGTTTAATCTTTCGACGTGGTTTTCCCTTTTCACAGCGATCAACTTCACATTCAGAGGCAGAAGAAGTTCTTAGCTCAGATACACGTTTTGACAGGCCTGCCTGTTCGGATGACCTTCTAGGCTGCCTTCTAAATGGATATAAAAAAAGAAATTCACTTTTTAGTAAAGTAGCAATATTAAACATAAAAAGGAATTAATGTTACAGTCGCAGTGAACTCACGTGGTAATTGGGATTATGATCAGTGTTGAGACATGATAATTAATTACGATCATACACTGGGAAAAATAAAATCAGTACTTCCCTTGGTCAGCATTCCCATTCCTTTGTGAATGTTCAAAGTACTGATATTGTATTGTGGATATAATTAGTTTCCTTATCTTTTAACTTCAGTCAGAAATTCTGGAAAACTGCTGTGCAGTGAAATTTAAAGGACCTGGTAATTTATGGCAATAGCGAGGAGGGGATTGTTTCTTTTTATTTTGGAGAATCAAGAGTGCGTGCGCGCATGTGTATTTTACAATCTGTGAACCGTTCAGCAGGCAGCTTAGTCAAGAAAGAGCCTATTCTCCACACTGACTTTGCAGGAGAAAGACTCAAGTACAGATGGGTGACAGAAGTGGTCAAGAGTTTTAAGATGAGAATTCCATCCATGAAAAAACATCTGGGGAATAAGTATGAGTGTGCATGCCCACACACCCCCATCCACCCCACATCAGAAGAGTGGGCAAACAGAAAAAGTGAGAAACTTAACTATGGGATCTTAGTTGGGCTAGTATCATTATTAAACCCTTAGTTACTTCACCTTATCAGTTTGTCTGAGGTCTTCTCCTGAGCATAAAGAGGCTGAGAATCTTCCTCTTGTTCTATTTGACTTTCACTCTCCGACAATCTCTCTGGAGACTGGAATTTACAGGACTGCCTGCTCCTTTTAGGAAGCACTGCCTCAATACTGTCTGCAGACTCTTTTTTCCGTGAAACCTCTGTGGAGGATGCAACTTCCACTAAGTTACCAGATGTGTGCTAAATAGACATGAAGACAATGACTTCCAAAGTAAGTTTATATTTGATAATGGACAATGCTATACTAATGGTATTAAGAGTTTTCCATTATCTCTAAATAGCTCCTTTCCAAAAAAAAAGCATTAGTCAAATTAATGAACAAAATCCAAAACTGTAACCTCTGCTTCTTTCTTAGACAACCTTTTTCTAAGCTAACCTGGCTGCCCAGCTGAACCAGAAGAGCACTTGAAATAACTATTGACTACTGCTCCGAGTTGTGTTTTGGGGTTTTTTGTACAGCCGTATAACCCTTCGTACTCAACTTCATGTTACTGCTGCTAATTGCCACACCGGTGGTGGCCCATGTCTAACTACAGCAATCAGGAAGATTGCTCAGGGCCTACACACTTTCTAGATCAGGGATCAGCAACCTTTCAGAAGTGATGTGCCGAGTCTTCATTTATTCACTCTGATTTAAGGTTTCAGGTGCCAGTAATACATTTTAACGTTTTTAGAAGGTCTCTTTCTATAAGTCTATAGTATGTAACTAAAACTATTGTTGTATGTAAAGTAAATAACGTTTTTAAAAACGTTTAAAAAGCTTAATTTAAAATTAAATTAAAATGCAGAGCCCCCTCGGACCAGTGGCCAGGACCCAGGCAGTGTGAGTGCCACTGAAAATCAGCTCGCATGCCACCTTTGGCACGTTGGCCATAGGTTGTCTACACTTGTTCTAGATCCACCTAGGAAGAGGAAACTGCTTGTATTTTCTGACAAAGCAAAGACAGTGGGATTAGGCGAATGAAGGATGGTTTCTTCTCTGCCCTTGCATGAAATGAAGAGAGAATTCTGCAGCAATTTAGATGAAGTAGCTTAAACAGAACAGTAGAATCACAGAAACAGAGGGCTGGAAGGGACCTCATGAAATCATCAGGCCTAGCTCCCTATAAAGGGGCAGGGCCAAGTAAACCTAGACCATCCCTGACAGTTATTTGTCCAAACTGTTCTTAAAATCCTCCACTGAGGGGGATTCCCTTGGAAGGCTAGTTAATACCTGGAATACCTTGATAGTTAGAAAGTTTCTCCCAATATCTAACCTAAATCTCCCTGGCAGCAGATTAAGTCCATTACTTTTGGTCTTATGTTCAGTGGCATGGAGAACAAATGATCACAGTCCTCTTTATTACAGCACTTAACGTATTTGAAGACTTATCAGGTTCCCCCTCAGTTTTCTTTTCTGAAGACTAAACATGCCCAGGTTTTTTGTTTGTTTGTTTTTGTTTTTTTAAAACCTTTCCTCATTCAGACATACCAGAAAGTTTGCCTAGAGCAGAGAGATCCCTACATTAAGTGGCCCCTCCTAGCATTTTGTTGTTGCTGTTTCCTTCAGGAGCTCTGCTGACATAGAACCCTTGAACTTGTTCTTCTGAGATGATGGCAAAAACCCATTAGCCATTGAAGTTCCCTGAGAAACCTTCACCATAAAACCCAGAAAATTATTAGGGGTGAAAGAATAATCTTCACTTTATCCAGTAAATCACAATCTCAACTAGTCATCAGTTGGTTCAGTTCAGTAAGAACATCTCACTTTTTAAACATGTATCAGTAATTGTACATCATCAGCTACAGGCCTTTGGCTGGAATAATTTACAGGCCCAAAAATATTTAGTGAATCTGTCAAACAGCAGGGCTTCTTTTCAGCTTGCTAAGGACTCTCTGCCATGCCCACAGTCTCTTTTAACAAAGTTTTATTGTCCAAATGTATCAAAACAGTCCCACACTCAGCTCACCCTTTACATCTAAGGCTCTCACTGTCTCCCATTCCAGGGGACTCTAGCAATTCTGTTGCTCCTGCTTCCTAGCTCTCTCAGCCAGTTTGACACCCCATCCCCCCGATCTCTCACTGACCCTTTATAGACCCAGATGCAGCCCTGCCCCCTTAATTGGCCCAACTGGCACAGAGGCACCGGACCTATTTCAGTTACAAGGGCAAGCCATGCTGTGACAGAACCATATACTGAGGAGGAAATAAAAAAAGTTTGAGTTGTACATTGCAGACAACTGAAATAGAGTGAAGCATCCTATGTCAGCTCAGTGCTATCCCAGAAATTAAAATAAAAAATAAAAGCCTCAACAGGTTGCCTGAATTATGTAGTTCCACCTTCATTAATATTTAATATATAAGTCACAAAAGACCTTGTGTGCATACATACTGATTTTAAGCAGTTGTGGTTATGAACAGCTGCCTTTATTTGTATTGTTGAGTGTGTAAAAAACACTTATTTACATTTGCAGGTAATTAAATTACGGAATATTTAAGTGAATGAAGTCACTGATGGCAAATCAAAATGTAATGCAGTAAAATATAAAAGATGAAACATTTTCTTTTAAAATACTTCTAAACTATGTAGGCTTTGTGCTCGTTATTTTTACATCTATTCACCACTGGCAATGAGATTCAAAGAACCAATTTAACCCCTGATATCCAGAAAGTAGATTCTGCAAAATCCATAGGTCATAAGAAGAAGAAAGCAGAAGAAAAGAATTCATTCACTGACATAATAGGCTGACCTAGATCTGATGTTCAGTACTTACCAGTAATGAGGTTAGGTTTTCTGATTTTATACCACATGATACCAGACCTTCTTCTGTATTTCTAGCTTCAGTCTTTTCCTCAGTTGTGTTTTCTCCCTCTTCAAGGGCTTCTTTCTTTCTTGTTGCTCTAACTAGGTTTGGCTTTGGCCTCCGTAAATGGCCCCTCACTAGCTGTGCAGGTTTTATAGCACTTGGTTTACTTTCTTCTCCAGAACTGGACCTAGGAAAATATTATGATTGTACATATTAGTAGTCACTGACCATTAAAATAGCTTTTGCAAATCTACTGTACTAGCCTAACTATATGTAACATCTGCACAATGTGAACCAGGAAAAAAAAGTCGACTCCCATAAAGGTTAATCGCATACAGTATTTTAAGAAGTCCACTCAGAGGAAAAGGAAGATATGAAAAGAGAAATTGCCTGCACATCATTTTCAGTGGTGGATGTTTCAGTTTTCTTTTTGGCAGTACTGGCTCTTTTGAGTGCAAGTGGAATATTTTGGGGGGTGGTGCAGGAGAGGACAAGCCACTGTGTGCTCAAGGTGCCCAAAGCTAACCCAAGTGCAAGTCGAGATCCCCCCCCACCCCCGAACAAATAGCGGATGAAAAGATGTCCTATTATCATCATTTGTTTCTCTTGGGACAGAAGAGGGGAAAGTCTTCTCTGATACTAGGGTATTGGTAATGAAGAGTCTGAACTTATTCTATAAAACTGATTTGATGATTCTGAAGATTGGAAAGTTTCTGCAATTAGAAAAAGAAAGAATCCAAGATCTGGCCAAATTAATACAGAGGTACGTGTTACTGATGTAGAGAAAAATCTCATCTTGGCATGATGCACTGTCTAATGACTTAAAGCAAACAACACTGGCCAGTGGAGTAATATTTTATGGCAAACAGAAGCAGGATAACATTGCAGGAATTCAGAAAGTAATCAAATCAGGTTATGAGAAATCTGATGAACTGGATAAAATGAAAGGTTGGCATTCATCCCTACCTCTGATTTTGTTGCTGTCACTATGGCCAAGAGGCTGCCAAGAAGTGGTCCTTCAGTCTGGCTATATTAAGAACTATACAGATTACAAATGACTCTTCAAACACAAGGAATAAATCCTTAAACTACTCAAGGAGGTTGGCAAAATTAATGTAATAGCAATGGTAGCAGATGTCAGGGCTTTGCAGGTCAACATCCCACAAGAGAAGAAATAAGTGAATCTGGATATAGCATGAATACGACTTGTCCTTTTTATATATACACAGTCCTTGATCAGAGGTGGCCACAAATGGCATGCAGACAGTCCCAACTTTCAAAGGCCTAAGCCTAAACATCCATGCCTGGTTCCCACAGAATAACTATGCCTCAAAAAGTGGACTAGTTGGTGACATCGAGGCAGAGAATAAACTTCCTTGCTGCTTGCCACAGCTCCACCAAAGGGACACATACAGGGAAAAACAAACAAACAAACAAAACCAAAGCTAAACAATATTATCAGGGAAATTTTCTTCCAAGATTAAAAATCTGTTCGCACTGCAAGAAAACAAACTTTAAGACTATGTAATGGTGCCACCTGGTGACCCCTGCCATAACCAAAGTTATATATTACTGATAAAGCTTTATAATACTTACAATTTTTAAACATAAATGGCTTAGTACAACAGTGTTTTAAAGACCATTCATTTATGAAATATGAACGTTACCTTTCAGAATAATTCGGAAGCCTGCTCTCAACATCTGTAGACATACAACTCTTTCTTTGATCGCTCTGATTGTTGCAGCTCAAAGATTTCTCAAGGGAGCAAAGTTTTTCTGATTGAATGCTTCTTTTTGGTGAGGTGACCCCACAGGAATCTGAACCAACTTTTTGGGCCAAATCCACTTCAGCCTTTAAATTATTTTAGAATAGCAAAAATATTAATATTAAATATGGTATTTTTAAAGAACAAAAAAGCATTCTGAGTTATTATCCATAAATTAATCTGAATCAGAACTTCTTTCTAAAGGCTTTAAGCATCTTACGGTAACTAGTCATTGCTGCTATTCCTTCAATAAAGACAAGGCAACGTCTAGGACAGGCGTTCTCAAACTAGGGGTTGTGACCCCTCGGGGGTTGTGAGGTCATTACATGGGGGTTGCGAGCTGTCAGCCTCCATTCCAAAACCCCACTTCGCCTCCAGCATTTATAATAGTGTTAAATATTTTTTTTAAAATGTGTTTTTGATGTATTGGGGGGGGGGTCGCACTCACAGGCTTGCTGTATGAAAGGGGTCACCAATACAAAAGTTTGAGAACCACTGGGGAGAATAAAAAACATCCAGTACTCTCCTTTTTGATCAGTTACTAGAGGTCTCTGAATAAAAACATGGCAATAACAAATAGTCTGTAATGTATTTAAAATGCCTGTGCATTTTAAACATCGAGGGTCATGAAAATATCTGAAATTTCAAAATGTCTTTAGTTTTTAGGTAAAGAAACAGGATAAATCTTATCATTTGCTTAATAAACATCTAGGCATTTGTTCTGTGTTCCTGAGTGGTTTATATTAAATTGTAAGTATCATGCATAAGGATAAAAAAATGATTTAATTCATGCCTAGTATGTGGGTTTATTAGCCTACTTAAGCATTTTCTTCATAAAAGCTGCAGATAAAAGACAGGTATCAATAAGCATGAACAAAAAGATCTCAGTAAAATTCTCACTTTTGGAGAGAGATGTACATCAGAATCCCTATGTGGTAAAGGGCTCTCCTCTGCTTTTCCTGTTTCCCCTTCAACTGGAGCAGTAACTTTTTCTGCCACTGGCTCTTCTTTCTTGCCATATGCCCTTCCCAGGTTTGATCTAGCCCTCTGGAACCAACTCCTCATTAGCTGTGCTGGTTTGATAGCACATGGCTTATCTTCTTGGGAACTGGATTTTTCAGTGCCAATGATTTAAAAACAGAAAATGTCACATGGTTACAATTAATGGAACCTGTTACTGCACTCATTGTTAACAGATTTTTTAAAATCAATACTTATACAAAAGAGTTAAATTTTTTTTCCATGCTGTGCCTTTTGGTTTAAGATCAGGAAAATGTGCTCCTTTCGCATTTACAGTTTCTAGTTTTCAGCATTTGGGGAGTAACTCTGAATATGTAACATAGCCAAAGCCCAGTGTCAAGATTTTTCTTACTATTATTTTTCTGCTGTGTGTCATACACATCACTGCTAACTATTTTCATACTACTAGGAAGTAGCCCAAGCCTAAAAAAAGCGATATGAAGGGAATCAACAAATTCTGGCTTTCTAGATACCTAATTTCCAGAATTTAAATATTTAAATCCTGGCTATGCTTGTGTGACAATACTTCTACCTGAATATATCAGT
Source organism: Trachemys scripta elegans (assembly GCF_013100865.1). Classification (NCBI taxonomy): domain Eukaryota; kingdom Metazoa; phylum Chordata; order Testudines; family Emydidae; genus Trachemys; species Trachemys scripta. The sequence continues at coordinate 46,851,268 of NC_048303.1, forward strand.
TATATGCAAACCCTTTTTTGATTCTAAGGGTTATGGGTGAGAAGGCCTCATAACTTGGTCTTAAATTGTGACACTAACAATACTTCATGTTAATTCATAATGTCTACTAACAACATTAAGTTGCAATTGTAAATAGAAACTAACAACATGTGCCTTATGCGTCTTAATTTAAAAATAAGAAGTAAACAAATCCATGTATTGCTCCTGTGATGAGAAAGGTAGCAATATTGCCAATAAAAATTTAGAATGTTTGAAATTGTGCAATGATTTAAAAAGCACCACAATGAAAGAAGCACTCCAAAATTTATTTTGTTAGTCCAACCCCTTTGCTTGTAATTGATCAGGAGCTAAGAACCCCAATACCTCAGGTTAATTAGTGCCCTGTTATTTCATTTTTAACATAGAGGTGCATCAATAACAAGAAGGGAAAGTGAGGACATTTCATTATAGCTACTCTGGTTCCAGTGGTACTCAGATTAGGTTTTCAATCTTTCTGAATTTCTTATAAATAAAAGAGAAGAGGTAACAAAGGAGTAATAATTAAGGGCAGGAGCAAGGTATTTGAAAGATGGGGGGTCTCTAGAATCCCACCATTACTACTTTACTTCCCTCCCCTCTCCCCCAATCAAGATACATGTGTCAAGCCAACAGATTCCCCTTGCCTGTGGGTGCTGGAAAAATGTGACTTCCTCTGGAATCCCCAAAAGGAACAACCACATGCATTGTTCCCTGGCTCCAAGGATAGAATGTGTTGCCTTGCAAGTGCTGGCAAAGGCTAAGAAAGTTGTTTTAAAGAATTAGTGTTTCTGCAATGTTAAAAAAGTTTGTAGAATTTCTTGTGGTTTGAAAAAAGATGTATTTAAAGTAAGTATTTTTGGAGGTATTCTTTTTCTATAAGAGGCATAAAACTGTTGAAGATCTATCTATTTTAGTTATTTATGTAATCAGGAACTTTAGTTTTTCTGTTGCTAGCAACACTAATAGGATCAGGGAAACCAGTAACCAAATACATACTTAGTACTTGCATTCACCTAGACTAATAACATAAGAATACATTGGGTCAGAGGAAACAAATAAGGACTTTGCCATTAACAATACTGGAAATCTTATCTGAAAAAACATGCAAATATTAATGTATTAGACATTTATATGCATTTGGAAAAAACTACCATTTGGAAAAGACAAAACTTGGTAGGAAAGAACTTTGAACTCAAATATATACAAGACAGCCCCACAGAGAAACAATATCAAGCACCTGGGCTCAACTAAAGAAAGCCACAGAATAAAAATGTTAGATGCTAGCACTGAAATAAAGGACCAGAGAGAATTGGAAAACATTGGGAAGAAAGGTACTGATACATGCACAGAGATCTTATTTGTACAATAGGTAAATGTTTGCATGAAAAGCTTTCAAACTTGTTTCCTAAACTTCAGCTCACCTGCTTTGTTCATCTGACACATTTTGGTAAATATCAGGCACTGGAGATTCTCCTTCTGGCGTCTGTTTCTCACAACCCAACAACTTATCTCCTGAAGCTTCAGAAGAGACAGCTTCATTTTCACCCTTTGGCTTGTGCTGAAAATATAACTATCATCAATTCTGGTCATGTACTGCAAACAAGTACTAAAATGTCCCATGTTTTAAAATAGGATTGCATTTTATAAAATCACAGAAACTAAGGCTCTCTGTAAATATTAAAATGAAAACTATTTGAGCATGTAATTCCATTAATGAGCAGGCAGAAAAACAATCATAGGACAGAATTTTAAAATTTGAGTGCCCACAGGTAGGCATCTAAATCCATATTTAGGCACCTTAGGGATTTAAGAGCTTAACTATAGACACCCAAGTTTGAAAGTTTTGGGCATGCTGTTTTGCACATAGTGCCTTTCAGAGTATTTCATTGCAAGTTACAAAACCTAAGAATCAGTAAACAAAATGCAGCTAAATATCCTCTATTTTACAGATGCTTAAACAGAGGTAGGAAGGTGCTAAGTGACTTGCCTAAGGTTAACCAGCTTATGGTAAAGTCAGCAGGCATAGTCTAAGGGCTTGTCTATACTTACCGCGCTGGTTCGGCGGCAGGCAATCGAACTTCTGGGTTCGATTTATCGCGTCTAGTCTGGACGCGATAAATCGAACTCAGAAGTGCTCCCCGTCGACTCCGGTAATCCTGCTCGCCGCAAGGAGTACGCGGAGTCGACGGGGGAGCCTGCCTGCCGGGTCTGGACGGGGGTAAGTTCGAACTAAGGTATGTCGACTTCAGCTACGTTATTCACGTAGCTGAAGTTGCGTACCTTAGTTCGATTTGGGGGTTTAGTGTAGACCAAGCCTTACTTCTATGGCAGTAGTGCTGTGCCACTAAAAGCTTAAAAAATAGAATGTAGCTTTGTATGTAAGAACTGATTGTTTCCTGCTGTTCCCTTCCGTGCCTTTCTGGCCTCCCTCACTTAGTTTCCCCAACATGGAGTTTATTTAACCAGGAAGGATGATGCAAAACCCTTATTTTTAAGTAGTTGATATGAGCCCAACCAGGAGTTACTTGATTGTGCCTAATCTTTCCTTCTATTGCAAATCCAACCAAAACCATACCCTTCGTTTTCCATAATAAGGCTTTTATTTATTAAAAATAAATAGATTTTAAAGAGTTCATTGTTGTAATGTCTGTAATAGCTCAACTTGGTAAGGGTTTACCATATTATACCCTCTAAGCTTCAATCTGTTCACTACTTAACTGCTGCATTATACGCCTTTTTGAGAAATATTAAAGAAAATGCCTTGAACTGGTTTACTTGTACTACAACTTACTACAGTGGAGGGGATGCCAGCAGATTCATCTTTTTGCAGAGCTGATTGCTCAACTTCAGTCTTTTTTTCAGTTTCATCCTTTTCTGTTGCTCGTGTTTCTTTCCTTCCAATTGCCCTTCCTATGTTTGGCTTGGGTCTCTGGAATCGGCTCCTCACTAGCTGGGCTGGCTGAAGAGAGGCTGGTTTACTTTCTCCTTGAGAGATGAGTTTGCTGTGGAGCCTGCGAAAAAAGCAACATGATATCTGAAATCCTCTGTAACGCAGAGACATAATACTAGTATTCACAAGTCAGTTACATCTGTATCAATAAAGTCTTTCTGTTCTGTTTTTCTCAAACAGTGCAGATGTTAAACAAATACGATAGCACAGTGGTTCTCAACTGGGAGGCCGTGAACTGGTTTCGGGGGGGACCAAGCAGGGCCAGCACTAGACTTGCTGGGGCCCTGGGTATAAAGCCGAAGCCCCACTACATAGGGCTGATGCCCATGGCCCTGAACACCGCCATGCGGGGCTGAAGCTGAAGCCTGAGCAATGTAACTTTGCAGGAGCCCCTGTGGCATAGGGCACCAGGCAATTACCTGGCTTGCTATCCCCTAACGCCGGCCCTGGCTTTTATATGCAGAAAACCAGTTATTGTGGCACAGGTGGGCCGTGGAGTTTTTATAGCATGTTGGAGGGCCTCAGAAAGAAAAAGGTTGTGAACCTCTGCCATAGCAGATAGTAATTTGAACAAAAAAAATTGCAGTTTCTCTTCATCTCAGCAGAAATTTTGCAGAAGGGCATTAGAGAAGCCTCATTACCTCCATGCATCCATTATAGAATAGTTGTCTTATGTATTAGCTTTGTTTGTAGTGATTTTCAACAGGTCTCCAATACAAAAGCAAATGACTGAGTTTCTGTTATAGCTTAAGTACACTTCAGAAATGGAGGGTGTTCATAAGTCTGAAATGTTCATAACTCTGAACAAAACATTATGGTTGTTCTTTCAAAAGATTGCAACTGAACATTAACTTAATACAGCTTGAAACTTTATTATGCAGGAAGAAAAATGCTGCTTTTAACCATTTTAATTTAAATGAACTGGAGCAGCTAACAGGGGAGTTTTGCAAGGGAGTTCTCTGGGGGAGTGTGAGCAGTGGCTAGAATGCAACATTCTTTAAACTTAAAAGACAAAAACACGCCCTTGATATAAACAAAACAACAACAAAGGAACCAGCTGCAGGAGTAAAAAGAGAATGCAGGCAGAAGTCCAGCAACAGAGTGGCGGCTACCCAGTTTATTGCACCCAATGCAGCATGTATGATTACCTGCCCTATGGGCAGGTGGCGTACGTGTGCATTCGGTGCAAGGAGCTCCTGGCCCTCAGAGACCATGTACGGGCTTTGGAGACCAGAGTGGCTGAACTGGAGGAGCTGAGGGAGACAGAGTGGTACATAGATAAGACTTTCCAGGACACAGTAGAATGGTCCCACCCCCAGTCTGACAGCCTCTGTTCTGTTGAGGAGGATGAAAGTCCCAGGGAAGGAGAGCATCTAACTGGAGCAGAGGTAAACAATGCCATAATTGGGACCCTCCTTCCAGATGATGTTGTGGTATCCTCTTGCACTGAGGATACTTCTCTGGGGGAGGGAACTCCAGCTATTAGAAAGAGACAGGCATTAGTAATGGGCGATTCGATCATTAGAAACAGATAGCTGGGTTTCCGATGACCAGGAGAACCGCATGGTGACTTGCCTGCCTGGTGCAGAGGTTGCAGATCTCTCGAGACATCTAGATAGACTTATGTGTAGTACTGGGAAGGAGCCAGTGGTCATGGTACATGTAGGTACCAGTGACATAGGGAAGGATAGGAGAGAGATCCTGGAAGCCAAATTTAGGCTGCTATGTAAGAGACTGAAATCCAGGACCTCCATGGTAGCGTTCTCTGAGATGTTCCCAGTTCCACACACAGGGCCAGTCAGACAGGCAGAACTGCAGAGTCTCAATGCGTGGATGAGATGATGGTGTAGGGGTTTAGAATTATTAGGAACTGGAGAAACTTTTGGGAAAGGGGGAGCCTATACAGGAAGGATGGGCTCCACCTAAACCAAAATGGAACCAGATTGCTGGCACTTAACATTAAAAAGGTCCGGGGGGTAGCCGTGTTAGTCTGAATCTGTAAAAAGCAACAGAGGGTCCTGTGGCACCTTAGAGACTAACAGAAGTATTGGGAGCATAAGCTTTCATGGAAAAAGCTTATGCTCCCAATACTTCTGTTAGTCTCTAAGGTGCCACAGGACCCTCTGTTGCTTACTAAAAAGGTCGTAGAGCAGATTTTTAAACTAAGAGCTGGGGGAAAGCCGACAGCTGCAGAGGAGCACGAGGTTCGGAAATCCCTTAGGGGAGGATCCATTAATAGAAAAACTTTATGTCCTAGTGAGGACGAAAGGATAGAAAATGATAAAATACAGGAAGGGTCTAATCAGAAACAGCCAAATAAAAAAAGAGTCCCATTCAATTACATTGTGCAACGGCACACGGCTAAAAGGAGACAAGTTTTTAAAGTGCTTATATACCAATGCTAGAAGTCTAAATAATAAAATGGGTGAACCAGAGTGCCTCGTATTAAATGAGGATATTGATATAATAGGCATCACAGAAACTTGGCGGAATGAGGATAATCAATGGGATACAGTAATACTAGGGTACAAAATATATTGGAAGGACAAAACAGGTTGTGCTGGTGGGGGAGAGGCATTATACACCTCTACCCAAAATATAACGCTGTCCTTGGGAGCCAAAAAAATCTTACCGCGTTATAGGTGAAACCGCATTATATTGAACTTGCTTTGATCCGCCGGAGTGCGCAGCCCCGCCCCCCAGGAGCACTGTTTTACCGCGTTATATCAGAATTCATGTTATATCGGGTCGTGTTATATCAGGGTAGAGGTGTATGTGAAAGAAAGCATAGACTCAAATGAAGAAAAATCATAAATGAATCAAACTGTACCATAGAATCTCTATGGATAGAAATTCCATGCTCTAATAAGAAGAATATAGCGGCAGGGATATATTACCAACCACCTGACCAGGATAGCGATAGTGACTATGAAATGCTCAGGGAGATTAGAGAGGCTATTAAAATAAAAAAAATAATAATGAGGGATTTCAATTATCCCCATATTGACTCAGTACATGTCACCTCAAGATGGGATGCAGAGAAAGTTTCTTGACACATTAAATGACTGCTTCTTGGAGCAGCTGGTCCTGGAACCCACCAAAGGAGAGGCAATTCTTGATTTAGTCCTAAGTGGAGCACAGGATCTGGTCCAAGAGGTGAATATAGCTGGACTGCTTGGTAATAGTGACCATAATATAATTAAATTTAATATCTTTGTGGCAGGAAAAACACCACAGTGGCCCAACACTAGCATTTAATTTCAGAAAAGGGAACTACCCAAAAATGAGGAGGTTAGTTAAACAGAAATTAAAGGGTACAATGCCAAAAGTGAAATCTCTGCAAACTACGTGGACACTTTTTAAAGACACCGTAATAGAGACTCAACTTAAATGTATACCCCAAATTAAAAAACATAGTAAGAGAACCAAAAAAGAGCCACCATGGCTAAACAAAGTAAAAGAAGGAGCGAGAGGAAAAAAGGCATCCTTTAAAAAGTGGAAGACAAATCCTAGTGGGGAAAATAGAAAGGAGCATAAACACTGGCAAATGAAGTGTAAAAATACAATTAGGAAGAATTTGAGGAACCGTTAGTGAAAGACTCAAAAAGTAATAGCAAATTTTTATTTTATTTTTTTATTTTATTTTTTTTTAAAAGTACATCAGAAGCAGGAATCCTGCTAAACAACCAGTGGGGCCACTGAACAATCGAGGTGCTAAATGAGCACTCAAGGACAATAAGGCCATTGCGGAGAAACTAAATGAATTTTTTGCATCGGTCTTCATGGCTGAGGATCTGAGGGAGATTCCCAAACCCGGGACCATTCTTTTTAGGTGCCAGATCTCAGGAACTGTCCCAGATTGGGGTATCAATTAGGGGAGGTTTTGGAACAAATTGATACATTAAACACCAATAAGTCACCAGGACCAGATGGCATTCATCCAAGAGTTCTGACGGAACTCAGATGTGAAATTGCAGAACTACTAAACTGTAGTCTGTAACCTATCATTTAAATCAGTTTCTGTACCAGATAACTGGAGGATAGCTAATCTAACGCCAGTTTTTAAAAAGGGCTCCAGAGGTGATCCCAGCAATTACAGGCCTGTACCGGGCAAACTGGTTGAAACTATAATAAAGAACAATATTGTCAGACATACAGATGAACATAATTTGTTGAGGAAGAGTCAACATGGTTTTAGTAAAGGGATTAGCGAGGCATGATTTCTACTAGAATTCTTTGAGGGGGTCAACAAGTATGTGGACCCAGGGGATCCAGTGGATATAGTGTACTTAGATTTTCAGAAAGCCTTTGACAAGGTCGCTCACCAAAGGCTCTTACGGAAAGTAAGTTGCCACGGGATAAGAGGGAAGGTGCTCTCATGGGTTGGTTAAAAGATAGGAAACAAAGGGTAGGTATAAATGGTCAGTTTTCAGAATGGACAGAGGTAAATAGTGGTGTCCCCCAGGGGTCTGTTCTGGGACCAGTCCTATTCAACATATTCATAAATGATCTGGAAAAAGGGGTAAACAGTGAGGTGGCAAAATTTGCAGATGATACAAAATTATTAAAGATAGTTAAGACCCTGGCAAACAGCAAAGAGCTACAAAAGGATCTCTCAAAACTGGGTGACTGGACAACAAAATGACAGATGAAATTTAATGTTGATAAATGCAAAGTAATGCACATTGGAAAGCATAATCCAACCTATACATATAAAATGATGAGGTCTAAATTAGTTGTTACTACTCTAGAAAGAGATCTTGGAGTCACTGTGGATAGTTCTCTGAAAACCTCCACTCAATGTGCAGCGGCAGTCAAAAAAGCGAACAGAATGCTGGGAATAATTAAGAAAGGGATAGATAAGAGGACAGAAAATATCATGTTGCCTCTATATAAATCCATGGTATGCCCACATCTTGCATACTGTGTTCAGATATGGCCAACCCATCTCAAAAAAAGTACATTGGAATTGGAAAAGGTTCAGAAAAGGGCAACCAAAATGTATGGAACAGCTTCCGTATGAGGAGAGATTAACAAGACTTGGACTTGGAAAAGAGACGGCTTGGAAAAGAGACGGCTAAGGGGACATATGACTGAGGTCCATAAAATCATGACTGGTGTAGAGAAAGTAGATAAGGAAGTGTTATTTTACTACTTCTCATAACTCAAGAACTAGGGGTCACCAAATGAAATTAATAGGCAGCAGGTTTAAAACAAATAAAAGGAAGTATTTCTTCACACAACGCAGTCAACCTGTGGAACTCCTTGCCAGAGGATATTATGAAGGCCAAGACCATAACAGGGTTCAAAAAAGAACTAGATAAATTCATGGAGGATAGGTCCATCAATGGCTATTAACCAAAATGAGTAGGAATAAATCTTATCGTGTTATAGGTGAAACCTAGGTCCCTAGCCTCTGTTTGCCAGAAGCTAGGAATGAGTGACAGGGGATGGATCACTTGATGATTACCTGTTCTGTTCATTCCCTCTAGGGCTCCTGGCACTGGCCACTGTCAAAAGACAGGATACTGGACTATATGGACCTTTGGTCTGACCCAGTATGGCCATTCTTATTTTCTTATGAAACAAGCACAGAAACCATTTCCTTACTTTGTCCAACAACAAAAAATTAAACTTTTTTTCTTTTTTTAAGTAGTTTATGTTTAATACAGTACCGTACTTTGCTTTTTTTTTTTTTTGTCCCTGCTGCCTGATTGCATATTTCCAGTTCCAAATGAGATATGTGGTTGACAAGTCACTTCATAACTCTGGTGTTCATAACTCTGAGGTTCTACTGTACATCCAACTTTCATGAAAATGCTGAGGTAAGTCATTCCACTGAAGATATCACATTTACCACCCTGAAGTTAATATATACTCATTCTAAGTTTAGGGTAGAAATAATTCAATTAGTAGACAGTTCAGCATTTACTAGGTAAAAATAAAGAAGTCTGATGTAAAGAGGTACTTCTAGCTAATTTTCTTAGCCAGTTGAAAACCTGGAGACTGATTTAGTTTTGTAACTCCCTCACTATTATTTTCAGAAAATAAAACAAAGGAACAGAACCTTTACCTGGCAGCAACAGCTGAAGTCTTCTCCTGGTTATCTGCAGATGGAGGAGACACATTTTGTTCATCACTCTCAGATCCTGAAAACTTCTTAGGGGACTGAAGGCTTATTGGGGTTGCAAATACTTCCTGAGAGTCTACAGGGTCTTCTTTTTCTAATGACTGCCAGGATGGCATGACTTCACATTTTGCTGCTTTCTAAAAGACACGTTAAGAGTGTAAACATCTGAACTAAAACACTCAAATATATTATGCTACACAATTGAAAAAAATATACTTATAATTTAAGCAGAAGAGACACAAAGTTCATTAAGATTACTATTAAACATTGTCTAAATTTTTCCCATGGCTGTCCAGTGTCCACAAATGAAGAGCCCCAATTTTTGCCCAATACTGAGACATACAGAAATTTAAATGTCTGTCAGCAATAACTGGCATGGGGCCCAACACAACAGCTTAATATTAGAGTCCTGTACTTCAGGGGAATGACCCATGTCTGCTTTAAAACTGAACTGGAGATTACTGTAGATTATTTCTTTGATATTTTATGATAGCACTTTTGTTACATAAGAACATAAGAAAGGCCGTACCGGGTCAGACCAAAGGTCCATCTAGCCCAGTATCCTGTCTACCGACAGTGGCCAATGCCAGGTGCCAAAGAGGGAGTGAACCTAACAGGCAATGATCAAGTGATCTCTCTCCTGCCATCCATCTCCATCCTCTGACAGACAGAGGCTAGGGACACCATTCCTTATCCGTCCTGGCTAATAGCCATTAATGGACTTAACCACCATGAATTTATCCAGTTCTCTTTTAAATTCTGTTATAGTTCTAGCCTTCAGAACCTTCTCAGGTAAGGAGTTCCACAAGTTGACTGTGCGCTGCGTGAAGAATAACTTCTTTGTATTTGTTTTAAACCTGCTGCCTATTAATTTCATTTGATGACCCCTAGTTCTTGTATTATCGGAATAAGTAAATAACTTTTCCTTATCCACTTTCTCCACATCACTCATGATTTTATATACCTCTATCATATCCCCCCTTAATCTCCTCTTTTCCAAGCTGAAGAGTCCTAGCCTCTTTAATCTCTCCTCATATGGGACCCGTTCCAAACCCCTAATCATTTTAGTTGCCCTTTTCTGAACCTTTTCTAGTGCCAGTATATCTTTTTTGAGATGAGGAGACCACATCTGTACGCAGTATTCGAGATGAGGGCGTACCATCGATTTATATAAGGGCAATAATATATTCTCAGTCTTATTCTCTATCCCCTTTTTAATGATTCCTAACATCCTGTTTGCTTTTTTGACCGCCTCTGCACACTGCGTGGACATTTTCAGAGAACTATCCACAATGACTCCAAGATCTTTTTCCTGACTTGTTGTAGCTAAATTAGCCCCCATCATATTGTATGTATAGTTGGGGTTATTTTTTCCAATGTGCATTACTTTACATTTATCCACATTAAATTTCATTTGCCATTTTGTTGCCCAATCACTTAGTTTTGTGAGATCTTTTTGAAGTTCTTCACAGTCTGCTTTGGACTTAACTATCTTTAGCAGTTTAGTATCATCTGCAAACTTTGCCACCTCATTGTTTATCCCTTTCTCCAGATCATTTATGAATAAGTTGAATAGGATCGGTCCGAGGACTGACCCTTGGGGAACACCACTAGTTACCCCTCTCCATTCTGAGACTTTACCATTAATTCCTACCCTTTGTTCCCTGTCTTTTAACCAGTTCTCAATCCATTAAAGGACCTTCCCTTTTATCCCATGGCAGCTTAATTTACATAAGAGCCTTTGGTGAGGGACCTTGTCAAAGGCTTTCTGGAAATCTAAGTACACTATGTCCACTGGATCCCCCTTGTCCACATGTTTGTTGACCCCTTCAAAGAATTCTAATAGATTAGTAAGACACGATTTCCCTTTACAGAAACCATGTTGACTATTGCTCAACAGTTTATGTTTTTCTATGTGTCGGACAATTTTATTCTTAACTATTGTTTCGACTAATTCGCCCGGTACAGACGATAGACTTACCAGTCTGTAATTGCCGGGATCACCTCTAGAGCCCTTTTTAAATATTGGCATTACATTAGCTAACTTCCAGTCATTGGGTACAGAAGCCGATTTAAAGGACAGGTTACAAACCTTAGTTAACAGTTCCGCAACTTCACATTTGAGTTCTTTCAGAACTCTTGGGTGAATGCCATCTGGTCCCGGTGACTTGTTAATGTTAAGCTTATCAATTAATTCCAAAACCTCCTCTCGTGACACTTCAATCCGTGACAGTTCCTCAGATTTGTCACCTACAAAAGCCAGCTCAGGTTTGGGAATCTCCCGAACATCCTCAGCCGTGAAGACTGAAGCAAAGAATCCATTTAGTTTCTCCGCAATGACTATCGTCTTTTAGCGCTCCTTTTGTATCTCGATCATCAAGGGGCCCCACTGGTTGGTTAGCAGGCTTCCTGCTTCTGATGTACTTAAAAAACATTTTGTTATTACCTTTGGAGTTTTTGGCTAGCTGTTCTTCAAACTCCTCTTTGACTTTTCTTATTACATTCTTGCACTTAATTTGGCAGCGTTTATGCTCCTTTCTATTTGCCTCACTAGGATCTGACTTCCACTTTTTAAAGGAATTCTTTTTATCTCTCACTGCTTCTTTTACATGGTTGTTAAGCCACGGTGGCTCTTTTTTAGTTCTTTTACTGTGTTTCTTAATTTGGGGTATACATTAAAGTTGGGCCTCTATTATGGTGTCTTTAAAAAGCGCCCATGCAGCTTGCAGGGATTTCACTTTAGTCACTGTACCTTTTAACTTCTGTTTAACTAACCCCCTCATTTTTGCATAGTTCCCCCGTTTGAAATTAAATGCCACAGTGTTGGGCTGTTGAGATGTTCTTCCCACCACAGGGATGTTGAACGCTATTGTTTCTGAGCTGAGTGGACTTCTGAGCAGAAGGAATGGCAAGAATGAAGACAGATACCTGGACTGCTAATGATGGAAAATAATTGACTATTTGAACTATTACTCTGCCACGGTAGGCTTGTTCTTCACAGTACATTTTCATACAGCACTAAATGGAAATTTTTATTTTTTTAAGCTTTTACAGGTTTCCTGGTTCAACAAGGATAAACTTCTATGTAAAAATTCTGCCAATGTTTTTTCTCAGTTGCACCTACAATAATACACATAAATGCAGCTTTCTAAAGACACCCCCAAAGTCTTAGCTCTAATTTAAAAAATCCAAACTTACATCTAGGTCAGGAAGCATGCTGCATTTACTGTCACACTGTATCAAACTGTTGTCTTTTTCAGTGCTGTCCTCTGACACATCTTTATCCACCCCTGGCACTTCCCCTCCTCCAGCTTCCTTTCCTAAATTTGATTTTGGCCTCTGAAATTGATTCCTCAACAGATGTGTTGTCTGAACAGCCACTTCTTCTTCTTGCTGAGAACTGGTGTCTCTGTTAGACCAAAAAATATAAGTAAAGAAGCAATACAGGCGACAACCATATAGCCTAGGTCCCACACATGGTAAAGCACTCAACAGTGCAACTGAAACTAACACATGACCCTCTATAAAACAGGCATTCCTCAATATAGTAGCTAAGCATGCAATCCGCAGCTTCCAATTACTTAGGTTGTTGCCAAAGGTTAATAGGGATATGAGAAGGAAGCAAGCACATGACAAAACTATAAAATAATGGGTGGGCAAGTAAAGAGGTGACATCATCATAGGACCTAATCACATCAGCCATACCATCAGGGGCTCGTTCACCTGCACATCTACCAACGTGATATATGCCATCATGTGCCAGCAATGCCCCTCTGCCATGTACATTGGCCAAACGGACAGTCTCTATGCAAAAGAATTAATGGACACAAATCTGACATCAGGAATCATAATACTCAAAAACCAGTGGGAGAACACTTTAACCTGTCTGGCCATTCAGTGACAGACCTGCGGGTGACTATCTTACAACAGAAAAACTTCAAAAACAGACTCCAACGAGAGACTACTGAGCTGGAATTGATATGCAAACTAGATACAATCAACTCAGGATTGAATAAGGACTGGGAATGGCTGAGCCATTACAAACATTGAATCTATCTCCCCTTGTAGGTATTCTCACACTTCTTATCAAACTGTCTGTACTGGGCTAGCTTGATTATCACTTCAAAAAATTTTTTTCTCTTACTTAATTGGCCTCTCAGAGTTGGTAAGACAACTCCCACCTGTTCATGCTCTCTGTATGTGTGTATATATATCTCCTCAATGTATGTTCCACTCTATATGCATCCGAAGAAGTGGGCAGTAGCCCATGAAAGCTTATGCTCTAATAAATTTGTTAGTCTCTAAGGTACCACAAGTACTCCTGTTCTTTTTGCGGATACAGACTAACACGGCTACTACTCTGAAACTTGCTAAAAGCAGCAACTTTTGGATTAATACAGCCCTGAGTCTTATTTTATGAGGAATGTATCATTCACTACAAGTTTAACTGTCTCACAGTATCTAAAACCTCATATAAGATCTAAACCCAATTTTCAAAATGTGGCACCTCAATCTTAAAAGCAAGTTCAAATTCCATGTTTTAAAAGTTCAAATGAGTACTTAAGTATTCATAGGTAAGAACTGTTTTGAAGTCTACACCTACAGGTTCCGGGCATCCTATAAAAATCTTTAAGTTTGAAAATTGGACTCACAATCCAAGATCCTTTTTTATAGCATTTACACTTTAAAAAGGAATTTTTAGGCTTTAAAAAGAAATAAAATGTATAAAAGGGGAACTAGTTATTAGCCATCTTGTCTGAAATCCTACTGCTTTCAGGTTTACTTTTAAAAATCCAACATTAAAGTGATCTGCTAGATATGCTCGGTTAAAAATCAGTTTAATGTTTACTTTGATGATTCTAAATGCGAGTGCTGAATTCGAAGATTAATGTGTTAGTTCTGTGGAGACACCCAATGCTTCTGCATTTTCCCTTTCCTTAACTTAAACTTACCCTGTACCAAAATCTGAACCATCTTCCAAATCATCCACAGAAAATGACTCCTTTTCTTGTTCACAACTCTCAGATCCCAAGAGTTTCTCTTGGGAACGCTGTTTGACATGCGCTGAGACCACCTTCTCAGCTCCTGCGGTGCCTTCTTTTTCTGATATCTCAGAACACAGCAGGATGTCTTCATTACCTGTTGCATCCTAAAAGGAACAACAATTTCACTCATTAAAAAGATTTGAAAAAGCTCTTCTTTGTAGGAAGGAAAGTAATGAAAAATAACATACATTTTGCAAAAGCAATTTAACATTTAACATACCTTTAAACAAGCCTCCCCTCACTCAGAGACACAACAAATACTATCACTAGGTATTTGTAAAATAAAGACAACTATTTAAGATTCCAAACCCTTAATATTTGTTTAGATTTAAAATATTACAAATTGTCTTTCATGTCTCTGAAAGAGAGGAGTTTGGATTCTGTATTTCCCAGTTTATAGCTGTTATCACAGACAAAGTAAGGAATGCAACTCGCGGCACTTTAGATTCTTGGGATGTAATCTACTGCTCCGGTAGAAACACAGAATCTCCAAGTCCTTGAATTCAGATCCTAACAAGTTTCAGGTCACCTTTAAAAAGGCAAGGTGGCTACAAGCTACCACAAGAATTATGCCCATGCAGCTGCAAAGAAGTGTTAGAGCTCAGATGAAAGAAACTTACCCCTGTGGTGAGGAGTGCACCACTTTTGTTTTCACAATGTATCAAACTCTTCACTGCTTCTCCAACTTCCATTTTTTCATCTTCTACATCTTTTTTTGTTGCTGATACTTCTTGCCTTCCAGCTGCCCTTCCTACATTTGGTTTTGGCCTCTGCATTCGAGCCCTCATTAGTGGTGCTGGTTTAAGTACACTCTGTTTGCCACCTTCTTGTAAACAGGATATTTCTTTAGACCTGAAAAGGCACACATTCAAAATAACAATGTCCCAGATTTCTGAAAGCTAAAGGGGGGCCTTCAAATCTAATAGCAAACTGTTCTTCAGTTTGTTAACAACCACGGGCACACAGACACATTATTTATTGCAAATTTAATGAAAGTTAAAATTATATACTCTAGACTAAAACGACATTTGACCCTACTAAAATTTAAGTTGGAAATGTTCAATTGCAAACATTTTTATAGAATGCATGGATAAACTCCATCCTCTGCCCTGCCATTATGAGAGAGTTACATATTTTTAGCCAGCAATAAGCCTTCTTACATCCTTACTCCAAGCACATTATTACATTAGTATAATAAGATTGATGCATAGTTTTACAGAGAGCATAAAGTTTTAAAAAGCAACTAAAGTGTATAATTATCATCATTATATACCCTAGACCGATTTTCACTTCTCTGACGGAAAGTTTGAATATTTCTTCCTGCTACAATTTATTTATTCACCTTCCCATCTCTTCAAGTCTCCATATCCTTTATTGAGTCTTAAGAATTTGTTTCATTTTTTTA
This sequence comes from Trachemys scripta elegans, assembly GCF_013100865.1. Classification (NCBI taxonomy): domain Eukaryota; kingdom Metazoa; phylum Chordata; order Testudines; family Emydidae; genus Trachemys; species Trachemys scripta. The sequence goes on from NC_048303.1 coordinate 46,866,816, forward strand.
CTACTTTACATTCTTCCTACAACATACACCACCACACAGGAGACACATTACACACATCATGATTCTGGTTGAGGAAGAAAAGTGCAAGAAACTATGTTTAAAAAAAAAAAAAAAAAAAAAAACAGAACAACCTGCCCGCACTATAGGAAATTTCTTCCCAGCCCTAGACAGTTTGCAGTTAGCTTGTGCCTTGAAACACGAGGAGTTATGCCAGATAATATGTTACTTTAAGTGTGAATTTTCTTACCCTTGTAAATGTCAAATCCTGTTATTTTCTGTCATATAAAAATATAAGAAATCCATGATTGTAACTTGCTTTACACTTAGCAATTCAATTTGTTTTCTTTGAAGGGACTAGCTTTTCCTTCAACTGTTTGGCATTTATCTTATCTGCACCTTGTAAACAGTCCACGAAATTTCATCTGAACAGCAGTGACATTGTCTGTTCCACTTATAAAAATGCAAGTTGGAAAAGACTGCCAAAAATATAACTTAAGAGTAAAAGCTTTTATATTCACCATTCTCTGCAACACTATCAGAAAGGAGAAGGCAGGGAAAGAGCTGAAAATAGCAGGATACGTCTCCCTGCTCTGTACAAACTTACTGAGATTCAGTCTCTGAGATCCTCCCATCTTTTTCTGTAGTTTCCCCTCTGGTACTGTCAGGTGTGTGACCTTGGTCAGTACTCTGCTGAAGAGTAGAAAATTAAAATGAAGAAATTTAAACTTTGTCATAGCTATATAAAAGATGTAATAAACAATCGTGTTAGAACTGATAATAGCTGAGCCTAAAAGATACCAGGTTTGTAGGTTAAGGTATGGATATGTCCTACACAGCAGAGGACCTTAGAGATGTCTTCATGTCAGTCACAGAAGACATCTTGAGGCCACTGCACTGTGAAAGCTAATGGGAACTATGTCCAACTGGCCAACATCTACCCTTTTAGATGGTATGCTCTTTGGAGCAGGGACCGTCACTTACTGTACGTTTGTACAGTGCCTAGCACAATCAAGCTCGCAACCGGATTTTGGCCTCCAGGTTCTACCACAATATAAGCGATAAACGTAGAACAAAAATCCATTACACGGCTTGTTGACTGAGACTTCTGGTTACACTCAGCAACAAAAGGACAAACAACAACATGATTAGGTATAGAGGCTTATTTTTCTAGCCACTTGACAAAATACAAATGTTTATCATTTCCAGTTAGTTTTATTTGTTAAATACCTTTTCAATTGCTCCCTCAGGCGCTTGAGGAGTTTTGTTCTTTCCTTCACCTTGGACAGGAGCTTCTTTTTTCCCAGATGCTCCTACTACATTAGGTTTAAATCGCTGCCGACGCCCTCTCATTGCTGCTTTTTCAGTAACAGCTTTTTCTCTAAACAAGAAAAAAAGTATGGCATTCAGAATCAGCATTTGTGCCATCAAGCCTATTAATGTCATCTCGGACATAAGAAAGATGATTTTCAATGACCTGCACAATTTTCTCTATTAAAAAAGGATCTTAAATACAGATCCTTTGGGGTATTGGTTTTTTTGCATCTGTTTGTACATTTCTTTGACGTGCAGAAGCCGCTTTTATCTGAAACACTATAGAAAATCCTATGATCCACCTGTTGAAATATTTGTAGTCAGTCTTTTGGCCCCTTCCACTAGCATTAGGTCTTCCAAACTCTGTAACAGAGTTATGTGGCTTACTGTCTATAGTTCCTGCTCCAATCTTCAGAAGCTAGGCATCAAGCTGTGGAATGTGGGGAAGAATCAAAGTATATGCCTTTATGAAAGTCTATTTTTAATCCCTGTGTAGTTTCAACTCCTCCTCCCTGGACATCTTATCACTGAATTCCTCCCCCCTTCCCCCCAGTAAGGTTCAAATCATCATTGATAAAACTTCTGAATTAAAAAGAATGGTTTGGTATTGTATGAAGTCTGGCTCTCTTCAGCCTCCCAGGAGAGGAGTGCAACACTTCCATGATATTGTCATTCCATATTGTCCTAGGAAATCTAGAAGCCAAGTTAAGGATTCACACTTGTCTCCTCAGTTTGCACTTCCATCATAGTTCATCAGACCAGCCTATGGAAGGACTACAACAGACCACTGTATGCAATAAACTAGAAGACACTGCAGTAAACAGTTAAGAGTTAAAGCAAAGACGACATGATAAACTGATCTCTGAATACTCACTGGGATTCAGTCTCTAAGGCTTTGATTTCTCTTCCTGTGGTTTCATCTCTGGTGATTTCAGCTGTGTTACCTTCAGCTGTGTTACCAGCTTCCATGGTACACTGAATTAAAATAAAAAAAATATTTGTTTTTTTATATAGAGGACAGAGAGATGAGAGATAGAGCATTTGAGTCAAATTTGATTTGCAAAGTCAGTGGTCAGATGGGGTATAATGCAGCTACATTCCCACTGTATACCCCAGAAGTATCCTGCTTCGTTAACAGAAACCAAAGCACCAACTAAACATGTCAGATCCTGGCCAGCATGGACTTTCAAGTGATCTCAGAGATCTTAACCATGATCAAGAAGCTTTGGTCATTGTCCCATCCCTGAAAATCCTTCAGCTAAATGTTGAAGGTCTCATCTGCTGAATGTTCTATTCTCCAGTCCCTAGCCTCCAAACATAAATGGACGTAATCTGTCTTCAGGAGACACATCAACTCACTTTCTGCCAGCTGCCTTAACACCACAGGTTATGACCTCGTGAGTTACCCTTTGTATAGCAAATGGGACCACGCTACCTATGTTAGAGCAGATCTTGCTGGCATGGAACCACTCCAATCTAATTCAGACCTCTGATGTTGAGAGAGTATCATTTCAGAATGGCAAAAGGGTACACGCACGCTAACCAACCCTGCCCTCCCCCAAATATTATTCCTAAGCTCCCACAGCCTGACAGGTTTTAAAAGCCAACACAATATCTGGAGATATAGAGTCAGATCAAAATGGAGTCGACCTTTCGGACTGGGTTTCAGTCTATGGTCTTCACCTCATCCATAATTCAAACAGAGTACTTTTCATTCTCCCAGATGGAAGCAAGACTACGCCCCTGACCTCACCTGGATCACCAGCACAAGCCATCACCTACTTTAAGCTATAAGCAGCATAATGAAAAACTTCCCACATAGTCAGCATAGTCTGATTTTTACCAAAGTTGAAGTAACCATACCTGTCGTAAGTATCAATATTAACCCTTGCTGAAACGATCAGAAAGCAACCTGGCCCAGCTTCACACAATTCACAAAGCTTGTATCCCACACAACATCTCTACTGAAGCAACTTACATGCAGTAAATTCCAAGAGGTTGTTGTAAGGCCCTACATGAATTGCAGGATGATCTTCAAACAATTGCAGCTGAGCTGCATGGAAAATCGTAGAAGAAAAATAATAATGGACCTTTATTAATAGTGGTAATTTGGAAAAAGCAAGAGTAGACCTATTTGTTTAAAAAAATTGCTGGAACAATATAAACACTCAAGTATTGTGTTATGCCTGCTCATTTTTTTTTGATAGCCAGACATTTTGCTACAACTATATTACATTCATTAAAAAAAAAAAAAAAAAAAAAAAGGGAACTGGTACAATATAAAATTCAGAAGTCTTAAACACAACTGCTATAGAAATCAAGTCCAGTCACGTTAGCTTTTTACAGCCATTGAATGTTAGTAGAATCATAGAATCATAGAATATCAGAGTTGGAAGGGACCTCAAGAGGTCATCTAGTCCAACCCCCTGCTCAAAGCAGGACCAATTCCCAGCTAAATCATCCCAGCCAGGGCTTTGTCAAGCCGGGCCTTAAAAACCTCCAAGGAAGGAGACTCCACCACCTCCCTAGGTAACGCATTCCAGTGTTTCACCACCCTCCTAGTGAAATAGTTTTTCCTGATATCCAACCTGGACCTCCCCCACTGCAACTTGAGACCATTGCTCCTTGTTCTGTCATCTGCCACCACTGAGAACAGCCGAGCTCCATCCTCTTTGGAACCCCCCTTCAGGTAGTTGAAGGCTGCTATCAAATCCCCTCTCATTCTTCTCTTCTGCAGACTAAACAATCCCAGTTCTCTCAGCCTCTCTTCATAAGTCATGTGCTCCAGACCCCTAATCATTTTTGTTGCCCTCCGCTGGACTCTTTCCAATTTTTCCACATCCTTCTTGTAGTGTGGGGACCAAAACTGGACACAGTATTCCAGAGGAGGCCTCACCAATGTCGAATAAAGGGGAACGATCACGTTCCTCGATCTGCTGGCAATGCCCCTACTTATACAGCCCAAAATGCCGTTAGCCTTCTTGGCAACAAGAGCACACTGTTGACTCATATCCAGCTTCTCGTCCACTGTGACCCCTAGGTCCTTTTCTGCAGAACCGCTACCTAGCCATTCGGTCCCTAGTCTGTAGCAGTGCATGGGATTCTTCCGTCCTAAGTGCAGGACTCTGCACTTGTCCTTGTTGAACCTCATCAGGTTTTTTTCGGCCCAATCCTCTAATTTGTCTAGGTCTCTCTGTATCCGATCCCTACCCTCTAGTGTATCTACCACGCCTCCTAGTTTAGTGTCATCTGCAAACTTGCTGAGAGTGCAGTCCACACCATCCTCCAGATCATTAATAAAGATATTAAACAAAACCGGCCCCAGGACCGACCCTTGGGGCACTCCGCTTGAAACCGGCTGCCAACTAGACATGGAGCCATTGATCACTACCCGTTGAGCCCGACGATCTAGCCAGCTTTCTATCCACCTTACAGTCCATTCATCCAGCCCGTACTTCTTTAACTTGGCGGCAAGAATACTGTGGGAGACCGTATCAAAAGCTTTGCTAAAGTCAAGGAATAACACATCCACTGCTTTCCCCTCATCCACAGAGCCAGTTATCTCATCATAGAAGGCAATTAGGTTAGTCACGCACGACTTCCCTTTCGTGAATCCATGCTGACTGTTCCTGATCACTTTCCTCTCCTCTAAATGTTTCATAATTGATTCCTTGAGGACCTGCTCCATGATTTTTCCAGGGACTGAGGTAAGGCTGACTGGCCTGTAGTTCCCCGGATCCTCCTTCTTCCCTTTTTTAAAGATGGGAACTACATTAGCCTTTTTCCAGTCATCTGGGACCTCCCCCGATCGCCATGAGTTTTCAAAAATAATGGCTAATGGCTCTGCAATCTCACCCGCCAACTCCTTTAGCACCCTCGGATGCAGCGCATCCGGCCCCATGGACTTGTGCACGTCCAGTTTTTCTAAATAGTCCCGAACCACTTCTTTCTCCACAGAGGGTTGGTCACCTTCTCCCCATGCTGTACTGCCCAGTGCAGCAATCTGGGAGCTGACCTTGTGCGTGAAGACAGAGGCAAAAAAATCATTGAGTACATTAGCTTTTTCCACATCCTCGGTCACTAGGTTGTCTCCCTTACTCAGTAAGGGGCCCACACTTTCCTTGATTTTCTTCTTGTTGCTAACATACCTGAAGAAACCCTTCTTGTTACTCTTAACATCTCTTGCTAACTGCAACTCCAAGTGTGATTTGGTCTTCCTGATTTCACTCCTGCACGCCTGAGCAATATTTTTATACTCCTCCCTGGTCATTTGTCCACTCTTCCACTTCTTGTAAGCTTCTTTTTTGCGTTTAAGATCAGCAAGGATTTCACTGTTTAGCCAAGCTGGTCGCCTGCCATATTTACTATTCTTTCTACACATCGGGATGGTTTGTTCCTGCAACCTCAATAAGTACAATACTAACTGCATACTCAAAATGTATGCAAAATTGTAGACTGTGCAAAGTAAGCTAATTAAAATCAAAATTGTGATGGAGGCCTAATATTGCAGGATCCGCAATTTTAGCAATATCGTAAATGAAGTACGGCCTGAGTTATAAGACCTATATTCCCTGCCTAGATGACGAGTTTGCAGAACTCCTCAAGCAACGTGAAGACGTGGCAATCCAGACATCACCACACATCTTTTAGACAGCTTGAACACTTCTATAAGAGCAAGATGGGAGCAATCTACCATGGAACTAAACATATCAAGAGACAACAGCAAAGCCTGGGCACTAATCAGAAAACTTGGTGCTGCTGCCATTGCCATTGTTCAGTCTCTCCACATAGTATTGTTATCCCCCAGACAAATTCCGCAGAAGTGGATGAAGGACAGAAAGTTTGAAGGAGAGATAAAGAACAAATGGTGCAATACAAAGAGGGTATACCTGATACTGAAAAGACTTCCAGCCTTTCACCACAGATGAAATAGAATGGGCAATCAAAACACTGAAAACAGGTAAAGCCTGTGGCCTTGATAACAACTCCACCAAGTTGCTGAAGAATAAGGTAAAACTAGCAGACAATGGCTATTCATGTTTCTAACTCACGTCACCCACAAGAATAAAATACCCAAGATCTAGCAGAGAGCAAAAGTAATAGTCCTGCCAAAACCTGAAAATGCCCAGTGACTTGCAAAATTACTACTTCCCCATCGCTTTACTAAGTTGTATGTACAAATTACTTGAAAGAACCTTCCCAATCACTGCATTTTAGATTCACACTAATCTGCCTGGCAGTAAAGAACCAGGATTTCAGTCACACAGAAGAAGTCCCGAATGCTAATATGAAAGATATGGCTCACTATTATAAAAGACGGAGATTTAAACCTATCACCAACAAAGACGGCATTCAGTTGCTTTCCTCTATACCACACAAAGGCCAACAAACAGCTCAATATCTTCCCGAATGGACACAGGCTGGACAATGACCCAAAGCCAGTGTATCTGGGTGTCACACTGGATCACATCGTGATTTCCCAGGAATGCCTTACTAAGATGTTGCTGAAAATAAAAACAGCCAACAACCATATCAGCAAATTAGCTGGTTCTACCTTGAGAGCTAATGTACAAACACAAACTCTGGGCTTCGCCTTATGCTATTTTGTAGCAGAGTATTACTCTCCAGTAAGCTCTTTTCATACAGGACTAACAGACACTCAGCTACATGAAACCATGCATATAATAGGTACCATTAACCAACTAACCTGGCCTGGCTGCCTGTTTTGTCCAATATCAACCCTCCTGACATTAGGTGACAAGTCACCTTGCAGAATCTGCTCCTTAAGGTGCAAGACATGTCACATCTACCCCTATTCAAAAATGTGTTTAATCTACCGAGCCATCATCTCAGTTCAAGTCACCGCTTTGGGACAATTCCGCTAAGGAACCTCAATTTCACATCCAGGTGCCAAGAACAAGCTTCAAACATAGCCTATCTTGTGAGAGATCCACTAAGTCCATCCCCTGGTTTTGACATTCCATGCCCTCTTTGGATAAAGCTCAACTGCTTCAGATATGAAGTAATCAGATATGCTGCTAATCACTAAAACCAACACGCTTGACTTGATCATCTATGTATAAGCAATTGCTATACAAGTAGTCAGATGAGCCACAGAATAGGTCACCAAGGTTTAGGGGATCAACTTTTACAAGTGGATATAACACAAAATTGTTAGCATTTGCAATTAACATTGCTGCTCCCCACCATTTTTTCAGCCCCTTCTGTAGGCTCTGAAGAAGAATTCTCGACCTCAGATTTCTCTTGGACTGCTGCTTCTGTCTTTCCAGATGCCCTTGCTAAGTTGGGTTTAGGTCTCTGCAGGCGTCCTCTCACGGATGGCTTTCCAGCAGCAGCTTTTTCAGTTTCCCTTAAGATACAAAAACAATAGCTTATAATATTCACAGCAAAGAAATTCAGTACTTTATATGATCAAATATATCCTCCAAAAACATGTTATCTACATATTACATACAATAAAACAGTAACTGACAGAAATCATTACTGTGTTCTATGCCATTTGTGAGTATGCTTTATTTCTTGAAAGTACAGAATCTTTTGTAAGTGTGTAAGGACACTCTTCATAAGTTTACTAGTTTTCTGCACTGTATGGGGCCACACCTTCAAAGAGAATATTAGAAAATGTAACAGTTCCAGGGTGGATAAAAAAATATTTTTTTTGAAAAGTAAAAAATTATTTTTATGGTTATTTGAATTATAATAAGTTTTCTTTTTAAAAATAAACCTATTTAAAATGAAATCGGAATTTAACACAAAATATGTTAAGGCCTAAACTGATAATCTCTTAAAACATTTAAGTAAAAAATATGCTGAATCCATGAACCTCTATTAAAAACTCAGAATTAAAGGCTGCTTTCCTATATAAAGAAAGAATCAGGTGGAAAACATTTAACTTTTGAGGTCAAGCTTTATAAATATAGCACAATAGGTCAGCCTAAGTAATTTAGGAGACTCTCTCATTTTCAGGAGACTTAGACAAGACTTTCACTTAGGCATATTTGAAAATTTTCTCAGGCTGACCTGAAATAATCAGTTTAATTGACTACAGTTAATTCCTCTATTCCTTTAATAAATACTTTAGTTGTAAATTTGAAACATGTTTTGGATACATAAACTTCTCTTATCAAAGTATTTAAGGTTGCGCTGTTTAATAAAAATAAGTTTTGTATACTGTTGTGTGTTTGATTAAATTCCAGTTACAATCCTAATGCAGCTTGACACAAAACACGAAAAAGGCAGTAGTCCTAGGGCTTGTCTATACTTACGCGCTGGTTCGGCGGCAGGCAATCGAACTTCTGGGTTCAATTTATCTCATCTTGTCTGGACGCGATAAATCGAACCCAGAAGTGCTCCCCGTCGACTCCGGTAATCCTGCTCGGCGCGAGGAGTACGCGGAGTCGACAGGGGAGCCTGCCTGCCGCGTCTGGACCGTGGTAAGTTCGAACTAAGGTACGTCGACTTCAGCTACGTTATTCACGAAGCTGAAGTTGCGTACCTTAGTTCGAATTGGGGGATTAGTGTAGATCAGGCCCTAGGTTGGAGACAGCAGAAGGAAGTTAGTATGCTGTAGTATGGCATAATGATCAGAAGATCTGAATAGTACACTACTACATACTAGATTAATTCAATCCTCACCCCTTACTCATTCAGCGCTATTATCCTGACAATGAACCCCCAAGATCTTGGTATACTAAGGGCTCGTCTATACTACCCGGAGGATCGGCGGGCAGCAATCGCTCCACCAGGGGTCGATTTATCACGTCTAGTATAGATGCGATAAATCAACCACCGAGTGCACTCCCGTCGACTCCGGTACTCCACCGGAGTGAGAGGCGCAGGTGGAGTAGACAGGAGAGCAACTCACCGCAGTGAAGACACCGCGGTGAGTAGATCTAAGTACGTCGACTTCATTCACGTAGCTGAAGTTGTGTGACTTAGATCGATTCCCCCACACACACACACCCCTCATGTAGACCAGGCCTAAGTTGCACAAGCCGTAACTCTCATTAAAACCAAAATAACTTACTTGTCCCTATGCAACATTTTGAAGTTTACTATAAGCACCATTCTTTGGCAACAGAAACTTAGTTCTATTTGAAGTATTTTTAAAATAAAGAGGAACAAAAGACCACCTGTTGTGCCATGTGAACAGATTTTATAACACACATACCTACCCCACCCCCAAATTAGAGAAATATAGATTTAACTCTCAGTAGAATATTACTGCTAGGCAGAATAACTACTTACATTGTTTCAGATTTAGAATCATGGCTTTTTCCTGCTGTACTTTCCTTTTCATCCGGTTTATATAAATCACATACTTCATTGTTCTATGTGGAAACAAAGTAATATTTAGAATTCCTGATTCCTGCAATAGTGAAGAAACTCTTGCTACAAGACCGTTAAATATTGGTGTCAAATGAAAGTGAAAACAAGGCTTCTCTTTCATCTTTCAGTTAAATCAAATGAGTGAGATTCTAGTACCAATTTTAACTATGTTGGCTGTAGGCTTTAAATAATCTTTCCACCAGAGATCACTAGGCATTATTGCAAAAAGCAAGAATGATAAAGGGAATTATTCTTGATCAACAGATATAGCAAAATATAAAATCTACCTATTATATAAGAACAAAAGCATTTCTGCTACATAAAATTATTTTTCTCCTTTTATCTACAGTTGTTTCATCACATAAATATCCTCAAAGGGGTGTATTTCCTATACTGAATGGTTTGGCATTTTCAGATTGCAAAGGAGATTCATTATGCATCAAATTAAATTCACTTAACCACAGCACATGTAATCTACAACGTAAAAACATTACTGATCGTAACATAAGCATTCTGATTGTGATGACTTGAGACTCCAGGCTTTTCTTAAGGCTGTCCTTCCTGTTACAATAGCAATATATTGTCATAGCTAGTTGGCCTGAAAACCAGGGCCGGCTCCAGGCACCAGCCCTCCAAGCATGTGCTTGGGGCGGCACCTAGAGGGGGCGGCGCTCACCCGGGGAGAGCGGGGCCGTGGCCGGGCTTGGCGCCCTCCCCTGCTGCGCTCCCCGCCGGGGGACCGGGGGAGGCTTTTTTGCCTGGGGCGGCAAAAAAGCCAGAGCCGGCCCTGCTGAAAACATATCTGCTTAGTTCTGGTTTGTAGGCAGGACTGAGGCACATTACAGAGTCTAGGCTATTCTGTCCACTTCAACTCTTCTGAGGCAGAAGAGTGTTGTATTTCTTCCTACTCAAGGAATTCAAGGTGCTTCACAAAGATTAGAATTAGCCAACCTCCCAGTACAAATGGGGAAGTTTACTTATTTTTTAAATATAAATGAATGGTGAAATTGAGGGTCAAGAGTTTAAGCGACTTCCCCAAGGTAGCATAGGAAGTATCTCCTGACCCCTCCCAGGCTTCCGCCACAAGACCATTATTTGTCTTAGAACGATTAAAATATTAAAGGACTCCTTCAGACAGGCATTCCTAGTTATTCTAGCAAGCACATGGTACCAAGTCCCTGCAGGACTGGGCTCCAAGACAACGGAAAACATTGAATTTTAATAGTGGAATTTTCTCCTTCATAGTCTTTGTTTTGGAAAGCTAATGAACAGTTTAAACAGCACCTTTAAATTTTTGCACTATGAGATAAACCCAATCCAAACATGATATTCCTTGAATCACTTTGGTCTACTAAAATAAAACCAATAAAAATAATTTATCCCACTGACTGGCAACTAATTTAACTTCTGGTGATATTTCTAGGTTTAATGACTTTGTGTGCTGAGCTGTATATGAGTATGTTATGAGATATTTATCAAAGAAATCTTTATTTTATGTGAATGCTACTAGTAATGTGAGAAGGATTACTGGAGACCAAAAAGATCCATAACAACAAAAGGTACCTTTGCTTCACTGGTCTCTTCACCATTTCCTTTTTCATTTCTGGTACCTGAAGCTTGAGATTTTGAAGGTTGCCAATCCTGTGACCCAGAGATGATATCTGGAGTTTCTGGTTCAGAAGATTCAGTTTCTATTAATCCAGCACTAGTATCTTGAAAGCTGAAAATAAGGCATTCAGAGAAAATGTAACATCAGTACTTTTTCCACACACAAGTTAATCAGGGCTGCAGGATCAAATTGCACTATGGAGTTATTAAATATACAGTGCTATCACTGTGCATTTGCCCAACCGGACAATGTGCAGAAATTTTAAGCATTCTATTGAACCTGCCAAATTTTATGACTGCCAACTTCATTCTCTTCGTCTATATAAAAGTTCTTGCAACCAAATACAGAAGCTCTGAAAAGCTTTGGTTTAATCTTAATAAAATGTCTTTTAAGCACTACAGATGAAGAATTATTTTAAAAGCAAAAAAGCTTTTGAATATTCTGAATTGGCTACAGGAACTCTCTCATTTTATGGAGAAAATCTAATATGGAACAGAGAATATCAAGAAGAGCTTCATCAACACAATGAAGTTGTACTTCAACCCAGAGACTTATTAAAAGTGTTATAGTTCTCCCACAAATATCTCATCATTTACAAAACATCAAAAATATCTGTGTAACGGTGATAAGAAAATCTCCTTAGTAAACATGGAAATTAGTGACACAAAGTGAAGTGCTATATACTGAAAAAAAGTTTCTCAAAGTTCATGACCAAAAACAATTGCATCTTTGCAGAAAACCTGGTTATGTTTCAACTCAGTATGAAACTAAGTATAGTTTTGTTTCCCCACAAGTGTTACAGAAGACACATTTTATAGTAAAAAGTGTACAGAACCCGCCCCTTCTCCCCACACCCGCCACAAAGTACAGTAGTAATGTTACTAAGCTCTATTTTCGTGGTACCATCACATTTTTCTTAAAGCTTTAGGGAAAGGTTTGGAATAAGTCACTGGTCTTGACGTACATCCCAAAAATGAGAGAAATTTTGGATTTAAAAAATCACTAAATGGGGGTTTAGCATTAATTTGTATTAAGTTAAGAGGAGGCTTTCAGGGGAAGGATCATGTTGCAGGTATAAAATTAAAGCAAGTGAGTCCACCACCCTTGAGGGCAAAGCTTGACAACACATGGAAACCAAAGATCCTGTCCATCTTCACCAATGAATGTGATGGTAACAAAACAAAACTAATTTTAAAAATCAAACCATTTCTTGCTGTGTTTGTAGCAAAAGTTACCTGGCTAAATTGAGATCATTTTCTTCTGTTTTATCATTCGGTTGTAAGCAGGAATGTGATTCTTGCTCCACCAGGACAGGAGTCTCATCCACATTTTCTTGATTAAGAACATCCAGTTCCTCCCCACATTCAGTACGATTAGCACTGTTCATACCAGACACTGCATTTTTTTCTGTTAGCAAATTGTTAAGTGTTTAATATGTATTTCCAGAAAATGCCTGGTAATGTTAGGTACAGATTCCAAAACATCCACAAGAGAAAACACCAATACACACAACAAAAATAGGGCTTCAATTTTAGAAGTTATTTTGAGAACCAATTTGAGACACCCGAGAGGGACCTGAATTTCAGAAAAATCTAGCATTTAAAGTGTTTCTGACTGGGAACCTCAAAAATTAAGGCAACCAAAAAAAAAAAATCATTTCACTATGAAAGTTCAGACTTATGGGTACAGATAGCTAAAGTTTGAAACTTTGGGCTAAATTCAGATTTGTTGCTACAATCAGGAAAAAGAAAGTCACTTTCTTCCAACTGAGTAAAATTTGAAGTCTACAAAGAAAACAATATTGCGTTTGGAGATTTTGTTTTTAAATAATGGTTGCGTAATTGAACAGATGTCACTTGTCCATTACCAAAAATGACGCTACCTTTTCCATGACAAGTTGTAGGCTTATGTAATTATAAAGGTTATACTGTAATTTATAGTAAATTGAAAAGGAATTCAGGTTAAAATTTTAAACATTTTCTTTACCTACATTAATCAACAGTCAAAGAGGTTTAAAAAAAATTAGATTTAATTTACTGGTTTGCACCCCATTCAGTTTGGAACTTCTAGGCAGTTTCACCATCCAATTTTCACATAATAATGCTGCAAAGTTTTAAACACTTCTAAGGAAAATTTCTACATCTCAACAAAAACTAGGTTGATTTTTTAAAAATAAAATATTTTAATGGGGGCTGTTTGAAGATGTGTTTAAAATTTTTTAGATTTGGGGCCAAAACTACCTGACAGTGCCCTTTAAAATGAAACAGGACATAAAATTTTCACCAAAAGGTTTATGAATTCATGATATATTTTTCCCAACTACATTTTCGAGGGTGATCCATACTGTTTATTAACATAGCTGAGATCTCACCTGTGCGACCACAGTGGTTTAAACCAAACAATATTCCATAATAGATTGGATTGCTGTAATGTGATATCAGAAGTTATATCTAAAGACCACCATGAAACGTCAGGTAGTCCAGAAAGTGGTAGCGCTCTTGATTAGAGGTGCTTCATAAATTATGTCTGTGCTTCAAGGTCTGCAATGAAAGATCCAATTTGTTTCCATATGTCATTCAATCTGTTTTCACTTCAAAACCTTAAATGGTTTGGAGTCCTGGGTACCAAAGAGATGAACTCTCTCCATATGAAGTAAATGGCACTTGATATTAACCAAGGTACTGAAGCTAAGCGCCTTCCTGTTTAAAAAGAGAGGGGACTGGCTGCCAGGCATTTTTTGAGAAATGAGCTTTAGTTGAGGGCTTTTCTCCCCCAATGGTCTGTTGATCTTCAGAGCACACTGCAAAGACTGTGTATTCTCCCAGGCTTCCGAGGAGGAGGTGGATTAAAGAGGGTACAGGTAAACTAAGAGAGGATGGTAATTGTTAGACTCAAGTTGAATGAAAACAATTACCATCCTTTCCGAACCAACAATAGTACCTACATGTTATTTTTTATACCATACAAAGGCCCAAAGAGAACACATCAAGTACTTCTATAGGCTAAAATTTGAGGCTTATAATCCGACAGGGTAGCTAACGCACAACAAACTGGAACAATGCCAACAGCAGAAGGATGGATTATGGTTAAGCATTTTAATCTTACTTTTATTGCTGGATTTCCCCCCCTTAGCTGGTTTTGTGGGGGCAGCTCCCTCTTCAGCCAGATTCTCCACTTCCAGTTCAGAATCATCTTTTTTCTTCTTTTTCCTCTTCTTCTTGGTTGTCACTGGCTCCAATATAATCTGTTCTTCTGTCTGTTCAGAGACACTCAGAGATTCTTCATTCTCCTTCTCAGCTGTCCCAGCATCCACTTCTGTTTCTGCATCAGAAATTCTGATACCCTGAGGATCTTCCAGGTCATTATCTGCTTCTTCACTGACTTTAGCTATCAAAGACAGTACAGTTCCAGGTAAATACTAGCATTATAAACTAGGAATCTCAAAGGTCTTTCCATTATCAATGTCTGGTGCATTCATCTATCCATGGCAATATGCTGTCAGATATAGCAATAGAGTCCTAAAGAAATGTTTTGGCAAACAACCAAGCAGAAGCAATCAAGTCTCAGCACCAGTTAACTGATGCTGCAACACACATTTGGGGGACAGTCCTTGAATCTGAAACTGTTAAAAATGTCATTCTGTACTCAATGCACATCGCTTTGTCCTTGTGGTTTTTAAGTTGGGTAGTTACACTGACTTTACTACAACATGAAAAGTAGATACATCTCTAACCCCGATATAACATGAATTCAGATATAATGTGGTAAAACAGTGCTCCAGGGGGCAGGGCTGCGCGTTCCAGCGGATCAAAGCAAGTTTGATATAACGCGGTTTTACCTATAACGCAGTAAAAATTTTTGGCTCCGAAGGACAGCATTATATTGGGGTAGAGGTGTACTTGTCTTCCTGGGGAAAAAAATCCTACTATCGTGGGTAGAGCTTAATTTGTGGCTACATATGGCATATTATGCTATGGTAGTTCAAATAATTTATCTAATTACTTTTACTATATACTACAGTACTCAGAAGTATTAGGAACCTAAACTTTATAGGCAGATTGTTTTCTGGTTTTGGGAAATAGCTTCTAAAAATGACAATTACTTTTTTCTTTTTAAAACATTCTGAAATACCAATAGTCAATCACTGCAAAAATATTGATTTGTATACAGTGCTAAACACCATGAGTAACTGTTTTTACTTTTGGCACCTTAGAGACTAACAAATTTGAGCATAAGTTTTCGTGGGCTACAGCCCACTACGAAAGCTTATACTCAAATAAATTTGTTAGTCTCTAAGGTGCCACAAGTACTCCTGTTCTTTTTGCAGATTAGACTAACACGGCTGCTACTCTGAATCCCGTTTTTACTTTGCATTTTAATATTTTTACACTAATTTTTGCCATTCCCCTCCCCACCAGTATAAGTGACAAATCCAAAGTGCAACACAAGAGTAAAGAAACATGCCTTTTATACTACATTAAGTACAAAATAGGTTTATTTTTTAGCCCACAACTAAAAACTTAACATTTTACATGTGGTGTGAAATCCACCAGGTAGGAAAAGACAGCATGATTTCCATTAACTCATATTCATAATCTTATCTAGTAATTTCAGGCAAGTAAATTTCTAAAGACAACAATGGTCTTTAAGAATTACTTTTTTTGGCTGCTACTTCCTAGACAGTCTCACCTTTGTAAAAACTTTTCACATATTGTTCTCAATGCCATTTTTCCTGAAACAGCTTTTGACAGTTCAGAGAGTCACAAAATTACATTTAAAAACTATAAATAGTTTTACACTACTGCTAAAGGAAAACATGCATAAAAATTAATGAAATTCTTTTCACAAGCACTGAAGTACTTTATAAAAAATTAAAAGATTAAGAGTAACAAGAAAATAAATCTTACGCTATATTTTAAACTGAGGAAGTGAGCCAGCTATATGAATCTCACTAAAGAGAATTATACTTGCAAATTTATAGTGGGTGAGGGCAAGTCAAAACTATAGCAACATGAGAAATTGGATCTAGAGAAATCAAAATCACCTAAATAAGAGTGTATCAATATGAAGGGCTTTCAATGCCTGTGGCAAAGCCTTAAAGTGAATTTGTGAGCACCCTATGAAGATATTTATTAACAGATCAAGTTGAAATACTCCAGAACAGAAATACAAGATTCCAAACCAACTGTAACCTGGATAAGGAGTACAATTTTATTTCATACAAGATACCTCTCTAGAAATTGGCTAATACTATCCTCTAAATGAGCAAATTAAGAACTGAAAAAAGTCCTTTTAGGAATCCAATGATGTCACCCAAGTCTCCCATTGCCTGAAAGAAATCTGTTCAGAACAGTGAAGTATGACATTTCTTAGAGGATTTTTTTTCTTGTTCAATGACCCAATAGTGAAGCACTAGAACAGTATTGTTCCATATTACTATCTTGAACAGAAAAATTTAAATTAAGTACCTTTTTGCTTTTTCCGAGATTTGTGTGGCTTCTTCTCTTTTGAACTTTGTCTTTTAGTAGCTTTTTGCTTTCTCTTTTTCTCATCTGCCAGTACCTCCTCAAGCAACTGGGCAAAGAATTCAAAGTCAAATGGTCGCTTTTCCTCTGTCCAATTAAAAGAGTGAAATATAAAAGGTAATATTTCACAGTTAATAAAGTTATTCAAGCTTCTGCTTTCTTAAAACAAATAGTTCATTTATGATTTCCATGCCCAACCACCACTTTCCATACTGCACGTTTAATGACTAGTCAGTTTATTTTTATGTAAGAGGCACTGAAAGCTTGCAGAGACCAGAGGTAACATATTAGGCGTGTAGAAGTTTAGTTTTAAAACAAAGGTTGTGACGTGAGCTGTGCAGACATGCTATATCACCATGGGAAAGCTCTCCCAGCAATAAAAAACGAACCCCGAACAAGCAGTGGTAGCTTTATCGCCGGGAGTGCAGCTCCTGGCAATAAAGAGCTATCTATACTAGCACTTTTCAGCGCTAAAACTTTTGTCACTCAAGGGTGTGTTTTTTCATACCCCTGAACGACTAAAGTTTTAGTGCTGAAAGAGGCAGTGTAGACACAGCTTAAGAGAGAGTTTCACATAATCGCTTGGAAAATTCTGAAAAAACAACAAATATTCAGGTTGCATCACAATATCAAATTATGAACCACTGTGCTAAATGAAGTAGACCCTGACATTTCATGAAAGTAACAATAGTACCTATACAGCACTTGTCATTCAAGATTCTCAGAGTGCTCTACAATTAGTAACTAATGGATCCTACATGTGAGATAGTTAAATATTACTTCCCATTTCACAGAAAGACTCTGAGGCACAGAGAAAGTATATGCTTAGCCCAAATTAGACACCAAATCAACAACAGAGCTGTGACTAAAAGCTAAAAATTTTACTTTCAGTCTTGTACTTTAACCACTACATTAACCTCTAAATGTTAAGTATTACAAACAAACACCCTGTTGTAGAATTAATTGATTGGATCAAACAAACTAAAGCAAAAAAAATTACATATTCATAACTAAATTTTTCTGATTAGGTGTTAAGTAAAAACTTACTGAACGCTTTATCTATCCTCCATCCATTTGCTTTTTCCTCACGTTTAAACTTGTTCTGAAAAAATGTATATTGTAAATTATATTAATCCTTCTCCACTAAGCAAATGTTACAGTACTACAGATATAAAAGGTAGCAAATTAGGATAAAATACTCCTTTAGTTAGTGAAAACATTGCCCACAAGGACATAAAGTTGTTACTACACCTCTACCCCGATATAACGCTGTCCTCGGGAGCCAAAAAATCTTAACGTGTTATAGGTGAAACTGCATTATATCGAACTTGCTTTGATCTGCCAGAGTGCGCAGCCCCGCCCCCCCCGGAGCACTGCTTTACTGCGTTATATCTGAATTAGTGTTATATCGGGGTAGAGGTGTAACACACTGGTTTGAGTTACAAATGTATCTACTTCAAATTGGGAAGTTTAACTAATTTGTATCAGATCAAGAAGCACCTTATCCATTTCAGACATATTACTCTGGATATTAACTACATTCTGAAAATGTACTGTTACCACAAACTTTACCCCCGAACCATATACCATCAAAAGTTATTAATACTAAAATACTGTTTAAACAGCATGCAAGAGGTTGAGAACAAAAGTAAATGCTGACAATTGCACTGGTAATATCATTCTCTGCTTTACTTACCTTAATCTCTGTTCTTGCTCTGTGAGGAAACAGCTGACCAATGAGAGAGAAGTCTGTTCCTACCATGCTAATAGCTAAGAAGAACATGTCAGTTTCTGTAACAAAAATAGACATACACAAGTAAGTATTGAATGTCATCATCCTTTTTACTACATGAACCAAAATCTTTACATTTAAGAGTAAAAAAAATATGTATACCCAATATATTCAGACAGAGCTAAATTCCAAACCAGACCATTATTCCAGTTCATAGTTTCACAGAGTTTAAGGCCATAAGGGATCATCTGAACTTCTGTAAACCACAGGCCGTTACATTTCACCCAACTACCCCTGTATTCAAAGTAATTTTTATTTGAGTTTGTTTTATTTTATACTTTTTCTGCTCATCACATTGTAAAGCATCTTGATACTACTGAGGAATGCTGAATAAATGTTTCTCTGGGTACTTACGGCATCAGTGTAGCTTCTGAGCATCTAGCAACATGGAAAACATATCAAGCTAATTACTATAAGTGAATATATATCCAATAAGCTTGAAATTATTCTGATTCCCCACCCTTCACAGTGGAATACACTAAATAACAGCATGCCTCCTGAAAAATATTTTCCTCATGTCATGACTTAAGAAGAAGGGAGAGGTGATTCAGGTACTACTAACACTATTCACTCCAGTGAAGAGCAGTTTGGAGAAGATTTCTTCTCTAAAACTTAAACAATGTAATTTTGTCAAAAAGTAAGCTATTAAGTCAGGAAGATAAACACTGAAGTAATTAAAAATGATCATCATGTATCAGGAATAAAGTTCATGTTCTAAGAGCTTACTCAAAATAAGTTGCTTCTGTGGTTATCAAGCGCTTCACATTCACACCAGCTTTTAACCACCTGGAAAATCAATTCCCTCTATACTATGCCTTTGTGAACAGTATACTTTGAAGTTAAATAATGCATGTTCTAAACCAATAATTTAGCTTCTGCAGATCATACCATTTTTTGACTATGGGTATGTCTACACTACGGGATTAATCCGAATTTATATAATTCGAATTTGGGAAACAGATTGTATAAAGTCGAATGTATGCGGCCACACTAAGCACATTAATTTGGCGGTGTGCGTCCATGTACCGGGGCTAGCTTCGATTTCCGGAGTGTTGCACTGTGGGTAGCTATCCCATAGCTATCCCATAGTTCCCGCAGTCTCCTCCGCCCATTGGAATTCTGGGTTGAGATCCCAATGCCTGATGGGGCCAAAAACATTGTCGTGGGTGGTTCTGGGTATATCCTTCCCCCATCTCCAGGAAGCAACGGCAGACAACGGCGTTTCGCGCCTTTTTCCTGGGTGAACAGTGCAGACGCCATACCACGGCAAGCCTGGAGCCCGCTCAGCTCAAGACAGCGGTCATGAACTTTGTAAATACCTCGCGCCTTATCGTGCAGTTTATGCTGAACAAGAACCTGGAAAACCAGGCGGCGAGGAGCAGGCTACGGCAGCACGGCGACGAGAGTGATGAGGATATGGACATGGAATTCTATTGAACCCCGGGACCCGGTGATTTGGAGATCATGCTGTTAATGGGGCAGGTTATAGCCGTGGAACGCCGATTCTGGGCCCGGGAAACAAGCACAAACTGGTGGGACCACATAGTGTTGCAGGTGTGGGACGATTCCAAGTGGCGGCGAAACTTTCGCATGCGTAAGGGCACTTTCTTGGAACTTTGTGACTTGCTTTCCCCCGCCCTGAAGCGCCAGAATACCAAGATGAGAGCAGCCCTCACAGTTGAGAAGCGAGTGGCAATAGCCCTGTGGAAGCTTGCAACGCCAGACAGCTACCGGTCAGTCGGGAATCAATTTGGAGTGGGCAAATCTACTGTGGGAGCTGGTGTGATGCAAGTAGCCAAAGCAATCACTCAGGTGCTGCTACGAAAGCTAGTGACTCTGGGAGATGTGTAGGTCATAGTGAATGGCTTTGTTGCAATGGGATTCCCTAACTGTGGTGGGGCAATAGATGGAACCCACATCCCTATCTTGGCACCGGAGCACCAGGGTACCCAGTACATAAACCGCAAGGGGTACTTTTCAATGGTGCTGCAAGCACTTGTGGATCACAAGGGACATTTCACCAACATCAACGTGGGCTGGCCGGGAAGGGTTCATGACACTCGCATCTTCAGGAACACTACTCTGTTTAAAGGGCTGCAGCAAGGGACTTACTTCCCGGACCAGAAAATAACTGTTGGGGATGTTGAAATGCCAATAGTTATTCTTGGGGACCCAGCCTACCCCTTAATGCCATGGCTCATGAAGCCATACACAGGCAGCCTGGACAGGAGTCAGGAGCTGTTTAACTACAGGCTGAGCAAGTGCAGAATGGTGGTAGAATGTGCATTTGGCCGTTTAAAAGGTCGCTGGCGATCGCTACTGACTCGCTCTGACCTCAGCCAAAGAAATCTCCCCATTGTTATTTCTGCTTGCTGTGTGCTCCACAATCTCTGTGAAAGTAAAGGGGAGAACTTTATGGCAGGGTGGGAGGCTGAGGCAAATCGCCTGGCTGCTGATTACGCGCAGCCAGACACCAGGGCGATTAGAAGAGCACACCAGGAAGCGCTGTGCATCAGAGAAGCTTTGAAAACCAGTTTCATGACTGGCCAGGCTACAGTGTGAAATTTCTGTTTGTTTCTCCTTCATGAAAACCCGCCCCCTTTATTGACTCATTCATTCTCTGTAAGGAACCCACCCTCCCCGTTCCCCCAGCTTTCTTTCAAAGGAAATAAAGTCACTATCGTTTAAAAATCATGTATTCTTTATTAAGTGATTATGAACATAGGGAGAGAACCAACAAGGTAATCTGGGTGAGGTTTGGGAGGAGGATAGGAGGGAAGTAAAAGGCCATTGAACAAATCCAATATAATGACAGCCTTTTGGTTGGGCGGTCCACTGGGGTGGAGTGGAAGGGTGCACGGAGCCTCCCCCCCCCACCGCGTTCTAACACGTCTGGGTGAGGAGGATATGGAACATGGTGAGGGGGGAGGGAGGTTATACAGCTGCTGCAGCGGCACTCTGTCATCCTGCTGCCGTTCCTGAAGCTCCACCAGACGCCGGAGCATGTCCGTTTGCTCACGCAGCAGCCCCAGCGTTGCAGCCTGCCACCTCTCATCTCGAGCATCCCTCATCACCTCACGTTCACTGGCATCTTTCCTAAATTTACATACAGTGTCCTTCCACTCATTCAAATGAGCTCTTTGATTGCGGGTGCATTCCATTATTTCCGTGAACATGTCGTCTCGCGTCCTCTTTCTACGCCGCCTTATCTGAGATAGCCTTCGGGACGGAGGAGGGAGGCTTGAAAAATTTGCAGCTGCTGGAGGGAGGGTTGAAAAAAAAGGAGAGAATTTTTTAAAATGATACATTTTACAGAACAATGCTTATGCTCTTTCATAGTGAAAAACAATATTCACATTACATAGCACATGTGATTTCAGTACAAGGTCGCATTTTCCATCTTAATATTGAGTGCCTGTGGCTTTGGTGCTAGAGATCACAGACGCAGGTCCGGGCAACAGAATTCAGCTTGCATGCAGCCATGGTAAGCCATTGTCTTTCGGCTTCTGCGCCCTCCTTTCCCACATAGGAAGCAAAGCCCGTTGACTGCTGCGGTTTTCCTGTTAACCTTCAGCAGCAGAAAACAAACTAACCCCCCCCCCATTTCCATACTGATTTTACAGAGATGATTTTTACCCTTTTCTTTAATTAAAAGCCTTCTTTTTAAGAACCTGATTGATTTTTCCTTGTTTTAAGATCCAAGGGGTTTGGATCTGTATTCACCAGGGAATTGGTGAAGGTCTCTCAAGGCTATCCAGGGAAGGGAATTAGCTTTGGGATGGTGGCAGTGGGCCAGAGCTAAGCTGGTAGTTAAGCTTAGAAGTTTTCATGCAGGCCCCCACATTTGTACCCTAAAGTTCAAAGTGGGGATACAGCCTTGATACCTGGGGGAGCAAACAGCTGTGCATATCTCTTTATGCAGGGTAAAACGGATTTATCTGGGTTTAGACCCCGTTGGGAGTTGGGCATCTGAGTGCTAAAGACAAGCACACTACTGTGAGCGGTTTTCAGGTAAACCTGCAGCTTTGGGACAAGTGATTCAGACCCTGGGTCCGTGATTTTATCCCGATTCTCTGGGATGATCGCTTTATCCCTCCCCCCACCACGTGGCTGGTAACAGGGAAGATCCCTGTTAGCCAAACGCGAAAAGCTCAGGGCCAATTCCCTCCCCTGCGCTTGGCTAACTGCAGGGAAGGATTTCTTTTCAGCAACAGGCAAACAGCCCAGTAGGAATGGCCACCTCTGTCCCCTTAATTAAGCCCCCGAATTTCAACCAGGTTACCATGAGCGATATCACTCTCCTGAGGATTACACAGCAAGATAAAGAACGGATGTTGCTTGAATGCCAGCAAACACTGGGACCATACGCTGCCAGGCTTTGTCAGGCAATGATACCAGATTACTTGCTGCAAGCATGGCATGGTCAAGTGTCCTACCATGGAGGACGGAATAAGGCTGCACTGCCCAGAAACCTTGTGGCAAGGCTTTTGGAGTATCTCCAGGAGAGCTTCATGGAGATGTCCCTGGAGGATTTCCGCTCCATCCCCAGACACGTTAACAGACTTTTCCAGTAGCTGTACTGGCCACGAATGCATCCCAAGACCTCAGGGCAAAGTAATCATTAAAAAACGCTTGCTTTTAAAACAAGTTTTATATTTTAAAAGGTAAACTCACCTGAGGTCCCTTCCATGGGGTCATGGTCTTGGATACTGGCTTGGGAGGGTACTTCAGTCAGGCTGAGAAAAAGATCCTGGCTGTTGGGGAGAACGGAATGCTGGGTGCTCTCTGCAAGCTCGTCCTCCTCCTCCTCTTCCCCATCTGCAGAATCCTCAGGTGTAGCTGATGAGACCATCCCTGACCCGGAATCCACGGTCACAGGTGGGGTAGTGGTGGCGGCCCCCCCTAGAATTGCATGCAGCTCGGCGTAGAAGCGGTATGTCCGCGGCTCTGACCCGGAGCGACCATTTGCCTCCTTTGTTTTTTGATAGGCTTGTCTGAGCTCCTTGACTTTCACGCGGCACTGATCTGAGTCCCTATTGTGGCCTCTCTCCATCATGCCCTTGGAGATTTTTTCAAAAGTTTTGGCATTCCGTCTTTTCGAACTAAGTTCTGCTAGCACTGAATCCTCTCCCCATATAGCGATCAGATCCAGTACCTCCCGTACGGTCCATGCTGGTGCTCTTTTTCGATTATCGGCCTGCAAGGTTACCTGTGCTGATGAGCTGAGCTATCTGTGGTCACCTGTGCTCTCCACGCTGGACAAACAGGAAATGAAATTCAAATTTTCCTGGGGCTTTTCCTGTCTACCTGGCCAGTGCATGCGAATTCAGATTGCTGTCCAGAGCGGTCACAATGGTGCACTCTGGGACAGCTCCCAGAGGCCAATACCATCAAATTGCGGCCACACTAACCCTAATTTGAATTGACAAAATCGATTTTAGCGCTACTCTGCTCGTCGGGGTGGAGTACAGAAATCGATTTTAAGAGCCCTTGAGTTCGAAATAAATGGCTCCGTTGTGTGGACGGGTGCAGGGTTAATTTGAATTAACGCTGCCAAATCCGAATCAAAGTCATAGTGTAGACCAGGCCTTTGAATAACCACTCATTAGCACATTTGTTGAAAATATTTTTCTCCTGAGGTTTAGCTTATTTTATATGTAATTACTTACAATCACTATTGAGATTTTATAGTTGTATTTTGTACACACACGGGAGTATTGATAATACTATGTTTAATTAAAAATACAGCTTTTCCCCTAACAATTTTGTTCTCTTGCATTTCACAAACATTTAGAAGTTTCCTTCATTTTCAATTAACAAGCTTATTTTTGTTTATGTCTCAGTATCAATGGAGAATTAATCCTTAGGAAATATGTTATTTTTAGAGTTCTCAGATTAAAAGAATACTAAGAATTGTTACATTTTGGGTTTAAGTTACGCTGTGTGTTACTTTCTTAAATACCTTTATTACTACTATTATATCAATTGTCAACAAAAAACAATCTAGATTTTTAAAATAAGCAAACACTAATCTCACTAATTCTGCAAAGAACACTAGATCAACATTAATTAATGAATTTTAATTCTCATCTTATTCTTTATGAATGCAACCACAAAATATAACAAAACATTGTATTTTTTAACTGCTCTTTATTTACACAGAGTAGCAGTATTCCAAAGAATTCATGAGAGAATCAGGAATGAAACTCCACAATCTTCCACCTAAAGATTTGAGAAGTGTTCTCACACACAGTGATCTCTACCACATTGTAATGCCGGCAAATAATAATGGCCAAATTCTGGTAGACATAAGCATATGTTTTGTGGGTGCAGAACACTAAGTGCACATATACACTGCAAAAAGCAGCCCGATGCACAGATTCCTCACACCATCTATTCTAAACCATGCTGGAAGGGCTGTGTGTATAACTGCTGCCGGATTAGGAAGCACACGTGATTTAATATGCAGTTTATATAACCTGGTCCCTAGTCCCATAACGACTCTCCTGTCAGAGGCACATTGGAGTGGCATTTCCACTTCTGGAGTGGCAACCAGCTTCCAGCCCATTATCTCACTGGGTGTGGGTTTCTTGAGTATGCCTATGTTCAGCACAAACTAGAATTCTGCTCATTAAGGTCCCTCTCCTACAGCTATTAAATAAGTGATTAACTTTACACATGAATAGATCCATTGAGGTCAATGGGACTACTCACATGTGTAAAGTAATATATGTATGCAAGTGTCTGCAGGATCAGGGCTTAGTCTTCTACAGATTCAAAACTTGAAACTAAAATCTACCTACCTTTATTTGACCACGGCTTGGTATAAAAACTTTTCCTAAAGCTGGAATAGGTAGTTGTGGAGCCACGCTCAAAGATCGGATCATTTTCTTCTACGACACATGACCCCTTTGTTCTTAAAACTTCTACAGTTAAACTGAAAAGAAGAAAGCAACCCAGGAATGGTCAGACATCAGAAATGTCATTGGGGCAATAAAAACCTGGAGAACCACATTTTATGTCTGTTGAGAACCTGAGAATTAAGACTCTTCCTGCCATACTGCAAGTTCACATCAATTTAACTATGTTTCACTACCATGTCAATATCTCTCTATTATATGAATTAGAGAATATTGGGAATTGATATTAACCTAGTTAAATTACATACAGTAGAACCTCAGAGTTACGAACAGCAGTCAAACAAACTGACCAGTCAACCAGACCCCTCATTTAGAACCAGAAGTACATAATCAGGCAGCAGAGACCAACAAAAAAAAAAAAAAGCAAATATAGTACAGTACTGCATTAAATGTAAACTATTAAAAAAATAAAGGGAAAGTTTAAAAAAGACTTGACAAGGTAAGGAAACTGTTTGTGCTTGTTTAATTTAAATTAAAATGGTTAAAAGCAGCATTGTTCTTCTGCAGTAAAGTTTCAAAGCTGTATTAATCAACGTTCAGTTGTAAACTTTTGAAAAAACAACCACAACGTTTTGTTCAGAGTTATGAACATTTCAGAGTTACGAACAACCTCCATTCCCAAGGGGTTCATAACTCCGAGGTTCTACTGTAATTACATTCACTCTAACATTTTAGAAATATGGAACACATATACATTAAGTAAAATGTAATGAAGAGTCCAATGTCTCAAATTTGTTTGTCCAATAGTCTTAAACTTTCCAAGAAAACTCTTTTGCAAGGTCACGTATGGGAAATTCTTCATTTCTTTTTTACTATTCCAAATTCCACTTCCAGGACATCCCTAAGCTCCCGTAATAACTCAAATCCTGACCCTGTAATGATGCATTGTGTATAGCCCTAATTTGCTATCCAACACGGAATTAAATCAGGGGTGGGCAAACTTTTTGGCCTGAGGGCGACATTGGGGTTCCAAAACTGTATGGAGGGCCGGGTAGGGAAGGCTGTGCCTCCCCAAACAGCCTGGCCCCCACCCCCTATCCACCCCAACTGCCCCCCTCAGAATCCCCGACCCATCCAACCCTCTCTGCTCCTTGTCCCCTGACCACCCCCTCCTGGGAACCCCTGCCCCTAACTGCCCCTCTCCGGACCTCACCCCAATCCCCCCTACTCCGTGTCCCCTGACTGCCCTGACCTCTATCCATGCCCCCCACACCCTGACAGGCCGCCCGGGACTTTCACGCCTATCCAACCGTCCCGTTCCCCGTCCCCAGAACCTTCGCCCCATCCAACCACTCCCTACTCTCTGTCCCCTGACTGCCCCCCGGGACCCCATGCCCCTTATCCAAACCCCCTCTCTCCGCCCCCTTACCATGCTGCTCAGAGTATCAGGACTGGCAGCCACGCCGCCCAGTCGGAGCCAGCCATGCTGCCGCGCTGTCACCCAGAGTGCTGGTGGCACGGGGGCTACAGGGGAGAAGGAACAGCAGGGGAGGTGCCAGAGGCTAGCCTCCCCAGCCAGGAGCTCAAGGGCTGGGCAGGACAGTCCTGCGGGCCACAGTTTGCCCACCTCTGAACTAAATTCTAAGGTATTATGTAAAATTATGAAGCCAGATAGTTAACTCGATTAGCAGGAGTTACATTGTTAACCACTCTGGAAACCAGATAGTAATTCATCAGACACACATAGCACAGGAGTCAGTTGCAGAATATCAGTTACCTTTCTTCATCCAGAATAATTGTACCATCTTCTGCTACTTTCACTCGAGGAACTAGAAGAGGACCATCATTCTCCTCCCGTTCCTCTGGCTCAGTCTCAGCCTCCTCATCTTCATGATCAGGAGCACGTATCTCTTCTGGTCTACAATTTTGAAAGATTAACACTTCAGCACATACACACAAGTAACATTTTCTTCTGGTCGCTACGTATCTGCTAGATTACCCCCTACATTATTCAGTCACCTAGCTAAAACCCCCACAATTTTATAGATCTTCAGATTAATGTTTTATCAGTTATATTTTGATATATGAAAATGTCAACTGGCTGGATGCATGTAAAATTAACACCAAACATGATGTTAACTGGCTGCAACAATAACTTTCCTTGAATTACAAGTACTCCCTGTCATAATAAAGATTAAAAAAACACAAATGTAACATGATCAACCTATTACCATGAATAACAAGATACTCATCACAGCTAACCTGTCTCAAGAAATCTGAGTGAACAGATTGATTTCTACATTCTGCTCCTGGACAATTTATCTAATGACTACCATTTCTCCTCCATCTTCCCGCTATCTAAAATAATTCATTTAAAACAAAGGAATAAATTTATCACAACAGTAAGTTAGGAACCAGACAAACCCTTCTGCATTACATATACATAAAATGTACTTCTTCTCCAACAAAACGCATTTTGACGTTAAGTATCAGAGACACAAAGACTTACTCTTTCATTTGGACCAGTGTAGAAGTCTTCTCGGTTTTCTTTTCTTCTGCCAGCGAAGACCTATTAATGAATATTAGAGATATGACAATATTCACTGATACATAGATTTACACTAACAGAAAAAAAAAAACACACCCCCAAAATCTGTTCTAAATCTGAAGGCAAACCATCTTTGCTAGGGCACTCTCTTTATATCATGCTAGTGCATCATCTAATTTCACAATCTGTATATACTGCTAAGTGACTTGAGCAACTTAAGGTTCTAGAAATGAATAGTTCAGGAGAATTAGTAATGGGATAGAGAACCTGTTGTCACTTCACATCACCTGACTTTACATCATCTGTCCGAATCCATTACATAATATCGTAGTACTATGCTAAAATGCAATAGGGTATTTTTAGTTCGTGCTAGCAAGATCTATATAGACCTATTACTGTGGAACTTGTTAGTGAGCATTAGAAACCATATCCATGTAGCACACACTGCTGCTCCATGAAGAGATACCATGAGTTCTTTGATCTCAGACCAGTTACCAGTGGACAGCTAACAGTGCCACTACTACCAACACAATTGGCAACAATGTTAGCAAGGCAAGCAGAAATGCCAAACTTCCAATGGACACAGAAAATGAACTACCTACCCTACTACTCCTAAAGCTAGTCCTTCCAGGTAGGGATTATATTGCCAGAGGTTTGACACATTATTTTTGTGCCTTGTTCCACACTACACATGATTAAGGATACAATTTAGTCATGGAGGTCATGGATTCTGTGACTTCACTGGACCGCCACGACTTCGGCTTAGCTGTCAGCAGCGCGGCCGGAGGCGTGCACCCCACTCCGTCCCCCACGGCCGGAGCCAGGGCAGTGTGCCCAACCCCTTCGGCTTCAACAGATTCCAGAGGCATTGTTGCATGTACCCACCCCACGGCTTCAGCAGGGTTTGGAGCTGGGAGCTGTGCCCCCACGATGGTGGGGCTAGAGCTGTTAGTCCCCACAATGGGAATCCAGGTGTCATTCCTTCCCCTCCTCGCCCAGCCCTCTTTCCCCCCCATTATTTTTAGTAAAGGATATGGACAGATCAGGGCTCCCATAAATTTTTGTTCATTGCTCACGACTTGTATGTGACTTTTACTAAAAATAACCATGACAAAATCTTAACCTTACTTATGATAAGTTGATAGCATACGGTCACTACCCTCTCAAGACACACCTCCGCCATGATGCCTATTAAAAAAGTCAGCCAACTTACGATGGCTACATTGAAGAGCAGCTAATATTTAATCTACAATTGGGAAAAATTCAAGTGTATGTTCATGTATACACAGATTTGATTATATCATACTTCACTTATTACTTGTCTATATACATTGAAATACTTCAGGGTATGGACTGTGTCTCCATATGTTTGTACAGAACTTAACATGAGACTCTAATCCCAATTGCAATACAAATACCAAGTAATAGTGATACAGCATTCAGAAGCTTACACTGCCACTGTCCATGCTTTACCTGTTCTATGGATAAACAGGACTTCCATATCCAGGGCTGTCAATATAATACATTTCACAAGGATTAAAATTAGTATACACAGACAAAAACAATTTACTGTTAAGAGAACTGTACTTACTTCATAGGATTGTTTTCTGGCAGGTAGTATATCAAGTCTCTCATAGTCATTTTGGAATGATCTGGTGGAGTTTTCCCTTCAATTACTGTTGGTCTATTTTTCCATCTTTTCTACATACCAAAGATACGTTTATTTAGCTTTTTCTTTACTCACACACTATATAAAAATAAATATTTATTTTTATATGTGCCTGGCCTAATTTTTCTCTAACATTATAGTAGCTTTTTGATTTTTACAGTGTACATTTTTCTCAAAGACATCATCAACCTTAATTGATCTGGGTTTTCAAGAGACCTCAATGCTCTGTGTGGGTATGAATGTGTAGACCCAGAAGCCAAGACACACTGGATGCATGGTCTAGTATCAGAGCTAAAAGGACTGAGGTGTGTCAAACCAAGGAGCGTGAGACACTTTAGATATTTTATCTTTGCCTAATTCAAAATAAAACAAATAGTGAACTTGCACAGGATTGCAACTGTTGGGTTTTCATATAAATGATGAATTCAACTTCTAAAAATGAACACCGTCAATTAAAAATAGATAAAAATAGTTTCAGACACTATGAATGCTCCTGAACTCCCTGCCATTTTGTGTGGCTTTTTTAAAAGTAGTATTATTGTTGTTGGCAGGGAGATTAAGGACCTGTTATAGTACATGAAACCACTTTTATTTTTTTTAATTGACTAATTTTCAAGTTGACTTATCCACCGAAAGGAAAGCTGCTGCCTCTTTTCCTTCTCGTATGTACCTTCTCTATTGATATATACAAATCTCTTACATTGTGCTGCTGAATTCAATTTTCATTAGAATCTCATGAGGTTTAATAGTTAAGTGTTTTAACATCCCCATAAGATTGCTCAACTATAAAATGGTGGATATTGGTTAAAAGAATAATATAGTGAAGTGAGCTGTCCAAGGTAACAGAACTGAGTCAATAACAAAGCTGAGTACAGAACACAATTGTCCCAACTCTCAGCTCCCTCACTGTATTTACCAATGATAAAAATACATAGTTAAAATAATAAGCATTCTGGCTGGCATGTTAGCAGGAGTATTATTATGTCACATAAAGGTCCACTAGTAGAATCACACCACGACCAAAAATAAATAAGTAAATCCTTTTTATACAAAAGAACACTCACTCCTGTGATAGGACAAGAGCTACTAAACCCCATCATAGGCTGCCAGCACTATGCTGCTGACATCATAGTTACCGTAGATTACATACTGGAATTGACCCACAGGGATCAGGCAAATGTTGATTCCCCTTTTTGTGTCCTCTCTGCCCAAAATTCCCAAAGCAGGACCTTACCATCCTCTCTTTCTTAAGCTCTTCTTTGAGCATCTCTCTTAACTTCTGAGCTTTGAGGATTCTTTCACGGTCTGAGCATTTTTGTTTATCTTTTGTTAGCGGGGATTTTTTATGTGGCATTTCCTCTTGTGTGGGTCTTCCTTGGGTGGGTCTCTCCTTGAGAGGGCAGAGTGTGTTCTTCTGGAGGATTTCATCATTTTTGAGAGCAGTTACACCCACATTTGGCTCTTTGCTCACTGATTTTTTAAGTGGGGAAAACTGTGGCACTTGTGGGACAGGTGTTTTCTTTTCAGGCAGTATCGGAGACTTTGGGGAGCTTTCTGTATTAATCTTCTCTGATGGATAGGATTCCTTCTGAAGTGAAGAGTTACCATTAGTAACAGACTGAGGTACTAGTTTTTGAGAAGACTTTGATACTGAACGTTGTGCAGATGGAAGTGTAACTCTGGGTTTTGCCAGATTAGGCATAGTGGATATTCGTTTTCTTCTCTGTAAAGGTGTATCTGCAGGTTTCCTAGCTTCTCCATCATCATTTGCACAACCAGTCCTTTCATCTCTGTGGAAAATTAAAACAAATATCTTACCCTGAAATCCCTTACAATGACAGTTTTGCTACTTTTAAAATTGCATTGAGGGGAGCACATCTAAAGCCTAAATATAGTACTAAAAAAAGTGTATTACTCCGAGAACCTTATTCAAGAACCCATACTTAACCAAACCAAGACATATTGAATGGTGCCTTGTAAATTACGTAAAATATTGATTCTTATATCCAAAAATCAAAATGTTAACAAGTTTTTAGCAATAGTTACTAACATTTAAGTATTCAGACTGTTTTTTGTTTTTTTAATGAAATGCTCTTTACCTTCAATCTCAACGCACACTCATAGATCACCAGATAATAAAATAGTTTATGCATAAAATTAAAATTCTATAAAAATATTTAATAAACTCAGATGTAACAACAATGTGTCAGGAAGGTGTCAGGAAAAAGGCTTAATTTAAATTCCTCTGAAGTATTTGCAACTCAAAAATTCCTCAAGTATGTGTAACTCCTTAAAACCCAGAGTGAAACTGACAAAAGTTTCACAATCTATGCTAAGTGTACAAAAAGTCAGCAGCCCTTTCCTAGGTGAGTACAGTACTATTAGTTTCTACAGGATGTCAATCTTGGTTTAAAATGAAACTAAGGTTTTAACAATTAAGGTTGCAAAGACAATATTCCCAACATGAACCTAGTGCAAACCAATGCACTGTTGTCTTCCTAACTCTGCAGGCCACCCCAGTGCCTCAACTGCTGATCATTGCTTGGTCAAGATACAGCAGAGGGGAACTGCAAAGATTTTTTTAAAAATGAGGATTGTGCTTCTTTTTTTTGGTTCTGCATGATATATAAAAAAAGCCTGGAAAGTCAGTCCCTGGTTGTAGTTTTAACTTTCAAAGTATCAGGAATGTCAAGTCTGAATAAAATAAAACCCCACAAAATGTCAGGTATATTTTTCAAGCTCTGTGGTAAAGTCATGTAGACATTTTAAAATGGACACAGTACTAAGTGACATTTAATGATTTTAATCTGGACTGTTTCTTTAATTCTAGGTGTAAATCCAAGAAAGTGTTGCCCATTCTAATTAATAGATATCCACCCAAACTTTGGTACCAAAAACAACAAAAAAAAAACCTGTTTGCTGCTGCTGTTTTTTTAATGGCACCCCTCAAATGTCAGTGTTACACAACTAGGAGTGGTATACTTTCCTTGAGTTGTGTTCTGAAGACCTCCACCATTGATTTCAATGAGAACTGTGCAAATCAAGGTAATATCTGGTCCCAAAGTGAATCATTATTATAATGTTTTTTCTTATTATTTGCTCTCGTGACCTAAGGTGTTACAGAAAACCAGATATGACAACTTCCTAGGTGCTACTGCAATAAAATAGTAGATTAATAATAATAGAAAAAGGTCTGCACTGATAAAAAAATTATTCAGTCCTAGGGAAATCAATACTAAACTTCCAAGTACTAACTTCAACCATAAATATTAAACGTATGGCCCGATCCAGAATTGTTTTCCACCTAGGAGAACCCCTGCCCCTAGGCAGGGATCAATTTATTTCAATGGAGGCTCCTCCATGTGAGGCTTATTGCAGGATTGGGGACTATAACAAAATAAGAATAATTATGTACAAAAAATACCTATATAGCCATTTATTTCTAAACCAAGGGCTGGCATTCGTTGCATTCTTGGTTATCTTAGATCTAGCAAATAGTGCCCTCTCATCCTGCAGTAATATGTACTTCGCAACTTCAAACACGGCAAACCCAAGCCAACGAGGGAACAATCCTCAGACTGGAAAAATACCTCCTGAAAAAAAGGGAGACAGGCACGGAGAAGGCATTGGACACCTGACAGCTTCCAAGCACGGTGCGTGCAGCTGCGGTGTGAGGGACAGTGCAGAGCGCAAGGGCAGGTAGGCTGCTGGCCATGATGGTAACCAGACAGCTCCCAAAGCTTTCCAGGCACCTGAGAACCGTACAGGACTGAGACCTCCAAGCAGCGCCCTCCTGGCGGTTGCTGGTCCTGCTCCCCCAGGTTGCACGGAGCTGGGGCTGCTCCTGACAGCGAGACTTGCCCAGCGGCGGCTTGGTGGGGCTAGAGCCGCGCAGAGCCCAGTACAGATCGCGAGCTGCGGGACTCACCTGTTCCCCTGCTGTCCCCCCTCTGGCTGGGGCGGGGGGTCCGGGCGGGGACCGGCAGCAGCTCCGGGAGAGGCTGTCGCGCTGGGCTGCGGCTCTTGCCTTGCCGGCAGGGAGGCAGAATCCTGGCCGCGCTGCGGCTCCGGGGCCGCCGGGGCGCTCGGGCCGCCGCCCCTACCCACGGGCCTCACATTGGGCTTCACGCTGAGCCTGGCTCGGCGGAACATGTTGCCGGGCTGCTCCCCCGTTCCCCTCGCTCAGGCGGGGGAGGAAAGAGCTCGGTCCGGCCCCTGGGAGCGGCGGGGGGGGGGTCACTCCCGCGCGGCCAAGGAAGCGCTAGAGCCGAGTGTCCCGCCTCCGGCGCCGCCGCCTCATGTCACTTGCCGCACACCGGGTTCGGGTCCCCCTCCCCGCCGTGCCCAGGGTCTGGTGCGGCCAAACGTCATCAGCCTGCGACCGGTCGCAGCGGGGAAACACGTTCACACGTGACGCATCAGAAGGCGGGGTAACTAGCGGAGATTGCGGCCAAAGTGACGGAGAGCCGGAGGGGACGTAGAGTGCTGTGTATCGCGAGTCCACGGCTCACAGGGTGTGGGCTGTTTGTTACAGCCTCCCCCCCCCCACACACACCAAGTGCCTGGGGGTCTGTGATTGATGTGAGAATTTGAGTTTTCCTTTCAAAAAGTTATGTTTCTAGCCTTTGTGTTTACAGAGTTGAAAAAGCTCATACAAGAAAGCAAATAGCGCTTCCAAAATGCATATTTTTTTAAATCTCATTTGTAAGCAAGTCTTCTGATTTTGGGAGGAGGGAGGGGGTTCTTATTCAGGGTTTTCAAGTTCTTGCAGTTGACCTTATTCCTGAGGGAATTCTGTGCCAAAAAAAATAAAAATTCTGTGCACAATATTCTAAAGTCCTGCAAATTTTATTCATCAGTAAATGTGGAGGCTCCGGTGTGGCAGTAGAAAGCACAGGCCACTGGCTGCATGGAGGTGGGACATCATCCTGCAGCCCCCCGCCCCTCCTTGACATGGATTTAGTGATGAGCCTGCACCTGAACCTGACAGCACAAGGGCTGGGCCTGCCCCAGAAACATCCTGGGGGCTCTGCACCATGCACACCAGGAATGGGGAGTCAGTCTAAGTCCACCAGGATGCAAGTGTGGACAGGTTTAGCATGAGGGGATCTAGATGGGGGGGGGGTGAATCTGGATGCACGTGGCCTTGTTGGGGGGTTCCATTTGCAGAGGGAGTCCAGGTGAAGGTGGTTGGGGCTCAGCAGGGGAGGTGGCTTTGGGGGCTGAGATGGGGAGTCTGGGTGCTGGTGGGAGGGCTTAATGGGATGGGGGTCCAGGTGCGGAGGGCTCAGTGAGAGTTGGTCTGGATGCAGGGGTGGGATTGAGGTGCAGAGGGAGCTCAGCAGGGGGGACTCGTAGGGGGATCTAGGTACATGGAGGCTCTGGATGCAGGGAGAGAGGCTCGGCAGGGTGGGGGTTCAGGTGCTGGGGGGGCTGGGCATGGTGGGGTCCAGATGCACGGGGTTGGACAGATGGGGAAGCACCTACTCCCACGGCTGAGGAGTGATGGGGGCAGGAAGCGAAGATGGGGAGGGTGCAGAGCGTTCTGCAGCCAGGGGAGGTTCCTGGGGCTGGGGGTAACTCAGCTCCAGCTGCTCTTTGCAGGGGAAGAGAAAGTCCTGGCTGGCCTCAACCCCAGCCCATCCAGGACTAGCACCTGAACCCAGTGCAGGGTAGGAGCCACTGGCTGGGCCATCTCCAACGCTCCCCACTCCCTGCCATTTACCTCTCTGCTGGCTGCTCTGAGCACCCAAAACAATGTGCCTGTGTTGCTGGGGGTGGGGGGAGGGTGGGCGCATGACCGCTCTTGTGGCTTCCCTTTGCTTCCACATGAGAAAGTCATTTTTTCTGTGGGGAAGCAAAGAAATCTGCAGGGCATGAATTCTGCGTGCCCACAGTTGCAGGACGCCCGCAGAGGTAGGTGCTAATGCAGCTGCAAGTGGCCCATTCTCCCCGCTGGGAGCAATAGTGTAAAAAAAATTGGGGGGCATCACTTTTTGGCGCCCTAGGCAGCCGCCTAGTTCAACTAGTGGTTACACCGGCCCTGCATATAAGTAAAGTCCTGCACCCACGTGGAACTTTTTGCTGCTTGAGGACCATAATTGTTGTGACAGTCTTAATACTGCAGTCAATAAATAAGATTTCCTGTAGTTTGGAATTACTTTTATTTATTTGTATTACAGTCATGTACACAGGCCTCAGTCAGGTTCAGGGCACCATTGTGACAGGCATTCTGCACATATAGGCCTCGTTCTTGCTATGAACTCTGCATGGACATACTCTGGCAACTACACAGAGTTCATCGGGGCCATAATAAGAGATAGTCCCTGCACCCAAATACTTTATAATTTTACATCTTGAGCTTGCAATAAGATCCATGCAGGCAGTCTCTTGTGTCCATGCAGAGCCCCATTGCCTTCATGATTTCAGTTAGTAACAAGTATCTGCTGCTGCAAAGCTCATTGAACAGCATAGATGTTAATCCTGCAAATGCTTAAGCACTTATTTATTTAATTTTACTCATGTGAGCAGTCCCATTGCTTTGATTGAGACTACTCACATTAGTGAAATTAATCATGTGCCTAAATGTTTATACATTTGGGACCTAAAGTACCAACTTTACAATTAAATCTGTGTAGGAATGGCAGACCCTTCTGCCTGTGCACAGAAACCAAAGGGGTGCTGCATAGTTTTAAGGATCTGCCTGCGCAGATCTGATTACAAGGTGAGGACCGTAGTTTTTCATATTCTAATAACTCAAAAACAGCTTAATTAATTTTGTACTAAATTTCTAATAATGATAAATCCAAGAGCTGAGAATCAAGCAGATGACAGTTCAGCCCAGAGAGACATTATAATTTGCAATGATGTAAGTGGGGCTTCTGGTTTATGAAGTTTAGTTTTTTGGCCTTTGCTATTTAGTTTTAGATAAATTATATTACCTTTTTAAGGATTAAATGTGATTTTAAAATATTGTTTTTCTCAAATTTAACAAAAATGACCTCCTCTGAAACTCTGAATTCCTGGCTGTGAGTTCTCATTTAGCATGTGAGGACCGGACCTGGCACTGTTACAGCACCATAATTTTCTACATTGCAAGAAGAGTAAATATTGGTCACTTCCAGTTTACATTTTAGAGATTTACCATCACTCACCATTTTATCTTGACTATTGCAATATTTAGTGTGTTTTTTAAGCCTGAGTACCTGGAATTCTGTGATTATATGAAGAATCACAGTTTTAATTTTTTTAAAAGCCTTCATGGTTGAAGAGAAAAATTTGAAAAGAGGACCCAAGTGTTCCCTAAAAGGCGCAAAACAGCTCTATTTGCTTTCTGGTTTTTGAGAATTTAGGGTGCACTGGGATCATATTTTCACGCTTTTCTATGCCATCAGGCAGGACAAAAACCTGCTTCCAAAACAGAAAAGTTGTGGCTTTCAGATAGTCATGTGACGTTACTGCCTCCCGGAATTTGAAGGAAGGGGTAAGAAACCACACCAAATATTCTGAAACTTCGACGCAGCCTTAAATATCGTGAGAACGCTGATTTCCACAACCGGAGGGAAACAGATATAACTTAGAGAATTTTTCACTTGACCAGAGCTTCAGAGTCACAGCAGCCCGGACATGCTGCTAACTGAGCATGCGCAATGTTGACGACCCCCCCCCCCCGCTCAGAGGCTCCGACTAATTCTAATCTTGGTGGGGGTGGTTTGGTGACGCCTGCATATTTGTGACGTCACAGAGACGGTCCGTATATAAACCACGTCTGGGGTAGGGGCGCCGAGGGGGAGGTAGAAGAAGGTTCTGGCAGTTGCTGGAGCGCTTGGGAGAAGTAGTCGCGGCTCAGGTTTGGTGAGTCCCGCCCGGGATATTGTCTCGCTATGGCCCGTGAGTATCAACCTGAGTGTCCCCGCCCTGTCGGGAACGGCTCTGCCGACTCCGCGCCGTCGCTGGCCGCTGTCGGGCCTAGGTGCTAGAGCCGCGGCCCCCGCGGAGGGCTGTGAGAGCGGCGCATGCCCCCTTCTCGCTGGCTCTGGGTCGGGCCCGGTTCGTGCACGATGGTGGCTGGTCCCGGTAATTCAGGCTCCAGGCGCCTCTTTTCCGCTCCGATCGCCGCACCCGGCCCGGCAGCGCCGCCTCCCTGCCGAGCTGGGCAGGCCCCGGGGCCCGTGAGCCTTGCAGGCTTCCTCCGAGCCGGCGCCATAGTGGCCCCACCCGGCCTCTGACTGCAGGAGCGGCCCCCAGGGTAACGAGCGGTTGTGCGGAGCGCCCCCCAGGAAGGGGCCCGGCGGGGGATTAACGCGGCGGGCGGGACTCGGGTATCTCGGGCAGTCTTACTGCGACCTCGCTCCTTGGTGACTCCTTTTCTTGCCTGTAGAACTGGGTATTTCTGGAGCGAAACCTCAGTGGCTATAAACATGGGCCCTGTTTTGAGCCGGGTCCCCAAAGGGTGGCCCTAAAGCCAGCCTTAAAAACGTGGGCAACTCGGAACAAAGCAGAGTCTCCTGGGTAGTCTTCGCAGGGCTGTTTGTGATGAGTTGCTGATCAGTCAGGTCGGCAGCTCAACGTTTCATTGTTGCTGTCAGGCTACAAATAAAATGCCCTTAAATGGCCCCTGAACATCTAATCCCACCATACTGAATTTACCACTGCCAGACTGTGCCCTCCCTATTTATGGAAATAACTAAAAAATAAGCCAATAATGTTAACTGCTGCAGTACAGTGAGGTGTTGCAGGAGCCCATGTTGCTCAAAGTCCGATGATGGGGGGGTTTAATGCCACTTGACTATATTAATGGCAAAAAATTAATAGAGGAAACATCACAGTAGTAGTCAGAGATGTTCATTACTACAGTTTTCTCAAACTCTAGAGCAGCTTCTTCGTTTCTCCTGGCAACAAACTAATCTTCAGCATTACTGAAGTTGTCTGTTTTTGTAGCTCAATTTGGGAGATGGTCTAAGCTCAGCTTAGAGTTTCTAAACATACAGCTGAAATTCACTGTAGTGATCCACATTCAAGGAAGAACTGGGTAATTAAGAACTCAACTTCCTCACACAAGTGCCCTCCAGCCTGAAAGGGAAGTTGCAGGCTTATGCAATCAGTGATACAGCTGTCTCAATCTACTTATGAAGAGGTACTGTATAGTATGCACAACTTGAGGTCAAAAAGGGGCATGGATGATGTGTTCTGTACCCCTGACATCCTCAAATCAAAAGTATTTGCTAATACATGAACATGGGCATTGGTACACTTCCCCCTTATCTATTTCAAAATAGTAATTGAAGAGGCAGAGCAGGCTTTGAGATCTTTCTGCTACACTGACCAGTCTTCATTTTTGTTGTATAGTGAACTTCCAGGGTTAGCATCCTGGTACATGTAAAACTTGTAGTACATGATCATCAGACTACACACCTAATCTTTGATTATTCTCATTGGAAATACTTTTGTCACTTTATACATGTGGTGAGACTGACATTTACTGACACCAATAAAAATCTGATCCTTCCAAGCTTATTTGTAACTGAGGTCTGGTCTATACTACCCGCCTGAATCGGCGGGTAGAAATCGACCTCTCAGGGATCGATTTGTCACGTCCCAACGGGACGTGACAATCGATCCCCAAATCG
Source organism: Trachemys scripta elegans (assembly GCF_013100865.1). NCBI lineage: Eukaryota > Metazoa > Chordata > Testudines > Emydidae > Trachemys > Trachemys scripta. The sequence continues at coordinate 46,906,108 of NC_048303.1, forward strand.
GTGCTCTAACTCCACCAGCAGGGGTGGTAGTAAGCGCCGCCGACAAAAAGCGGCAGAAGTCGATTTTGCCGCTGTCCTCACAACGGGGTAAGTCGGCTGCAATACGTCGAATTCAGCTACGCTATTCACGTAGCTGAATTTGCGTATCTTAAATCGACTCCCCGCTGTAGTGTAGATGTACCCTTAGCTTGAACTGCTTATATTTGGCAGAACTTTTCCATGCCACATCTGCCTCAAACTGAAGTTCCTAGGAACACTTCAACAAAAAACATGTAGCTGTTTCTCAGAGCAAGGTTAGGGGAAAATGTTAAATTCTCTCAGCTGTTAAATTTGGGACGCTCTAGCACCTCCTTGCTTTACACCAGAGTTGCTGTTTTGCCTTGCAGAATTTGTCTTTTGGATCCAAACTTTGAGAGGAAAACCTCCATGGGTAGTTTTAGTAACGCTTTTCACTGGTTTTGGTCTTAAGGTACCAAATTACTGTCATAATACAACCTTAGAGTGGAGGTAAGGAAGGGAAATTACAGCACATATATAAACTTGAATATTATGTAGGTGGGAACCAGCGTGAACTTGCCCGCCAGAAAAACATGAAGAAAACCCAGGAGGTCCTCAAGGGGAAAAGGAAAGAGGATAGTTTGTCTGCTTCTCAGAGAAAACAAAGGTAAGCTCTAGTACACAGGTGTCAGAGAGGAGGGTGAGTGGTATTCTAGAAGCTCTGCTCATGAAAATAAACTGTACCTACTTGATACTAATAGACTGATTTATATTTTGAACATCTGCACATATTTTAGGTTACTCAGACTTGGCTTCCCCATAGTATTTCTTGAGCTTGAATCTGTTTTGGATGGGCCTCAAATGCCCTTGTGGGTTCTGCTGTAGTCCTTTGGTTTTTCCTCCTTGTTGGGAGGGAAGTGGTACTACCTCCCGAGCCACTCACTTAAGGTGTCAAAACAAAACATTCAGATTGTGCCGTTCTTAATATTTTCTTTCCCTCTTGCATGCTTTGAGACTTTTTTTAGCATGTAGTTCAGACAATAAATCAGTGTACCAGCACAGTCCAAACCCTGGATACTCTTATCTAAACAAGGAATTAGCCATTTCAATCTGAAAAGCAGCTTGACCTAGTAGACAGACAGGAAATATTTGTTCATCTATAAATTGAGTATTGCCTCATTCACAGTGGGTCCCCCTACCATTCATCTGAACTGAATACAAATGAAGGATTGTAAGATGAAACTAATAGGAAGAAAAACAGGGGGGGAAGAGAACCTTTTTGTGAGGTGCATATCAAAGGTTTGCTTGAGTATATTTGAGGAGACAGAAGGGATGCCCAGGCATCCTTCATTGAGGGAGTAAAAGGAGAGTGCTTTTTCCTTCATGGAAAAAGGGGTTTCAACCAGGTTTGGTTGAAAATACTGGACTACTTTGGGTGTGGGTCTTTTTAAAGAATAACTTAAATTTAGTTTTTTAAAAGCATATAATTTTTAGGGCTATCAAGCGATTAAAAAAATTGTGATTAATTGTGCTGTAAAATAATAGACTACTATTTATATAAATATTATACATATTTTTGGATGTTCACATTTTTCAAATATATTGATTTCAGTTACAACATATAATACAAAGTGTCTTATCTTAGCAATTGGCTGAACAAGAAGTAGGACTGAGTGGACTTGTAGGCTCTAAAGTTTTACATTTTGTTTTTGAATGCAGTTTTTTTGTACATCTAAATTTGTAAGTTAAAATTTCATGATAGAGATTGCACTACAGTATTTGTATGAGGTGAATTGAAAAATACTATGTATTATAAATATTTGCATTGTACACTTTCTGTTCTGTTGTAATAGAAATCAATATATTTGAAAATGTAGAAACATCCAAAACAATTTAATAAATTTCAGTTGGTATTCTATTGGTTAACAGTGCAATTAATTGCAGTTAATTTTTTAAATGCATGAGTTAACTGCAATTAATTGACAGCCCTAATTGTTTTTGTTTTGTTTCCAATACTTACTGCCACTTTACTATAGTCTTTGAAAAACGTATTGTTTGTAGCTATATCTAAGTGCTGTGGTGTTAAGCAAAGTGATGGTCGTCAGTTGAATCTTAGATGTTAGTGTGTACTGTTCCTTTGAGAATAGCAGTGCTGGTAATTCTGTAAGTGTTCAGTGGATCAGGGGTTGAACACTACAGGGAACACTCCCAAGTATTCAGGGATTCATATGTGCCTCTCTACCTGAATGGAGAGCAAGATCTGCAGAGGCCTGGAAGATAGTGCTTGTGCTGCCAGAGGCTGTTGTCTTCAGGGAGATGATTGACAGCAGGTACAGACCAGACTATTTCATGCTAGTAGTGAGGTGCTTCATGATCCTGAGAACCCTGGGGAAGCATCACACTAAACACAATCTGTACTAAAAACTAAGATCCAGGCAATTAAGTGTGAAATCTGGTCACAACATGACTCAAGGCCACAACAGTGTTCTTGAATGATAAGACTTTAATGTACTACCTTGTACTATAGAACTAACTATCAAGTGTGCAATCAGACTTTAATTGAATAGCAACTGCCTCCAAATACACTTTCAAATTTAAACTGGTCCAGTAAATAGCTGGCTTCAGAGCCAGTCAAATTAGAGACACATCCTCTTGACATAAAGGTTACAGTTTGAAAGATGCTTTCCCTGTGTGTTACAACCAGGTAAAAAGCTGTCGGACTCCTGACTTTCATTAGAACATATGAGACAGGATTTGTGATCTTTGTTGGGGCTTGCTATATATCTATATCTTTATTTCATGTGACTGAACAGCATAATCTGTGAATTGGATTTTGGAATATCTATACCAAAGGGCTTTGGTTTCCATTTTCTGCCAAGTATTGGCAAACTCAAAATTATCAGTACCTCAAGTTGGGTTTAAATATTGGAGCTTGGATTCCTCTATTGTATGCATCTTCTGCTGAAGAAGTATCAGACTAGAACTTCAGTGCTACCTTGGAAATATCTGTTCATCCAGAATGGAATGTTGACAGGTACATAAAAAAAATCAATAGTTCTTTCATTGTAGTAAAATGCAGGCAGGTAACTTAGCCCTGTAGAGGATCAGCCCAGATACCATCAACCTATTGTCCTGATCATTTTTAAGCTTAATGTCTTGATCCACTGTATGCTGTTGCATTTGGTTTTGTTCCATTGGTTGAAAACCAAGAATTGAAGTAAGATGAAGTCTAATAGTAACAATCAAGGAATATTTTCAGTAGCTCAGTATTTTTCTAAATAAATGTCTGTCTTTTTACAGAGACTCTGAAATCATGCAGCAAAAGCAGAAAGCAGCTAATGAGAAGAAGACTCTTCAGGCAGAAGCAAAATAAACTGTGTGGCTACATAAATGACCTAAAATGTTACAGTACACCAAGTTATAGGGCCTAAAATATCAGACTTGTTTGTAAAAGTGGCCTACCATTAAATGGTAAATGTTTATCTTATACTTGCAGACTTATTCAATTTGCACTTATTTAGAATTTTTGGTTAGTATAGGCTGAATAAACCAAGACTTCATTAAGTTACCTGGAATAATTATTTCAAAAAAATTGCGAGCGCTCTTATAGGCATGCAAATAAGCATAGTTTAAGTAATGGTCGCAATAGCTTAACTGCACCTTTCATTATTAACAATGTTGATGGCTTATGTGACTACACTATTAAAGCCACAGTTAGACCAGGTTACCCTCTTCGTGACCCTTAAAGTATAACAATCATTCACAGTGGAACACTACTTTAAAAGCCCAATACCTTTGTACAATGCATTCAAACTTGTAAAGGTCTGAACTGTAAATCTCATTTTAAATTATTTTTACAATAAAATGTTGCATGAAGTATTGTTTAATCTGAAATGGGGTACAGCGGATAACCTTTTACTGGGCTTGAATTAAAAGCTATCTTACAGTGCAGATTTATCAATTAATTTTTCAAAACAGTAACTTTCAGGAGACTAAAAACTGGCATGACTTGTTTAATCTTATACTGTAATCTTTTCCACAGTAGATCTGCCTGTAAACTTTTAGTTTAGCCTCACCTAGTTAAAATATTGTCTGGGTGGGAAGGGCAGCAACCTCATAACCACAGATCTATGGCCTAACCTCTTGAAGTTTCTGAGCACCCTCAACTGAAAGTCCAGGAGAACCACTACTGCTCAGAAAAATCTGAAAACTAGTCTTTTTTTTTTTTTTTTTTTTTTTATTAAAATGAGATTGAGGTTTGTTTAGAAAAATCATGGGAGGGCAAATTTTTTTAAACCTGCATTTTTAACTGTCAATTCTCCATGCAAAATGCAGATGAAATGTAGATATGTACAATAAGGTAAATTAGCTTAAACAGGGATTCCTTTCATAGGCAAGGCAGAGTCTGTCGGGGGCAATGAACTGATTTTGTGGTAAACACTAGCAGGGCAAACTGGCTTTTCTTGGGAGCAGGTAAGGTAGGTTTCAAGGAGCTTAAACTAACTTTTACCCATATATTTATGCATGCAGTGGGGGAGGCAAAATTATTCATTGTCATGCCACTTTCACTCCTTCAGCCTTTGATGCGTGCCTCAAAGATGATACAAACTCTAGTTTCCTTTTGGTTCCTATGTAGTACATTAATAAATCAGAAGTAGTCTGAACTACCAGTTAGCTTAATTTCAGGTCTTGCTCTCCACACTCTGTCAGATCTTCTATTAAGGGTAACTGTCAATTCAGACAAGTTTAGCTTCATTTAAAAGTGCTAGATCTGAATAAACTCCCTCTTCCTTGCATAAATATAAACAAATGGAATGAGGACAGTGCAGGTCCCAGTAATTTGTGTTGGAGTTGTATGCATCCAACTGCTTGATAGCATAATCTGCACCTGTTCTGCCACTGTTCTTACATTTCTTCTGGGAGGCAATAAAAGAAAGATCAATAATTGGCCAAGAACTTGTGTTATCAAAGTAGTATCAACAAAAAGCTGTACACATGGTATCATCCTTATACAGAGAGGTAGTGTTCCCTATCTTCATTGCAAACTGCAAAAATGGTGTAATGAAACTTGCTTAGTTCAGGACTGCTTGCAAGGGTGGCAGTGTTGACAGCAGTACTAATAGCACAAGCATGCTTAGTAAAATTAATATTAACCCATCTTCTAAACAAATAGGGTTAGTACTCATTTTAGGTCTCTTCTACCATGCCAGATGCAAAATTCAGAACTGGAAATGTTTGTAGGAGTAAAACAGGCATTATCAAGCCACAGCACTCATTAAGTGGTTTATATAAGCAGTTTATCTCTACATAATTACAAAACCTGATATTTCCTTACATAACTTTCACTCAGAATTTTCTGAACTGTCTTGATCTCCTGAATTTTGGACTCTGATTCTTGCACTAAGATGTCTATCTTGCTCTATTGACATTGGGGGGGAAAATACCTCAGACTGTCCTACATTTCCTTTCCATCTCTCTTATCCCTGTTTAAAATCATACACTTTGAGCACTCCATTATGGTAATAATGCCTTTAGTCTGTTCTAGAAGAAAATAAAATGTCCTGCACAAGAGCAGTTGGACACTAGGTGATAGGGTGACCAGATGTCCCGATTTTAGAGGGACAGTCCCAATTTTTGGGTCTTTTTCTTAGATAGGCTCCTATTACCCCCCACCCCCGTCCCGATTTTTCACATTTGCTGTCTGGTCAGCCTACTGGGTGAATTTGTCTGTACTCCTGCCTCCTTTTGGGAAACCATATTCATTTAAATAGGAAATGAACAGATTACCCCTACACATTTGGTGCAGAGGATCTGGCACAAAGTGGGGGATGAGGGAAGGGGTGATAAGAGCCTTGGAGGCCCCCTTCTTAAACTCCATTCCCTTGGAGGTCCCCTGCTGTGGGACAAGGGGATTGGGTTGGGGGAAGCGCTGTAGCTCTTCGTGCGGAGAAGGGAGCGACTGGGAGGGGGCAGCAGGCAGTCCGCTTCCTCTCTAGCAAGGGGGTGGAACACTGGTAAAGGGACGTGCCGATGGTAGGCAGCTGCCGCAACCAATCAAGCTCCACCCTTCTACGGGGCGGGAGTGTGAAGGGGTGCGCACGCGCGCTGGCTGAGTGGTGGAGGCCACCGGCCCGTCAAACTTTTGCTATGGCAGGCCATGGCGGGGCCGAGACGGTGCTGTTTAAACGCGGCGCCGGGCAGGTACTGGAGGGAGGCGAGCGGGTCTCGTCCTGGGCAGGGGTCGCGGTGCTTGGGGCAGGGACTGGGCGTGTTATCCCCAAGGTGAGGCCGGGGCCGCGTGGCTGGGCCAGGCCTGGCGGCGGGGGTTGCTCCCCGTGGACCGTTAGCGGCCGTGCGGGGTGGGCGCGTTTTTACCCCGGGCCCTGTCCGCCCTCCCCCCAACCTAGACCCCGTGACCGCCGCCGCGGCCTGACCCGGCCGGGGGCGGCGGCGGCGCCGTGCGCGTGCTGCACGTGGTGGTAACACTTCCTGTCCCCGCTTCTCTCCCCCCCCCCCGCAGAGCGACGATTCGGACATCTGGGATGACACCGCCCTGATAAAGGCGTACGATAGAGCGGTGGCGTCATTTAAGGTAATGCGGCTCTCCCGCGCTGTGCTAGCAGCCGTTCCACCAGAACCCCCATGATGCGTTTCCCCTGCTCCAAAAACTTCTTACCTGTGCGCTGTATGGCCCAGAGCCTGCGGGGAGTCTCGCGGGGGCAGCTCCCACTCCCCCCGTCTAGGGTTGGTTGCCAACTTTCTAATGGCACAAACAAAACCAAACACCGTTACCACGGCCCCCTCGCTCCATGCCCGCTCCCTCTGTTACTCGGTCTTCTCCACCCTCACTCATTCACCCGGCTGGGGGTGCGGGCTCTGCAATGGGGCTGCGGATGTGGGGTTGAGGGGGTAGGGGTTGGGGTGTGGGCTCCAGAAGGGTGTTTGGGTGTGGGAGGGGACTTGGGGCTGGGACAGGGGGTTGGGTGTGTGAGGGGGTCGAGGTGCAGGGTCCTGGCGGTGCTTACTGTGGCTCCCAGGCCCTGTGGCCCCTAGGTGCATGGGCGGTTCCGTGTGCTGCCCTCGCACCCACAGGCACTGCTTCTGTTGGTTGCGGTTCCTGGCCAATGGCCAGGGATCGGATAGGGGGCAGCATGCGGCGCCTCCCTGGTCACCCATGTGCCTAGGGGCCACAGGACCTAGTGGCCGCTTCTGCCACTGGCATGAAGCCAGAGCAGGCAGGGAGCCTACCTTAGCCCTGGCCTCTGATGCCTGAACTTTTAACAGCCCGGTTGGTGGTGCTGCCAGGGTCCCTTTTTTACTGGGCATTACACTTGAAAACTGGATGCCTGGCAACCTTATGTGTCGGGGGGGGGGAAGGTGCCTCCATGCAGGATCGGGGCCAAAGGGTCCTCTACAGTTCCCAAAATTGTATGGAGGGCCGGTTAGGGGAGGCTGTGCCTCCCCAAACAGCCAGGTGTGGCCTGCCCCCTATCCGACCCCCCCTGCTTCTTGCCCCCTGACGGCCCCCCTGGGAGTCCTGCCCCATCCAACACCCCAGATCCCTGTCCCCTGACAGCCCCTGGAACCCCCGCCCCTGACTGCCCCCCGCCACCCCATCGAACCCCTCCTCTCCTGGGGACCCCTGCCCCCATTCACCCCCCCATTCCCTGCCCTCTGACCACCCCAACCCCTATCCACACCCCCGACCACTGCCCCGAACACCTGTGCCCTCTATCCAACCCAACACCACCACCCCTCACTTCCTTACTGCGCTGCCTGGAGCACTGGTGGTGCTACAGCCAGGGTGCCCGGCTAGAGCCAGCCAAGCCACAGTGCAGCACAGAGCACTAGGTCAGGCCCTGGCTCTGCAGCTGCGCTCCTCCAGGAGCTTGCAGCCCCGCCATCCAGAGCATTGCACTGGCGGCAGGAGGAGCTGAGGCTGCAGGGGAGGGGAAACAGCAGGGGAGGGGCCGGGGGCTAGCCTCCTGGGGCAGGAGCTCAGGGGCCAGGCAGGAGGGTCCCGCGGGCCGTAGTTTGCCCACCTCTGGCTTAGGTGTATGAAAAATTCACATTTCGGCACTATAGCTGCACCAGCCTAATTCCTGGCATAGACATGGCTGGGTTGCTAGAAGAATGCTTCTGTTCACGGAGTAACCACCACTTGAGGAGGTTGATTATCCACAGTGATGGAAAAACCCTTTCCCAGTTGCTGTAGGAAGTGTCTACACAACAGCACTACAGCGGCACAGCTATACCGCCATAGCTGTGCTGCTGAAGCACCCATAGTGTAGAGAAGTCTCTCGTTAAGAATATTCTTTCAAAAGTAGAATTGTAGAAAACTGCTCATAGGAGTGCAAATATCACATTGGGCTAAAATCTGTCTTATAGAGACACATCTAAGTTTAGTGGACCTTTTTACAACAACATGAAATATAGACAAAATAAATACATGCACCCTTACCATTATGCCATTGATCAGAACTGGAGAAATTTGCTATCTGCATCCTCTATTTAGCTCTGGATGCTATTGTGATGGGAGTACACGTCATAGTTGAGATGTTGGGATATAATTCATAGAATTTTTTTTTCTTTTATAGAATGCTCTAAAGAATGGTGAGTGTTCAGAGCCTTCAGACAAACAAGAACAATGCTCAGGGACAAAGAGAAAAAATAATAAAAAGAACAGAAGTAGGAAGAAAAGCAACGCAGCACCATTGAAGCAGGTCATCTTAAAAACTGAATACCAAAACTAAATGTTGTTAATTTTTGTATTGCACGTATTCATAGTCAGTTTTAAAACATAAGGTTTATTTGGTTATCAAGGGAAGATTTTAGTTATTGACCTCAATGAGATTGTAAATAAGATTTATAAATTCTTGCTCTGCTGGGGCCACTTTAGAAACAGATTAATTGGATACAAAGAATAATCTAGTGAGGAGAGGCACATCAGGCAGTATTTAGTTCAAAAGTTTGTATGCATAGTAGATGGATATGTTAACATTTAGATGTTTGAAACACTTGAGGATGAGAAAAGTTACATTTGGAGAAAACATTTTTCAAGGATCACAAATATAGCTGTTGATTTGACTTTCTTGCTTTTGTTGCAGTGGAGAGTTGGTGATGCCTGTAATGCAGTTTGGTCTGAGGATGGTAATGTGTACCTGGCAACTATTGCCTCGATCAATCAGAAGAGAGGAACCTGTGTTGCTGTTTACACTGGGTACGGAAATAGGGAAGAGCACAATCTATCTGATCTACTTCTTCCCAACACGGTTGAAAAAGAAAACGAGGAGCAGAATGCCGGGGAGGTGAGACAGCAAATATAAACAATTACTAGTCTACTAAAAATAAGTAAAATCTTTTAACTTTTGTTCTATTACTGTTGCCCTTGTAGAACTGAAAGAGGAGAAGAGTATGTGAACCAAAAGTGATCCTTCGTATAAATGGTCATGAATCTATTGAAAGTAAGGGTATATGGTGCCTGTTTGGTAGTGTGGCCTCATGGATTGGGCATTGGACTGAGACTCTGGAGACCTGACTTCAATTCCCAGCTCTGCCACTCCTTTGCTGGGTGACCTTGGGCTAGTGGCTTTCTTTCCTGGACTTAATTTTTTCGTCTGTAAAATGGGGATAGTGATACTAACCTTTTTTGTAGCGTACAGTAACTCCTTGCTTAACGTAGTAGTTATGTTCCTGAAAAATGCTACTTTAAGCAAAATGATGTTAAGCGAATCCAATTTCCACATAAGAATTAATGTAAATGCGGGGGGGTTAGGTTCCAGGGGAAAAAATTTTGCCAGACAAAAGACTGTGTGTGTGTACACACACATACACAGTATAAGTTTTAAACAAACAGTTGAATACTGTACATAGCAATGATCATTGCTGTGAAGCTTGGTTGAGGTGGTGAAGTCAGAGTCCCAGGGAATGCCTTACTGCTAAATGTTGAACTAGCACTCTGTTGAGCCCTCAAGGGTGAATACATTGTTAATGTAGCCTTACACGCTACAAGGCAGCACGAATGGAGGGAGATGGCATGGCAGAGAGGGACGAAGACACACACCGTGTGTGTGTGTGTGTGTGTGTGAGAGAGAGACGCACATTGCCCCTTTAAGTACACTGACCCCACTCTAAGTACATTGCCTTTTTAAGTAGATCAGCAAGTTGAGACAGCAGCTGCTGCCAGCAAGCTCCCTCCATCCTGAGCCCTGTCGTGTCCCCCCATGCTCTATGGAGATGGGGGGCAGGAGCGGGAGGAAGGGAACACCCTGACATTAGCACCACTCCCCCCCGCCACCCACCTTGCACAGCAAGCAGGAGGCTCCCGGGAGCAGTTCCAAGGCAGAGGGCAGGAGCAGCACATGGCAGTGGGGGGAGGGACAGCTGAACTGGCTGGCAATTGATAGCCTGCTGGGAGGCTGCTGCACAGGGAACTTAAGGGAGCAGGGAACTGATAGGGGGGCGGCAGGTCCAACCTGGTTCCAAGCCCCCACCAGCTAGCTCCAATGGGCTGCTCTTTCTGCAAGGAGTGGACAAAGCAGGCAGCTGCCAAACAATGTTATAAGGGAGCATTGCACAACTTTAAATGAGCATGTTCTCTAATTGATCAGCAACGTAACAACGTTAACTGGGACAGCTTTAAGTGAGGAGTTACTGTATTCTGAGAGCTTTGGATGAAAAGTGTTTTAGAAGTGCTGAGTAGTAGTAGCATTACTATTACCATACCATGACTGTATATGGCCCTATGATTCTTGCACAAAACTATAATTCTCACCTGCAGGATTGCTGCAAAACCCTGCTTTTCCTTAATGATTCACTTAATAATCATTTAATGAAGGGAGATGTTGTCTTTCCAGACACACACCAATATACTGTTTCAGTTACTAATCAGCAGTGTTGGACATCAAGAAGTTTTGCTAGGGGGGTACTAGACATGTCAGGACTGAAACAGTTGTCTTTTTTTCTCTGTACACTGCAGACTTTTGGCCCTTTCTACAAGAAAACATAAACAATCTACTATTTTTGCTGATGCTGGGCTCAGTGTTAAATGTGGAGTATTTCATATGAGATTAGAGAGTGATCTTTTTGTGTGTGTATGTGCTAAGAAATAGCCCCGGCATTCAAATGTCTTAGTCACTTTCTGAATTTTAGGTGACCAAACTTAATCTTCCCAAGATGTATATGAAACTAGAAAAAGGTGGTAAGAGTGGGAGAACTGGACAGTTGGGTTGTTAAGGCTGACAACTGGTGGCAGTGCTGGGGATGAGGGAGCAATGCAACAAGCAAGTAACAGGACCAGATGGTATTCACCCAAGAGTTCTGAAGGAACTCGGATGTGAAATTACAGAACTACTAACTGTAGTCTGTAACCTGTTATTTAAATCCGCTTCTGTACCAAATGACTGGAGGATAGCTAATGTAATGCCAATTTTTAAAAAGGGCTCCAGAGGTGATCCCGGCAATTACAGGCTGGTAAGCCTGACTTCAGTACCAGGCAAACTGGTTGAAATTATAGTATAAACTAAAGAATAAAATGGTCAGACATGTAGATGAGCATAATTTGTTGGGGAAGAGTCAACATGGCTTCTGTAAAAGGAAATCCTACCTCATCAACCTACTAGGATTCTTTGAGGGGGTCAACAAGCATGTGGACAAAGTGGGATCCAGTGGGTATAGTGTACTTAGATTTTCAGAAAGCCTTTGACAAAGTCCCTCACCAAAGGCTCTTAAGCAAAGTAAGCAGTCATAAGATAAGAAGGTCCTCTCATGGATTCGTAACTGGTTAAAAGATCAGTTTTCAGAATGGAGAGAGGTAAATAGTGCCCCCCAGGGGTCTGGACTGGGCCCAGTCCTTTTCAATATATTCATATATGATCTGGAAAAAGGGGTAAACAGGTGGCAAAATTTGCAGATACAAAACTACTCAAGATAGTTAAGTCCCAGGCAGACTGTGAAGAGCTACAAAAGGATCTCTCAAAACTGGGTGACTGGGCAACAAAATGGCAGATGAAATTCAATGTTGATAAATGCAAAGTAATGCACATTGGAAAACATAATCTCAGCTCTCCATATAAAATGATGGGGTCTAAATTAGCTGTTACCACTCAAGAAAGAGATCTTGGAGTTATTGTGAATAGTTCTGTGAAAATATCCACTCATTGTGCAGCGCCAATCAAAAAAGCAAACAGAATGATGGAAATCATTAAGAAAGGGATAGATAATAAGACAGAAAATATCATATTGCCGCTATATAAATCCATAGTACACCCACAGCTTGAATACTATGTGCAGATGTGATCGCCCCATCTCAAAAAAGATATATTGGAAAAGATTCAGAAAAGGAAACAAAAATTATTAGGGGTATGGAACAGCTGTCAAGGAGAGATTAATAAGACTTTTCAGCTAGAAAAAGAGATGACTAGGGGGTGATATGATAGAGGTCTATTAAATCATGATTGGTGTGGAGAAAGTACAGAAGGAAGTGTTATTTACTCCTCCTCATAACACACGAACTAGGGGTCACCAAATGAAATTAATAGGCATCAGGTTTAAAGCAAACAAAAGAAAGTATTTTTTCACACAACGCACGGTCAACCTGTGGAACTCCTTGCCAGAGGATGTTGTGAAGGCCAGGACTAACAAAATAACTAGATAAATTCAATAACTAGATAAATTCATGGAGGATAGGTTCATTAATGGTTGTTAGCCAAGATGGATAGGGATGGTTTCCCTAGCCTCTGTTTGCCAGAAGCTAGGAATGGACGACGGGATGGATCTCTTGATGATTAGCTGTTCTGTTCATTCCCTCTGGGACACTTGGCATTGGCCACTGTTGGAAGACAGGATACAGCGTTAGATGGATCTTTGGTCTAGGGGTGACCAGATTTTATAGGGACAGTCCCGATATTTGGGACTTTATCTTGTATAGGTGCCTATTTACCCCCACCCTCGTCCCGATTTTTCACACTTGTTGTCTGGTCACTCTCCTTTGGTCTGACCCAGTATGGCCGTTCTTAAGGAATGAGCAAATAATTAGGGGAGGAGCAGAACTGTAAAGGGCCTTGGATGTGAAGACAAGAAGATTGAACTTGATGTGGTAGAAAGGGAGGAGACAGTGGAGAGATTCAAAAAGAGAAGGGATTACATGGTCAAAATGAAAGAACAGGAAGATGATCTTAGCAGGTGCATTTTTGAATCAGCAGGGGCAGAGTATAGGAAGGTGCAAAAATCAAGATGGAAGATGAGGATGTGGACAAGACTTTCCTAGTGAAAAGTTTCATACTGAATTTGGTTTAACATTTGCTCTAGACACATGGGAGGTGTAACCTGGGAACACGTCTACCAGAGTTTTAATTAAAAATACAATTTTCCTTCTAGAATGAAAATGAAACTCAGTATTCAACAGATGAAAGTGAAAAGTGCTCCCAGTCACCTGGAAACAAATACAACTCTACAAAATTAAAATCCTCTCACTGGAACTCCCATTTTCCACCTCCTCCACCACCAGGCCTGGGAAGGGTAAGCATAGCCCTAGCTGTGATAGTGGCCTGAAGCAGAGCAGGATCTTCAGACATGATTTATTTCACAGCTTTGAGAAAATAATGTATTTACCACTCTTCTAGACGTTAAATTCCAACATTAGCATGGTGTTAAGCTCTTACAACAACTCTTGAACTTTAATGTATATCCCTGTGGTAAACCGTAGGAGTGAAATCCAGACACCCTGGTAGTCGGAGTTTTCCCATTGACTTCTTTGGGGTCAAATTGTCACCCTATGTATTTACAATCTAGAATAGATTCTATATGAAATGCAATTGAAATAAAAACAATTGGCTTTATTTTAGGAACGTTGCAATGTAAGTGGAAGATGACCAGAAAATTTCATATGTGAAGAACTAACATAAATTAAGATAAGAGCCTATCATTTCATCTTTAAATACGAGCATAGACACAGTGTGATTGTAATAAAAATGTGTGGTATGGTAAATTTAGTATTCAAAAACAGAGTGAACTTAGCTTGTATCCTAGACCAGATATGATCAGTTATATCTTGGATAGAGGAATATTAGATGTAATGAACAGTTTTTTAATGTCAGCACCCAACTTCAGATTCCCTTTAAAAGGCGTTTTAAAAATTACTACTATTAAAACGTCAAGCCTGTCTTTTTGTGATATCTATAAAGAAAGTCACTGTTTCTTTTTGCTAGGCTTGCTGATGCTCACATCAGAGAATACTGGCAAGAATCATTTATAGCTGGTCCATTTTCCTATACTGTTGATTCATTAGGTCATTGGGACTTGCTACCTTTGCTTGAGCAATTTTGTGATCTGTTGCATAATAATATTTTAAGGCAGGAGGTTCTTTCCCCTTTTTAATTCCAAATTTTGTTTCATATTCAATTATTTCACTGTAGCCTGGACCAAAATTTAGTGGACCACCACCCTTCTTATCAAGCTGCCTCCCACCATTCCCAACAGGACCACCGGTAAGTGGTATATGGAAAATAGTGATTAAAGGCAAATATTTATTTGTGATCTCCACTTTTCTAACTGACTTTCTTGGTCACCTGTATGCACATACCTGCTTTTAAATTGAAATGAATACCTATTCAGTACTGCGTATGTGCCCAGTAGCAGTGTTCCAGTTAAGCCCATCTTAATGTTCCAATTATAAATTTCCTCCCAGCTTCTGGGGTTTGTATTCAGGATCACAGGGAGTACATTTCTATTATGGAGTTTACAAGGATAGAAGGATTAAGATCTGTTATAAGATCTTATACAGAATTTTTGTACTGGTGTAACTATTTCAGTTAGACATCGACTTTTTTTTTTTTTTTTTACTGAAATATTCTACAATATCAGTATAACTAAGTAACTTTAATTCTTTAATTTTATACTTATCTTACCTTTGGTAAAGGAAATGTTTGTTGCAAAGAAAGGCCCTGAATAGCAAGTAGAAGGAAGGCCTTGAAAATAATAAGTGGTAAGGCCAGAAGGAATAAAGTATTGAGGATGTCTGGTTCAATGAATAGCTAATAATATTAGGGAAACTTTCTAAAAAGAAGGTGTCTGACTGAGAGGGGTGACTACAGATGGTTTTAAATTAAAAAAAAAAAAAAAAAAAAAGTGTCTTAAAATGAGCCAACATAGCCCTTCCCCAACCCACACACCAGTGTTAAAGCCCATGTGAACCCAGGTGCAATGGGAAAACTACTGGACAGCAAGGAGGAGAGGTGGAAAACTCTTGGGAAGAAAGGAGTTTGTAAATCTTACTTGATTAAGATAAAATAAGGGTGAATTGTCTCAGATTGGTCTTTAACAAACAAGTGATGTCATTGCCAATTACCAACTTCAGTTAAAGTGTATAAAAAAGTAAACTCTTAACAATGAACTCTTTAATATCTGCCTATTTTGGAGCTGACCAATATGGGTCTGAGTACCCTGGGTTTAGCCCATTTGTAAGTATCTTGCTCAAATGCTTATAATGTTTTGTTACTGTTTTGGATGTAATAAATTGCTTATTAGTTAGGCTTTTTAGGCATGTTTAGAGCAACTACATATAGTGGCATTTGGCCTGTGGATTTAATAAAGGAGTTTATGGTTAAATTGGTGTTTGTTGAATTCCCATATTAATTCAACATTTTATTAATAATTCCAACAGATACTAAGTTCCCTTATACTGACACATCTTATTTCCCTTCCCTTATGGGAATAATGATACTAATACAACTGCATCTGCATTAATGTATTTATAGTGTTTTAACTGTATGGGTATAGTCAAAGCTTTTGCATGTAGAAAAGCCCTGAGTGTGTTATGAATTTTGGAAAATAAGGTTTTTTTTTTCCCTTTCTCTCTCAGTGGATACGCTGATCATAGGAGCTAAATACAGAGGAGTGGTACATGTGCCTTAGTTTGTATTTGCTTAAACACCTTATTTACAATCTTATTTCGAAGCGCGTGCAAGAATGCATTTCTATTCTTTCATTTATTTGTCAATTTCAGAGTTGGTTGTTGTCATTCACTTCCCCTGCCTGTAAGATAAACATCAATTAAATAAAGCCAGTTCACAGTGTTTTGTTGCAATCTCCTAGTTGATTCCTCCTCCACCACCCATGGGTCCAGATTCTCCTGAAGATGAGGAAGCTTTGGGAAGTATGTTAATAGCCTGGTATATGAGTGGTTATCACACTGGCTACTATCTGGTAAGTGACTCCTATTGAAGTGTTGCATGTGTAGTCTAGCTTTGGGTTCTGTTGTTGTTTAAGAAAAGTAGGTGTTTCTTTTTCTCTATGGAGCTTTTACTCTAACTTATGAAAACCTAGCTTGTAAGGCATTCTGTTTAAGTGTTCCCATCTCTCTGTGAGCAAAAGCAGATCAGTCCACTTAACTAATGAGAACTTGCTATGTTTTACATTTGCACATTTAAATATATTATATAAAAATAATTTGAGATCAACAGTTGCAGCTTTCCAGTCCAGTGGAGTCTCCTAGCATGCACAGTTTGTCATAATGGAAGAAGAGATTGTGTGGTTGGAGTAAATCTGGACTTGTTCACTATTTAGTTTTGTGAAGACTTTTATTTTCTAACTACTACTGGATAATTTATTCTCTAACCTTCTTCCCCCTCCCCATCAACATACTTCATTACTGACCTGTGGGAAGGGTGGGTTTGTGGTACATGGATAGCTCATGCTGGAACGCCACACTGATGAAAAATCCATGGTTGTGGAGGGCTGCTTTTTGCATAATTGCAAAGGAAGAAAAAAAATGTAGAAAGGATTTGACTTTTCAAGCTTTGATGATTAATTTTTGTTAAGTCTAAACAAACAGAATTTGGGAATTGGCACTTTCGGTTTCCATTATTTACTTTTGGTTTAACAGCAAAAATTTCTCAAGCTGTTCAGCAGGGACACAGATCAAGACAATAGCAAATAGTTAAGTTTTAGTTCCTGATCTCAAAATAATATATGTTGGTTGGTTGTCTTCAGTCTGTAATCTATAAAGAACCAAATCTGCTTTCCATGAGAGAGATTAGAAGGATTTGGCCCAAAATATTTTACCATGATGAGCAAAGCTTCATTTTTATTTTGTCTTCACACTTGAATAACAAACTCTTGCTATCCTGTGTCCCATAGGGTTTAAAACAGAGCCGAATGGAAGCTGCCTTGGAGAGATGTCCTCACCCTAAATAATTGAATATCACTTACTATCTTGAGCAATTGTAAGTATTGCATTTGTGCTTAAAGTTTTAATGTTGCAATCAGTGGGCAGCCTGTGACCAAACTGAGTTTCTCAGTTTGGAATTGCAGCTTGCATCCTAGCTGTGGAGAGTGTCCCTTAAAGAAAAGGGCAACTTTGGGTTCCAAGACCTCTAGTCATCTTGGCCATCAGTGAAGAAAATCTCTGGCACTGTCAAAATATAGCAAGTGACTTGCCACCAGACATAGTGGGTGAGAGCTGGAATAGGCTCTTACAGTACTTTCCAAGGTGGGATTTGTGATTGAGAAATCACTGTGGCTGCTTTTACTAAAAATTAATTTAAGTCCATGTTGTTGACAACTTCCACTATGATTTGAAGGGCTGCTAACTTAATCAGTCCTGGACACACAAGACCTGTTGAGTTTGTGATCAAATCTGACTTTTGTGACACTACGGACATTTTTAGAAACAATTGCTTGCTTATACATGTAGAGTAGGAGAGATTGTGCTTGAGTTTGGTTTTCAAGACAGGACTAACATCTAGCTCAGTTCGAGTTTTTCTGTCCTATTGTGTGTGGGGGGCGGGGGGGGGGGGTTGGGTTATTTTATTTTATTCTCTCCCCCCTTATTGCTGAGTATCGGCACTTTGGTTTGAAATAACTTTTTGCTTAGGATCTCCCTTAAGTATTAATCACTTTATTGCAGTGCAAAACATGTACTCTGCCATCTGTTCCTTTTTACTTGTTTCTCTGACAGACTTGTCTTTAAAGGGCAAGTAGGATTTATAGTGACTTGCAGGTGATACTTGTTTAAAAAAATAGGTGCATACACCTATACAATAACAGTTGTTTCTCTTTTAAGCCAGGTACAAATATCCCTGGGAGAAATGTCACTTGTACATTGGCTGATATGAAGATCTGATTTTTTTTTTAAAATCACGAAGACTAACTGGGCTTAACTTAACCCTTGCATTTTCATAGTGAACTGAATGAATTAGTGCAACAGCAGACTTAAGAATGTATGAATGACTATTTTGCTACTTTAAAGGCAACCAGCCTTTAAAGCACTGCAGTAATAAAATGACACCTGCCCAATTAAAAGCTAATATTATGGATTTTAAAAATACTGTACAGATCCCTTTTGAAACAAGTGGTTGTTATATACATGCTGATCTCTCTGCATTGTTGTAGCATCTTACATTTTTAAATTTGTAATTTGAATTATAATCCAAGTAATTTTGATCAGAATTGAGAAGTACAAAATATTTAACCTAGATACAAATAGGCAGTGATGTACGTAATTGTGACTGTTGGTGGGAGTTAGTGACATAGAAAATGTTAAACGTTAAATATCCTATGAGTAGGATCAGAACCTTGAACATAAAGCAGATGAGCTGGGGAAGGCTCACTTATGAGTTGTTATACTATTTTGCATGTTTGTAAATAAAATTTATTCAGACTTTGAATTTGCTTTCTTAAACTTTAACAAATTTTGCTTCTTAAATGTTTTGGTTTTTTTATGTTTTAGATGGCATATGTATAAAGGAAAGACATACCATCTAGATCAGGGGTAGGCAACCTATAGCATGTGTGCCAAAGGCAGCACATGAGCTGATTTTCAGTGGCACTGGTCTGGGGGGCTTTGCATTTTAATTTTAAATGAAACTTCTTAAACATTTGAAAAGTCTTATTTACTTTACATACAACAATAGTTTATATTATAGACTTATAGAAAGAGACCTAAAAATGTTAGTGTTACTGGCACACGAAACCTTAAATCATAGAATAAATGACGACTCGGCACATCACTTCTGAAAGGTTGCTGACCCCTCATCTAGATCATAACAGCCCCCTGTGCCCTGCTCTGTCTGGCCACTGCCTTCTCACCTGGCCCGACTGAGGAGTGCCCTCTCTTCTGGTGCCACAGCCACCCTGGTGGGTGAAAGGTATAACTGCAGCAGAATCTATGTTCTGCAAAGGAAACAAAATTTTGCTGGGGGGGAACATGTATTCTGCCTGTGCACAGGGGTGCAGAATTCTCACATGAGTTGCATGTACTCACCTTCGTTTGCAACGTGTTAGAGGCCTACCAAAATGCAGTCAGAGTAGATGGTGTAGCTACCTGTAACACACTCCTTTCTTACATGTTTGGAGTAGTGAAATGTTTAAAATGTCACTTAACTGTCAGTAACCAACTCTACTCCCACTTCTTGGGCAAATGTATTGCCTTCCTTTGATTTGCCAAGGTTATAATTACATCATTCTGTTGCTGATATAAGAAGGAAGATAATTCAGATCCTCTTTCAAATTATTGTAACATTGCAATGCTAAAAAATGAAAAGCACTAAAAACAGAATTGCTAAGAGTGTTTTTTGGGTAATCATTACAGTAAGACTTACAATGAATCACAGGCTTAAAAGGTGCCTTCTCTTAACCCTTATTTATTTCCTTTAGGTTAGATGTAACATCTCACACTGACAAAAAGGCTGCAGCTCACATTTCTGAGAATAAGGGAGGTCACTTAATTAAAATGTACTGCTTATTTCCCCCCCCCTTCTATTAGAGTTTTATAAACAAGTTTTTAAATGTTAAGCAAAACTTTTACAGTCCATATTGACTTAATACATCTATTGAAACATCAAAATGACTTGTCATTGGACCAATTCAAAACTACTCATTTTTCATGAGTAGATTTCAACCTGGGAGGACATGTTAAGTGAGATCCTTGAACAGTCTGGTACATCTTACTATTTTCTAATGAATTGGTTGGAGTGGAGAGTATGCTTATAAAATTTGTGGCTGATGCTAAACTGGGAGTGGTTGCAAGCACATTTAGTCTAAACTAAATAGACTTGATAACTCTTCAAATACATAAAAGGTTGTCTTGTATAAGATCAATTTATTCCCTCATATCCACCAAGGATAGGAGAAGTAGTAATCAGCTTAGTTTGCAGCAAAGGAGATTTAGGTTGGATATTATTCTAACTATAAGAATAGTTAAGCTCTGGCACAGGTTACTTAGGAAGGTTGTGGAATACCCCTTCTTGGAGGTTTTTGAGAACAGGTTAGACAAAAGTGTCAGGGATGGCATAGGTACACTTAACCCTGCCTCAAGATGGGAGGATGGACTAGATGACTATTTGATGTCCCTTCCAGCCCTGCATTTCTCTGTTTGATTTAGAAAGTTTATCCTGCTAGTCTGCCACAAAGTACTTAGATAAGTTCTTCTAATAAACATGTTTTTCTACCCTGGGGATAATATTTTTAAATTACTGTAGAAAAAAATCTAAGTATAAAAATATTTGTTAGGGTTTTTGTAACAAGTTATGAAACAAATATGAATCACTGTTAGCATACAAATTCATTTTTATCACTCTTCCACACAATTTACACATTTATTTAGAATGACTCTTGAATAAGTCAAAGGTTTACAAAACAAGTGAGGGAAATACATCAGATGTAGATATTTTTATAAACATTAACCATGAGAATTTAAATACTCCAATTCTATACATTAACTAAAAGTTGTTTGTTCCCCTAGCAAATCTTCACTGTTACTGCATTCACCTAGGTATTTCTTCTAATTTGACTCTTTGTGCAAGAATGAAACCGGTAGGACAATCTCTATGAACACCTGGTATCATATGCATGGAGGAGTAGGATGCTTGTGAATGCAGCCAGGACAGCAGTGCAGAGAATCATGAACAAATAAGTCACATTCCACACAAAATACATTCTGGCAGACTTTACAAATGTAAACCTGAGTGAAAAGGTTAAAAAAATTAAGTTAAATTTTCAATTACAGTAATGCAATAGATTACTGTAAACAAACTATTTATTTTGCATATTTACATCACAAGATTCCTACCAAATTAAAGTTTCCAATCTGAACATTTTTCAGGCTAAATATAACTTTTAGATTAAATCAGAATAAACTATAAATTGTGTTTCTTATTAAACTAATTGCCCAAATTCTCACCCTTAAAAACCCTATAGTTGTAACAACATGGGAATCCTATGGGTACTGCAGCTAATATGTTTTAAAAAAATAAGTAAAAAATAAGTTAAAGAGTTCTACAAATATAAGCATCTTGTCTGACAAAGCTCATTTTTCTCTAATCTAACTACTTGTTAGATTCCCACCATCCTTATGCCCAGAGGTGGGACTCATTCTTCGCCCTGTCAACTTTTTGAGCGAGGACAGCAGCACACCTGACAGTCTCTGGACACTCCTTACCTCAAGTGTGCTGCTTTTGCAGTCTAAAAAGAGAGAACCCAGGACTGAGAATTCAATCTAGCCAACATGATGGTCTCCATACGGGAATTTTTGTTTTGTCATCAAGATGACCTTCACAAAGATTAATTACATTAAGAAGCAGTGTGCAAATTACATTACATTTTAATAACTTACATGTTGATCTTTAATCTCCCCTTGGCAGCCTTGACAATAGCTATGAAACAGAATTCAATATTTTTATTGAAAGCAGAAAAAAAATTGTTCAACATTTTACAGTTATTTCTTACACAATTATAATTTGATATCCATTTCTATAATTTAAATGACAAATCACAGCCATTTAACTGAACATGCACTAGTTCAACCAATACTAAAGAAGCCATTGCCAACTTATCTTATTTTCAAAACAAAAGATGAAATCTATAAGGGCTCACGTAGATTCTTTATAGCAGGTATAATTTACATACCGTTCTCCTTTATATTCTTCCAGTGTAACTTCTTGAAAGGCATCCAAAGGAAACAGGTGATGGTAAGATCGAGCTAGATGGGGTGCAGAGACTAATGTAAGACCTTGAATATCAAAATAAAAAGATGGGGGGAAAAAATCATTTGTCAAGATAAACCAAAATTGATTTCATGAATACAGGAGAAAACAACAAAAGTAAGCATGTGTTTATGAACTTTTTGGCCCCATGACCTTCCTTTTGAACAGCAAAAGGTATTTTATGTGAGTGAATCAATTTTAATAATCTGAATTTCTGCCTTAGTCCACATAAAATTATAAAACTCTTAAGAATTAGAATGTATACAACTCCATTCTGTTCCATCTAGGTTAGTGATTGCAGAGGTTTTACAAAAGTATACTAATGACTTCCTTTGAGGGCTGGTGAATTATTTTAATTCTATAATGAAAATATAACTATGCCCAAGCCCTTCAACGAAGGCAAGTTACAACTTTCCTCCAGCACAAGTGATATTTCCACTATACTATATAACTAACTTGGTTACGAAAGGAATCCCTTTTTGGATATATATGTATTCCCATCAAATGAATATAAAAGATACTGGAATACAAAAGAAATGGAGTCTGATCAAATTCTGATTCACCCCAAATTCCCACTGACCTCAATGAAAGTTTCAAGCAAACAAGCAATTCAGCATCCAGTCTAAGACACAACAGTCTGTGTTATGGTATTGCTTTCTACACACTATAGCCCTCAGAGCCTCAAACCTATTTGATACCCAAGACTAGAATTAAGGACAAGTTCTGCAACAGGCATAATTGAGTCTTTCCACATCCCAATAGCTTAGGGGTTTGTTTGTTGTTGCTTACCATTATACGTAAAGAATCGTAGCAATGTAGGGCTGGAAGGACCTTGAGAGGTCATCTAGTCCAACACCCTACATTGAAGCATGACCAAATATACCTAACATTTATTTTGTCTGACCTGTTCTTAAAAACCTTCAACAGGGATTTCACAAACTTCCTTGGAAGCCTATTCCAGCACACAGAGCCCCAGAAACTAACTATAAGGATAGCTAGTTCTTCCTAATACCTAACTTAAATCTCCCTTGCTGCAGTTTAAGCCCATTACTTCTTGTCCTACTGTCAATGACATGGAGAACAATTGATCATCATCCTCTTTATAACAACCCTTAACATATCTGAAGACTATCAGGTTCCCTCCCCCCCCCCCGTCTTCTTTTCTCAGGATTAAACATGCCCAGTTTTTTTAACCTTTCCTCAGAGTTCCACATTTTGAGTTTACCAATTTTCACTGATAAGTTACCAGGTTTATTAAAGGAGTCCAGTTTTTACTGATTTACACCTCTTTATCAATCCACTCAATATTTTTTTCAGGTACTGATTTTTGTTAAACACTAAAACTTTATGTAATTGTTGTGTCCTAGAGCCCTGAAACTGAAGCAGTTCCACAGTGTAAAACACAGTACACACAAGTAGAGGTTGGTGAGGGCTCTGGCTGGGGGTACGGGCTCTGAGGTGGGGCTGGGGATGAGGAGTTGAGGGTGCTCTGGGCTAGGACCAAGGGGTTTGGAGGGCGGGAGGGGGATCAGGGTTGGGGCAGAGGGTTGCAGTGCAGAAGGGGGTGAGGGTGCAGGCTCTGGGTAACGCTTACCTCAGGCAGCTCCCAGAAGCAGTGGCATGTCCCCCCTCCGGCTCCTACATGGGAACATGGCCAGGCAGCTCTGCACACTGCCCTGTCCACAGGTGCCACCCCTGCAGCTCCAATTGGCTGTGGTTCCTGGCCAATGGGAGCTGTGGGGGCAGCATGCAGAGCCCCTTGGCTGCCCCTACGCGTAGGAGCCAGAGGGAGGACATGCCACTGCTTCCGGGAGCCACGTGGAGCGGGGAAAGCCCCTGCTCGAGCACCGGAGCAGGGCAAGCCCCGAATCCTGCTCTCCAGCAGGAGCTCGAGGGCCAGATTAAAATGGCTGGTGGGCTGGATGCGGCCCCCAAGCCGTAATTTGTCCACCCCTGTTCTACACAGTCTCTCCCCCTCTTGGTTACCTAGCAGACTGAGTCTGCCCTTGGCTCTCCCTTCCTAGAGGGAGAGTATGCCTCTCCCTGAACTACCAGCGCACACAGCCCCAGAAACTTTGGTAAGCTCCTTGGGGTTATAGATAGATAAGGTAAACAGGTAAACATGGGATGAAAACACAAATCTATGTTGAATACCAATAAGCAAATCAGTGCTTGGAAATTTTCAAGGAAAGTAAGGATGGGAGTGGGGAGGATGCATTGTGCTGCAAGTACTGCAGCATTGAGGTCATAGGCACCGACTCTGTGGGTGCTCCAGGGCTGGAGCACCCATGGGGAAAAATTAGTGGGTGCTCTGCACCCACCAGCAGCCAAACTCCCCACCCCACCTCCTCCTCCCCCCTCCATCCCAGCACTTGCCAACAGCAAACAGCTGTAGCAAGCTCCAGGAGGGAGGTGGGAAGACTGTGAACATGGTATGCTCGGGGAAGAGGTGGGGCAGGGATTTGGGGAAGCAGTTGAATAGGGGCGGGGAGAGGGTGGAGTTGGGGCAGGGACTTTGGGGAAGGGGTTGGGAGGGGCAGGGCAGGGGTGGAGTCAGGGCAGGGCTGGGTGCAGAGGGGGAATCGAGCACCCAGTGGCACCATTAGAAGTCGGCGCCTATAATTGAGGTCATGCTCCTGCTGACAGAATAAAGGGATATGTTGAAAGGAAGTGACAAGAAACAAAGAAGAAAGTGAGCTTCGAGATAAACAGTCAATAACAGGCGCTTTTACCAGGGCTTTAATGAAAAAGAAGGCACAGCATGATTGTGTCAAAGAATTTATGCATGCTCTTCATTTTGCCGGACAACTGCTGTTAATAGCAGAGGGGCCTATATTGATGATTTTGTGCAACAATACTGTCCAGCTGCAAAACCCTTCCTAATGCACACAACCTCACTCGTAAGCATCTGAAAGAAAATGACAATGCTTTAGTATCTACACTGATGGAACAGATTAATGGAAATGTGGTGCCTAGTCTGATTTGTGATGAATCTCCTGATACTTTTGACCCTCCGATTCTTGGTCTTTTGTTTTAGTTTTTTTTATTTCAAAGCAAGTAAACCCACATTGTTTTGTGCTGATGGGACATACATCCCCTCTGCTGACAGCTGTTTTGTCGACACAACAGTAACTGACATGTTTGAGATGTACCAACTAACTTGGGAAAACGTGACCACAACTAATAGCGATTCTGCTTCCTACATGACTATGTTTGCACAGGAGATTAAACTCAATCAGAAACCAGAGCTCCTACATATTATCTGTCCAGCTCATCTGATTAATGCCGCACTGTCAGCAGCTACTGCTACAGAAGAAATGAAAGATGTGAAATTTTGCATCACTGGATTCGGGGCCATTTTCAAGCATGCAAACAAACTGAAGGCTTTGTTTAACACAGTGCGAGTTGAGTGCAGAGCCAATTGCCTATTAACTACCCCTGTGTTGGGCCACATTGGTGGATGAGCTTGTATTTTGCTGTTTGTTATGTAAATGACACATGGACTGGCAAATAACCAAAGTAAGTGCTAGATTCTGTGCACCAAGGTAATACTCATTGTTGAAGACTTGGGAGTCACTGTGTGACACAGAAAACACTCAAATTTTCTCCAACTACTGCCAACACATTTGCCAGTACAGATATCTACTGGATCCTGAGAACGAAAATCTCAGCTGAACTCAGCACAAAAGCTGCAGGAGAAACATATGTCAAGAAAACCCAGCTGTTTCTGGAAATCCCTCCCACCCTGGAACACAAGAAAAATCAAACAAGCACTCGAAACCTTCAACACACCACAGCCAGAAATAGGAGACGACCGTGGCCTATAATCTGAAACCCAAAGTGTTTGGTGCCAAAGATTCTTTTTAGGAATGTCATCCAGATATTGCACCCTTTCCTCAAGATGAATTTTGCAGCAGACTATGACTGTTATACCAGAGAATTTCAACCATTTGCTACTAAAGATAAAATTTCAAATCTGAAAGGGGCATTTACTAATTCCATGAACTTCCCTGACGATACGAAACTGGATGTTCTGGCTTCTTAGAACAACATCAAGACATACTTCCCAACTTCAGCAAAGTGACACTCATAGCTTGCTGTGCATCCCCTGAATCTATTGATGCAGAGTGCATATTTTCAAAGTTGGACTAATTCCATGACAACAAGAGGCCCAACATGAATGAGGATACTTTGAAGAAAATTATGCAAGCATACGCAAACCAGGATTTCTGGAAAAACTATAAGCTCTGAGAGACCCAAAATATACCTTTGTATACAAAAAAAGTTTCAATTATACTGTAGTAAAATATGTATATTACAAACTTTTTTTCTTTTTCCTCTCTTCCTCCTGATTTTTCACAATTTTTTTAACCTCTTTTCATCCTGTTTTTAAGGTTTGGAAAATAAACACTGAAAAATTCCCGGACTTGTTTTTTTTTTTTTTTTTTTTTAAACAAATAAAAACTGAAAATGCAGAATACTCATAGGTCAGGCTTTTTAACCATTTATCATTTTTGTTACTCTCCACCAGACCCTCTGCAATTTGTTAATATCTTTCTTAAAGCGTGGCCCTCAGAACTAGACTCCAGTTGAGGCCTCATCAGCGCCAAACAGACAGGACAATTACCTCCCATGACTTACATATAACACTTCTGTTCATTCACCCCAGAACTATATTAGCCTTTTTTGCAACTGCATCACATTTTTGACTCATATTCAATTTGTGAGCCACAGTAACCCCTGATCCTTTTCAGCAATATTATCGCCTAGCCAGTTATTCCCCATTTCAGTTGGGCATTTGATTTTTTTATTCCTAAGTGTAGTACTTTGCACTTGTCTTTATTGAATTTCATCATGTTGATTTCAGGCCAATTCTTTAATTTGTCAAGGTCATTTTGAATGCTAATCCTGTCTTTCAAAGTGCAAGCAACCCCTCCGTACTTGGTGTCATCCACACATTTTATAAGCATACCCTTCACTCCATTATCCAAAATACTGAACAGAACTGATCCCAGGACACAACCCTGGAGGACCCCACTAGATATGTCCTCCCAGTTTGACAGTAAACCATTGATATCTATTCTTTGAGTAAGGTCTTTCAACCAGTTATGCTTCCACTTTAGGGAAATGTGGCCTAGATGAAATTACTATAGTTTGCTTATATGAATGTCATGTGCGACTGCGAAATCAAGATGAATCACGCCTACTTCTTCGCCCCCTCCCTCTCTAATCCACTAGACCAATACCCTTGTCAAAGAAGGAAATTACATTGGTTTGGCATGGTTTGTTCTTAGCAAATCCACGCTGGCTCTTACTGATAAATCTATTATACTCTAGGTGCTTTAAAACTAATTTTTAAAAATGTGTTCCAATATTTTTCCAGGTATCAAAGTTAGGCTGTCTGGTCTCAGGGGTGAAAGTAACTTAAATCTCTTACTGTACGTAGGGCTGCCGGGCTCCTGAGCAAGCTGGGGGGCGCGGCACCGCGGCTCTGGAAGGGGCGGGGCCTTGGACAGAGGGGGCATGGCCAGTGGCACTGGAACAATTTTTAGGGTGGGGGTGCTGAGCTGCAGCCCCCGCGACTCCCACCCCATCCACATCCCTCAACGCCCCAGGCTGGGACCACAGCTGGGGGCAGTTGAGGAGCTCCAGGCCGGGGCCAGGAGCAGAGCCCCACGGCCAGGATCCCGGGCGGCAGCAGAAGGCCTGATGGCTGGGACCTGTAGTGGAGCCCCTGGGCAGGGGGCCGGCCGTCAGGACCCTGGCACGGGGCTACTCTGGGCACAAAGTCTGGGGGAGCAGCAGCACCCCCACTTCCCACACCTATGGGCAGGACTGGGGGGCCAGCCTCCCCCAGCCAGTCCTTCAGCGCTGCCGGGCAAGCTCTGTCCGGGGCTCCAGTGGTGATTTAAAAGGCCTGGGGTTCCAGCCACTGCTGCGGTAGCCCTGGGTCCTTTTAAATAGCTGGGCCCCAGGGCAGCTGCCCCTTTTGCCCCCGTCGGCAGCCAGTACGGTCCTTAAAGCACTGCTGCGGCTAACTTCGACTGTGTACCGGCCAGTACTGGCAGCCACCTTCTTACCAGTGTGCTGTACTGGCTAACTTTCACCTCTGAAAGGTCTATAATTCCCTGGATCCCCTTTTTAAAAAATAGGTACTATCTTCGCCCTTCTCTAGTCCTCCCCCATACTCCATGAGTTCTCAAAGATAATTACGAGTTGTTTCAGATAATTCCTTAAGGTACCCTAGCGTGCATTTCATCAGGCAATACCAATATGAATACATTTAAATAATTCTTTAACCAGTTCTTTCCCTATTTTGGTCTGCACGCCCTCCTCCTTGTTAATATTAATTGTGTTAACTATCTGGTCACAATTTACCTTTTCTGTGAAGACTGAAGAAATAAGCATTAAACAACTCAGCCATCTGAATGTGGTCCATTATCAGCTCTCCTTCCCTGCTAAGTACAGGATTTACACTTTTCCTTTGTCTTTCTCTTGCTCCTAATGTCTTTATAAAACCTCTTCTTGTTGACTTTTATTGTCCCTTGCTAGGTGCAACTCATTTTGTCAATAGACTTTCTGATTTTGTACATGTACTATTCTTTTGTACTCATCCTTAGCAATTTGTCCATTTTCATTTTTTGTAGGATTCCCTTTTGATTTTCAAGTACAGCCGAAGCAGCCTCTTAGTATCCTTCCTATCTTTCCATCACATCAGGATCGTTTAATGTTATGCCTTTAATATTGTCTTGGAGAAGCTGGTAGCTCTCCGGAACTCATTCATCCCTTAGATTTTCCTCCCAGGGGACCTTACCTTCCAGTTCTCTGAGTTTGTCTAAGTCCTTATTCTGCTGCTCTCACTCCTCCCTTTCCTTAGAATCATAAAATCTATCGTTTCATGATCACTTTCACCCACATTGCCATCAACCTTCAGATCTGCAATCAATCCCTCCCTGATAGTTAGAAGCAAGTCTAAAATGGTGTTCCCCTGGTTACTTCCACCATCTTCTTAAACAAAATGTTGTCCCCAATACAAGAACCTTTTGTGTTTTGCCATATTGCTTTTCCAAGAGATGCCTGGGTAGTTAAAGTCCCCCAGTCCTACCAAATCTGATGTTTTGGTTATTTCTATAATTTGTTTTAAAAATGCTTCATTCACCTCCTTCTCCTGATTTGCTGGTCTATAGTAGACCCCCTCCCATGACAGCTCTCTGTTTCCCCCC
Source organism: Trachemys scripta elegans (assembly GCF_013100865.1). Lineage (NCBI taxonomy): Eukaryota > Metazoa > Chordata > Testudines > Emydidae > Trachemys > Trachemys scripta. The sequence goes on from NC_048303.1 coordinate 46,935,308, forward strand.
CTTTGTACTCACCAAGTCTATATACTTTGTGGGTTTTTTTTTTTATACTCACCACAGATTTTGCATTCCACAGGGAGTTCACAGTATTTGGCCCTACACTGGGGACAGAAATATCCACCCAACGTGAGACCTGGATCACTGTTGTTTTCCAAGTGCCTGGGGGTGGGGCAGGAAGAGAAGAAATTAATACTGTTGAAATCTCTTGGACAAATGTGAAACTGTTGGACAGAACTGGAGAACGAGCATAGAGTTTGTCACAGAGTTTGGTGTGATGCAAAGTTGCAAATCAACCAGAAAATTCACTATTAAATACACTTTTCCTTAAATGACAGCCATTTAATGAAGTGTTACAACAAAACACCAACACTTTACCAGGGTCTTTAATTAAATCCTGGGATTAACCTTCCCATTTATTAAGTAGCAAAATATTCAGAAATTTATTAAGTGTTACCTAGTAGCTCAATTTCCACTGGTAATGGAGTTTCTAACCCTGTGTCTCAATAATACCCAAGAATAGGGAAATATCATGAGGAGTTCAATAAGCTTTTTGAAATGTGATCCAGGATCTAATGGTTTAAGGAAATCTTTTTCCAAGAGAGGAAATGTATGCTTGATTTAGCCACCTGCTTTTGACTCAGAAGCCAGGATCATGCTTTCCCTCAATAACAGAAGATTAATTTTCCCCCCACATAACTGAAATTTCCTTTACCTCTAGAAAGTGACTTTATAAAAGGCATCCACTATATTATAGTCATAATTTTTCCTCACACAGAGAAACTCTGGTTTGGACTTAAAAACTAAAAGATATGCATTTTAATTCTCTCATGAAGTATACACGGTTCTTCTTCGAGTGATTACTCATATCGATTCCAATTAGGGTGTGTGTGCGCCATGTGCACAGTCATTGGAAAGTTTTGCCCCTAGCAGCACCCGTTGGTTTGGCTGTGGGGCCCCCTAGAGTGGCACCTCCAAGGCGGACCGTCGAGTCCGGTACCATTGAACTCCTCGAGCCAGGTGACTGAGGAAGTGGAACTGCAGTCCACCCCGGACACCTTTGTTTGCCACGACAGCACCAAGGTCCCCGGTCCTCCGTGCCAAGCCTCCAGTGCCACAACGTATGGCTCCATCTTGAGGCAAACCGGCAATGCTTTGTCCTTCAGTAGCGCCAGCAGAGGCAAGATACCGTTCTGAGTCCCAGCACCACTCGGACTCATGGCACTGGTCAGATTCGCGGCACAGGTCCAAGTCACGCCAGCGCTCCGGATCGCAGCACCAATCCCCATTGCACAGCAAGTCCCACTCCTGGCTCCGGTTGCCTTGGCACCGGTCAGCATCTCTGTGCAGATCCTACTCACGGTACCACTCCAGGTCCAGTCTCGTAGCACTGCTTCCCAGCCCAGCTCCGCACCACACTGGCCATCATGGTCCCAGTTCCTGTCTTCAGAGGCGGGGTCCAGACACTCGCCGCAGGGCCGACACTGGTGAGCTCACAGAAGGCCTGATGTGGGTGCAGGGCCATGGCCTGTGGAGTGGCAGGGATCAGTGCAGTTGCTATTTTGAACCCCCATGGATGTACCACCAAGCCCAGGGCACCCAATCTAAAGGTTCCCATTCAGTGGTGTCCGAACCAAGGGTGCTGGAGGCATCGGCCAGTCGCCCCACCCCAAGGGTGCTGAGGTTGTACCGACCACACTACCTCCCCTGGAACCAACCCCCGTTCCTGGGCCAGACCCCAGGGTGGTTGACCAAGATGTAGCGGCAGAGCAGGAGGCCCCAGGGACCGGAAGGGGCAGGAGGAACCCGTGTCCTCCCTGGATGAGGCGTTTGCGGGAACCTCCGCCTCGGGGCCGCCCCCATAGACAGCTGTGCCCACCAGGACCTCCTATGCAGGGTGGCACAGAGCATGGGTCTACAGGCCAAGGAGGTGGTAGAGTCAGAGGCCCCTCTGGTTGACATCTTGGCCCCGGAAGGCCCATCAAGGGCGACTCTACCCCTTATCAAAACTATCCAGGCCAACGCAAAGATCATTTGGCAGACCCCAGTCTCTATCCTTCCCACCACGAAGAGTGTGGGGAGGAAATACTTCGTCCCCTCTAAGGGAGAATACCTTTTCACATACCCGCAACCTTGCTCTTTGGTGGTGGCTACGGTGAACAAGAGGAAGAGGCAGGGAGAGCAAGCCCCAGCGCCTAAGTTGAAGGACTCCAAGCGCCTGGATCTGTTCAGGCGCAAGGTGTACTCCACTGGGGGTTTGCAACTCAGGATTGCCAACCAGCAGGCAATCCTGAATAGATAGTTTCAATTCCCAGAACTCTATGATGAAATTTAAGGAGCAAAATCCAGGGAGGAATTCAGAGCTATTGTTGAGATGGGCAAGGCAGAGGCACAAACCTCTTTACAGGCCTCACTGGACACTGCTGAGTCGGCGGCATGCACCTTGTCCTCCAGAATTGCCATGCAGCATAGCTCACAGTTGCAGGCGTTGGGGCTTCCGCCCGAGGTCCAACAGACCATGCAGGACCTGCCTTTTGATGGGACAGCCTGTTTGAGGAGCAGATGGACTCCAGGCTGCCCAGCCTAAAAGACGCCTGGGCAACTATCAAATTATTGGGCATGCATACTCCAGCAACCCAACACAAACATTTTAAGCTGCAGCAACAGCAGCAACGCTCCTATCCTCCTTGGCTGAGGCAGGATTTCTATAGGAGAAGAGGCAGGAACAGCAGGCGCAAGCCTTTCCACCCCTCATCTGGGCAGGGCCAAGGCCTGACCAAACCATCATCAGGTTCAAAACAGGCCTTTTGAAGGTGCGCCCGAGGATGGCACATCAGCCATGACCCCGGATCCTTTCCCTTGTTTCCTGAATTATCTGTCCCACTTCTGCTTGGTCCCAAATAACATCAGACCGCTGGGTCCTTAGCACAGTAGAAGTGGGATATTCTCTACAATTCTGCTCCCCCCTCCCCTTCCCTGTCCCTCTTCAGGGACCCTTCTCACGAGCAACTCCTTATCCAGGAGGTGCGGGCACTCCTCGCCAGAGGAGCGGTGGAGGAGGTTCCTCAGTAGCTCAGGGGCAAGGGATTCTATTCCCGATACTTCCTAATCCCCAAAGTCAAGGAGGGCCTCAGACCCATTCTAGACTTGCAAGGCCTCAACAAATTCATGGTAAAGTTGAAGTTCTGCATGGTCTCCCTGAACTCCATCATTCCGTCTCTGGATCCGAGAGACTGGTATGCCACCCTCGACCTCAAGGACGCTTACTTCCATATATCCATACGTCCTGCGCACAGACGGTTCCTCCCTGTAGCCCATAGGACCATTTTGCTAGCTATTATATCCTACTAATCCAGCCACCTGTCTCAAATAATATGTTTCTGAAATTAATCTATTTCATTCTTATATTTTATCAGTATCAATTCCTTGGAATTTAGGATGTGTTGAGGCATATGGTGCCTAATAATAAGTTTCGCTGAAATGCAAGAAGCCTACCGGTCTGTAATATCCAGTAAGATATGCTATACAGCAAAAAGTATAATTAGTTATGAATATGTCAGCATAAAAGCTGGCAACTTGGCACAGATAAGTATGGTCCCTGAACTTTAGGTAACCAAAGGGGGGGGAACTATCCATATCACATCACAGGTTTATCTAACATCTACAACCAGTTGGTAACCGCAGGGTACACCACAAGAGAGCCTAGGTTGGCAGTTTTGGAGTGCGATGACACTTTCTAAATATATTAATAAGGATTATAATCCACTAACCTATAGGAAAAGGGTACTCACAAATTTCTTAGGGTATGGCAATAAGATTTGGGTATAGTAGGTTGGGCCTGAATTACATAGGGTCAGGATCCTATAAAATACCTTGTAAGAAAGGCTCTTGTAGGCTCTTCTAGCTCCTGAAGCTTTGGTTTCTTGGAGTGCTTTTTCCAGTTCTCCTATACTCTATATACTATCTTTTCATCTATCTATTCTATCCTCTGTAACGCTATCAGATCAGCTTGTGTAGTATAGTATAACTACTCAACATTCCTAACTATTGGGGAAGCCAGTACACATCGATCGTGTAATCAGGCATGCCAGGAGTGAGGCTGGTCCTTCACCTCCTATTACTGGGTCCTCAACAAAGGGTGAGAGTATGTTAGGTTAAGGTACTTATAATAGAAATGTTACCACCAGGAGTTTTGGCTTTTTTTTTTTTTTTTTTAAACTGATTTGCAGTTATAAGTTTCATAGCATTTATTATTTTTATGCTGATTTCAATAAAGTTTTTATTAATTTGGTATTGTCCTCAGTGTACATGTTCTTGCCAAGCACCCCAGGAGTCCTCTCCCGATATAGAACTCTGAGTTCTTAAACTCTGTAGTCTGAATTGGATAAGAACCTATAAATCTTCTGGTCAGATGCAATCAGTGGCAAGCCATAACAATTAACCCATCAAATTCAGGTCAACATCCCCTTCGGCCTGTCAACAGCCCCCCAGGTATTCACCAAGTGCATGTTGTTCATAGCGGCCTTCCTTCTCGAAGGCCGATGCAGGTGTACCCGTACCTCGACAACTGACTGCTTCGGGGGTGGCTCCAAGGACCAGGTGGAATAATAGATTTGACTGGTGAAATCCACCTTCGACAATCTAGGTCTCCTCCTGATACAAACTCAGAGAATAGAGTTTATAGGGGCAGTGCTGGACTCGACTCGGGCCAGGGCGTTTCAGACCATCTCGGACATCCTACGCAGCCTCAGACAGTACCTCACCACCACCACAAGGGGCTGCATGATCGCATGACGTCATGCACGTATGTGGTGCAACACGCCAAGATGAGACTCAGACCTCTCTAGCTTTTCGCCAAGGACGCGACAGTCTGGACTCAGTGGTCACCCCACCAGCACAGGTCCTCCAGGCCCTCGACTGGTGGCTCAATCAGCAGGAAGTGTGCAAAGGGATCCCTTCCACAAGCCTTCCCTGTCTCTGGTAACAGACGCGTCAGCGCTGGGTTGGGGTACTCACCGGGCGACTTGCAGGCCTCTGGTCCCAGGACAAGCTCTCGCTCCACATCAATATAAAGGAGTTGAGAGTGATGCGGCTTGCATGCCAGACCTTCCAGGCGCACTTGCAGAGTCAGTGCATGGGAGTCATAATGGACAACACGACTGCTATGTTTTATATAAACAGGCAGGGTGGTGCCCATTCCTCTCCCCTATGTTGGGAAGCCCTCCAGCTGTGGGAGTTTTGCATAGCCCACTCAGTTCACCTGGAGGCAACCACGAGGTCCTTCCGCAACCATGAGTGGTCCATCCAGCCAGACGTCATCCTCATCATCTTCCAGAGGTGGGCAATTCCCCACATCGATCTCTTCGCCACTCGAAGCAACAGGAAGTGCCAGCGGTTCTGCTCCTTCTGAACCACAGCCAAGGTTCCATCGCGGATGCCTTCCTCCTGTCATGGTTCGACCATCTGCTATAACGCATTCCTGCTGTTTTCGTTTGTACACAAAGTCCTGCTCAAGATCCGCAGGGACAAGGCGCGGCAGTCATACTAGTAGCGCCGGCGTAGCCACGCCAGCACTGGTACACCACCCTCTTGGAGCGGTCAATGAACGTCCCAGTCATGCTGCTGCTGTTCCCAGACCTGATCACCCAGGACCATGGTCATCTTCGTCACCAAGACCTCCAGTCTCTCCACCTCACGGCCTGGAAGCTTCATGGTTAAACCGCATGGAGCTCTCGTGCTCCGTCAGGGAAGTGCTACTCAGTAGCAGGAAGCCCTCCACTAGGGCCACCTATCTGGCAAAGTGGAAGAGGTTTACAATCTGGTGCTCCCAGGCCCCCATTCCTCTCATCCTGGACTATCTGTTACACCTTAAGCAGCAAGGCTTCGCTGCTTCTTCCATCAAGGTACACCTACTAGCAGGTATCTCTGCATTCCACCCAGGAGCAGCTGGGTGCTCCCTCTTTACCAACCCCAGGGCTGGCCGCTTCCTCAAGGGCCTGGAGTGTCTGTACCCACAGGTTCGGCAGCCAATCCCTGCCTGGGCCTCAACCTGGTTCTCTCCAAACTGATGGGGCCCTCCTTCAAACCGTTGGCGACCTGCTTGCCCCTTTATCTATCATAGAAGGTTGCCTTCCTAGTTGCCATTACTTTGGCAAGATGGATTTTGGAGCTCAAGGCCCTCACCTCTGACCCTCCATACACGGTCTTTTTCAAGGACAAGGTGCAGCTTAGGCCTCACCCAACTTTCCTTCCAAAGGCTGTGTCACAATTTCACTCTAACAAGAACATTTTCCTGCCTGTGTTTTACCCCAAACCGCATGCAAGCAGTCAGGAGCATACACTCCACTCTCTAGACATTCGCCGGGTGCGCGCCTTTTACTTCGAACACATGAAACCATTCCGAAAGTCGAACCAGCTATTTGTGGCAGACCAAATGAAAGGCCTCCCAGTCTCGCTGCAGAGGATCTCATTGTGGATTACCTCCTGCATCCACACCTGCTATGAATTAGCCAATGTTCCAGCCCCGGCTCTCATGGCTCACTCCACAAGGGCACAGGCATCATCGATAGCATTTCTGGCCCAGGTGCCAATCCAAGAGATCTGCAGGGTGGCAATGTGGTCTTCAGTGCATACCTTTGCCGCTCACTATGCCATGACCCAGCACACTAGAGACGATGCAGCCTTCGGCAGGGCAGCGCTCCAGTCTGTGATTCCATAACTCTGACCCCACCGCCTAGGTAAGGCTTGCGAGTCACCTATTGGAATCAATATGAACAATCACTCGAATAAGAAAAATAGTTACTCACCTTCTCATAACTGTTGTTCTTTGAGAGGTGTTGCTCACATCCATTCCAAACCCAGCCACCTTCCCTTCTGTCGAAGTAACTGGCAAAAGAAACTGATGAGGTGCCGGGTCGGCATGGTCAGATATTGAGTACCATGGAGGCGCCACTCCAGGCGGCTCCGCAGCCAACCCGACAGGTGCTGCTAGGGGAAAAAACTTTCCGATGACTGTGCACGCAGCACGCATACACCCTAATTGGAATGGATATGAGCAACACATCTTGAAGAACAAGAGTTATGAGAAGGTGAGTAATCATTTTTTTCCTTCTGAAACTTAAAAAAATTTTCTATGGTCTCTTCTCACAAAGAAGGGCACTCTCTTGCTAATCAAGCTTTCAATTTCACTATACATTAGCAATGAAATGAATGGAACACTCAGTTCCAGGTATTCTTTCCTTATCACCACCATGTTTACGGATCGGATTTATATTATTTGCTATAGCATAGTAAAAAGTGTTTATGTATTGCAGTGGCTCCTAAAGGCACCAGTCAGGGATCAGGGTCTAGGAACTATACAAACAACCAAAAGATGATCGCTACCCTAAAGATCTTAAAATCCAAGTAAGTATAAGATAAGAGACAACAGCTGGATACAGATGTTAGCAGCACAAGATAAAATGAGACTATTATGAACAGTTGTACGCAGAGAAGACCGGAAGAGGACCTCTGTATAAGCGCAAAAGCTTCTCTCTCTCACCAAAAGAAGTTGGTCCAATAAAAGATATTACCTCACCCACCTTGTCTCTCATTATGAACAATGTCATAAGCAGTGGTCACAGCACACCTGCTGCCTACCCATTTTCATGATGTTTTGTACCTTTCAGTGCATATATAACATTTTCTAAGTTTATTTAGATACCACAGAATTCTAATAATGCCTAAAACTAACCAGATTTTACTTACGCCATGCTAAATGATGGTTTAGCATCCTGATCAGAGAGAGATGCAATGGTATGCTGAGGAAAACCTTAGGAGCCAAGAAAAATATTACATCACTATATGAATTGGTAACATACAACAAACAATTTCCTATTTGAGTGGAGAAGTTAAAAAGTTAGAGGTTACTGTTTAAAATATTTCGTGTTATTACAGAAGTCAATGCACCGTTTCCTAGATACTAAATCCATCATTAGTGTTCTCTTCCTACTTCTGCCTCCAAATCCTGTATTGCATCACCTTACAAAAACATTTTTTTTTCCCCACTTAGCGTGAAACTGACAAACCCCAATTTTTTTGGCAAACAATTACAGAGAAAATTAGGTGAGATAGTAGAGAAGGAGAAAGAGCAATGTATTAAAGGGAACTATGGTTCAAGTCAGAAATTAAAGGGAACTAATTTAATGTTCAGACTTCAGAGACATGATCCCTTTGAGTGCAGTGTGATGGTTAATACAATATTTTCTGGAGGTCCTAAGTAGCTTCCAGTCCACCTGTGGTAATTATTTTTATAGCTCATCTCAACCAAGGAGATAGTTTTTCTTATTACTGTTCCACTGATTAGACTGAAAAAACAAAAGCTTAAATCATTTAATTATAAGAATGATTACACACAAATGTCTACTCTGCGTGTATTTAGTCACTTTGACGAAAGAAAAGAAAGTTGTTTTAAAATGGGAAACAAGCCTGTACAGAGGCACAGCAGCAGAACATTGTGCTGCTACTTAGCTTCAGGCTCACACTCCTTCCGAATTCGTTCTCTATCATGAGGAAGCAAAGGAGCTCATTCCAGTTGTTAGAAAGGAACAAGCTGACAAGATTTCTCCTAATATATGCCCAATCAGTTAATCACAGCAATACGGGCATGAATTTAAAAGGCTTGTGGATTTTGGCCTAAGTACAGAAGGCAGTCATCATGATAAAATGGCAAATAGAAATACAAATGGAGAGGCACACTTTTTAGGTTTATCATCTTAATATTTTACATATCACATTTTTCCACTACCGCACAAAGAAATATTGTGTAAAATTTGTTACTACCCACTTAAAATGGAGTTTTGTCTCTTTTTTGTTTCAATTTTCAATGTAAATAGCTAAATGGTTTGTAGGTATATTGTTAAATATGTTAAATCCAGTTTGCTAAAACTGAAAAATTAAAGTGAAAACAATTATGCATCAATATGTTTTTCAGATTTCAAACAGCTTCCTTGTTCATATTACTTTAATACATAAGACACAAAAGAGGATGTTACACCAAATATTCTTAAATCTTGCACTTAAAATTTAATAAAACAAGATCCTACCCATTCGAATAAGGGAGCATTCAGAACTTGAACTGGCAGGTGGAGGGCTAATATGATGCATCAGCAGCTCCTTATAGTGGCTTTCATCTAAAATTACATGGTATGTTCCTACCATGGAGAAAGAAAATGCATGACTCTCCGCTGACTCATTTAGTAAGAATAGGTAAACACCACAATCATAATACCTGTTCAAATAAAGTATGGATAGTTTTACTGAGATCAGAACCATGAACAAGAAAAAAAAAATTGGAAAAATCAAGTTTAGGCAAAACTTGAAAACAGTTTAAGCAAAAATGTATAATGCTAATAGTGCAAAATATATGGGGATGTTACCTATAGTTACTACTTGTATATTTAAAAAAAAAAAAAAAAAAAGTATGACTGTGTACCTCTAAAAAGTTAGATAGTGAGAGCCTACCTTTCCCTCTCCACACTAACTGATACAATGCAATTTTTTTTCCAACTCACCATTGTAGTCACTAATGGTAATATATGTTTAACAACTTTAATATGATACAGTTTGCCTACAGACTTTTTCAGGTATCCTTATTTCTTTAGTCATCTCTCTTCCAAATCAGCAACTATAGTTACATATCAAATTTACTGAATTTGTATGACTTCTTTAAACAGAGGGAGCAATTATGAAATATTCTCTTAACACAACAGTATGGTAAAAAAAAAAAAAAAAAAATACATCCTCTTTAAACATCAGAATTTATTTTTAAAAAATTGTCAAATCTTTCAGACTTACTTTTAGACTTAAACGACTATTACTGACATATGTTCAGAATCCGTCTATATACTTACCACCCGTTTCTCGGGCAAGTACAGTACAAACTCGAACTTCAGCAGATAGGCCGATGACAGATACTCTGATCTTAACTGCCTTTAAACACTTCACATAGAAAAACAAAAAACACTCAAATGCATCAGCAGAACTGAAAACTGTAAAAGGTATATACTTTTAAATTGAAAATGTAATCACAAAAATGATGCGTCAAAAACTTTTTTTTTAAGAAGTATTAATTCTTCACTTCTCTACCTTAATTAGATCATAGATATTAGATGGATCACACGTTGTCAGGCTACTGAAGATAATCAAAACCTCTCTGCTTGTATGTCCTGGCATGTGCCTATAGAAGGTAAAAAGATGTATATTTAAATTAGCTATAAACTAAGAATATAACAATTACATACACATATGTTGAAGTTTGATGCTGTGGCTTTTTAAGAATCCCCAAGAATAACATTTCCTAGTACTCAGTTGTACAAAATTCAGAAAAACACATGGCTAATGCCCACAAACACCAAAGGATGCTGTAAATCCCTCAGAGAACTGCTCCTACAATAAGGTCATACTTTTCCAAAATCTAACCTACTGAAATAACCCTTTCAGTTGATGGCTTGTTATAGTTCTTGAAGTTATCCCACCACAGTCCTCCAGGGAAAAATTAGATTCAGTCTGACACCACCACAACAAATCATCGAGCATTTTTCTTTTTTAAAAAACATTATTCTGTGGCCAATTCAGAGATGCAAATCTATGACGTCTTTCACAGAGAGCAGGTCCCCAAAGTTTCCAGAGTCTTTCTATCTCTCTCACTTCCACATATCAGAATACAGCAAATGCTTTAAGATAATATTTTTTCTTTTCAATTCCCAATAGAAAAAAAATCACCATCAACTCAGACAACAAGCTTCTTGTCTTTCCTTTTGAGGCTTTTAACAATTTAGAACCACTCTAACTAGCCGTCCTAGTAACTTACTGAAATGTCCACCACCACCTTTACTCTGTCATTGTTCTTGGCCTTTCTTGCTCACCTGTCAGACTCTCCCTCAAACATCCATTCTTTCTCTCATGCCACTTATTTACCATGCAAGCTCCCTCCCAGCAAAAATCTAAAACGCTACTATTTTAAAACTCACTTTTCACGTAAAACATACAAAACCCAGCCAGATGACCCTGGCACAGGTGGTAAGCTGTGACTGTTCCTCTTCCCCCTCCTTCCTTTTCTCATACCTTTAACTAATCCCCACTCCTGCCATTCCCCCCGACCCTACCTCTACAGCCAAATTAAAAATAAATAGTTAAAAATAAAAAAATAGGAAGCTAACAAAACTGATGATATTCCATCATCCTGTTCATTTACCTGTCTTCTATATCCCGATTTCCAAACCTTCATCTGTTATTAGATTTTAACCTTTCTAGGATAGGGACTATGTTGTCTTCAGCTGTGTTTGTACAATACCCAGCACAATGGGGCTTGGATCCTGAGTGGGGCCTTTACACGCTATCATAATTAAAAAATAATTCATCAACTGCTCCTTTTGCTACAGGAACCCAAGTTCCATTTGTCCTAGCCTCATAGTCGAGTTCATTAAAACCATTCCTACAGACCATTACTTACACCACTTTTCCATTTGACTTTACAGCTTGGATTGCTCCATGAAAAGTCTGTTCATATCTGAGGAGCTGAGCCACTTACTATGCAGAAAACAAATTTTAATATGTTCTTTGCTTTAATGGATATGCAGTTAAAAGTTCAAAATCTGCACTTTTCAGCTCTTTGCATGTAATAGCTGTGGTCTTGACTAGCTCTTCAAAGAACAGAATGAAATCCTATACACAAATCCTCAAAGTGTTAATTTTGGCAGTAACGGTTTCTCTAAGGTGCTGAAACAGAGTTAACCAAAAGACAAGGGAACATTTGATATTTATGTTATAGATATCTAACAGTTATGTTTTGATAAATACTTTGTGCTCTTATAGAGACAGAAAACCAAAAGTTCCCCACTTCTTACTAATATTAAATAATGCTTCCAATTTTTCGTAACAATTACATACTCCCATCTGAACAGCAGCATAAACAGGTTTTTGTCTGGGAATATTAAATGCTTTATTTTTTTATTTTTAAATGACAATTATGTTGACTGTGCATTGTACAAAGCAGAAGTTAGTTATCTGTATTGCAATAACACCTCAAGGTATCTCAGAAGGATCAGTGCAGCACTGTGCAAGGCATTACTCCCAAACACAAATACACTCCCTGCCACAAAGAGCTTACAATTAGCGTTTTATCAGTTTCTGTTGTTCCAAAAAGAATGAAACCTATAATAACCTACATATACTAACTTTAAAGTCTGCATGGCCAAATTTAAAGAGTTATACAGAGATGGTTCTCCATGGCAGGTCAGATCTACAGCTTTCTTCAGAGCAGTTGTATGCTTTCTTGGGTTTCCTATAAGTAAAAACAAAACTCACCTGAAATGGTAAGATTAAAAAAACACCTTACAATTGTACATTTTTCTGTTAATTTATATTGATACAGTATGAAATACATAAACAAAATATCCTAGTGTGAACTGTATCAAATTGTTTTAGTAACAATACTATTTAGTACTTACATTGTCCTTTACATCCTCAACACACTGTACAAACATTAAATCATTCTCAAAGCACCTAAACAAGGTAGTAGTTATCCCAATTTTACAGATGGCTTAGTAGACAAGGAGTGGTTAAATGATTTGCCTGAAGCCACACAGTTTGTTAGTGGTAGAACATACATTAGAAATCAAGAGTTCCTGTTTTTCAGCATCATCTCTAATCCACTAGATCATAAGGCCTCCATTAACTACAATTACAAAGTTAAAACAGATAAAAAGGAGAGAAAGAAAATAACCAGTATCGTAAAAAAGGTGTTTTTCATATGATATGTGAAATATTGATGAGGGAGAAATAGGAGAAGGCTGTTCCAAACGGGAAGAGCTCCTAGAAGACGGCTCTCGCACTGAATCATGAAAATGTATATAAAAGAGGAAGTTGGTGAGAGAGGAAAAAAAGAGAGCAGAAAGCGCAGGCAATAGAGAAATTCATGTGTTGGCACTCAATACAAATTACATGCACAAAGTTATCAATACTGAAATTTGATTTCTGCTCTTAAAACATACGTATATTTATATTCCTAAGCATAAGTAGACTTCCTGAACAATCAGAAACTTATCTCAAAACAGGCTACAATCCTGCAATTAGATCCACTAACATGGACCCCTACACCTTTCTGGCGCTCTACTAACTTCATTAGGGTCTGCCTGTATGGAACAAGTTGCAAGATCAGGGCTGTAGAGTGCAACAGTTATAGTGATGACAATGATTCTCTAATACAAAAGGATATTTCTTTCCTACCTGAAAGTTCTGTCAGCTTTTCAGCTCTTTTACTCTTAGTTACAATTATACCAATCTGCAAGAAATAGTTCTATTAGTGAGTTATCATCAATTTGATCTACATTTTTAGTATACCCTGTGTGTTGTTATATAGATCTTTTTGGATCAGTGCTAACAATACCCACATATTTCTCTACAGCCTTTCTTTGCGAACACAGTAATTTAAAACCAGCTCTCACCTTGAGATACAGGAAATTACTAGCACAACTCCCTTTGTATTAAGATGAAAATATATTCTTAATTCTTCACTCTATTGGTACCCCTAACCCCTAAGGACTAAAATGTCTCTTTATATCCTTTTTCTGGCATTAAGAATGCAATTCCAAATCCTAATTGTGTTAGCATTTGTACTTCAGAAAACTGTAAATCAATATTCAATTGATTTCTCATCTTCACCATTTAAGAGGGAAAAAAACATTACACAAGATCGGGGGAGAAAGAGGAAAAGACTACTAATATTAATTTAAAATAATCTGTTGAAAAATGTTTAATTAAAATTAAATGAAAACTTCAAAATAGTTCTTCCAACTTTGTTTTCAGACAACTGCTTAATCAGTAACAATTAATCTGATTTCCCAACACAGGTGTACAGACCTACCTGACTAATAGGATTCTGGTCAAAGTATTCTTCAACAAAATATTCCAATAACTATAAAAAAAGGTTCTGAGTATTAAGATAATTAAACACATCAGTTATTTCATATCTGTTAAAATGACAGTACTTATAAAACCATTTAGAACCTTTAAACACCCCCCATCCTCCCACCCTCTACCCGCAACACTCCTTGGATGCACAGTACCTTTCAGAAACTTTAGAAAAATCTCAGCTTACATTAAGTACATGGTAACTATACTAGGGTTATTTCTGCAGCAAATTTAAAATAGATCTAACAGCATTAGTTAGAATTAAGACAACAGCTGAAATTTTAGTCTGTAATACAGATCAGTGGCAATGATTACTGAGTTATTTTCTGCGACCAATAATCTTGTTAACAGAAATTAAGGTCCCAATCCTGAAAATGGTTGTGTACACACATTTAACTTTAAGCATGTGTGTACACCAATGAAGTCAATGTTTGCAGGAAGAGATCAGGGACTAAGTCATATTCAGCCAAACTTATTCTACCTTCCATATGACTCAAACTCACTAACCAAAACTAAGCAGTATTTTGGTTAACACGTGGAAGATTAGAGTTATTTTGAACAGAGGGTCTTCCCCATTCACACAAAAGAAATATTGATAATTACTTAATTTTTAAAAAGCTATGAAGTTTAAACAAAGTGTGTTCCCCTAATTCACACCAAGGACCTTACATTATCTATACTTCTGAACACATGGAAGATATTACAGCAGTGGTGGGCAACCTGCAGCCCGCATGCGGCCCATCAGGTAATCTGATTGCGGGCTGCAAGACATTTTGCTGACATTGAGCATCTGCAGGCACAGCCCCCCGTGGCCACGGTTCGCCATTCCCAGCCAATGGGAGATGCGGGAAGCAGCGGGCCGCAGGAACATGCTGGCTGCTGCTTCCCGCAGCTTCCACTGGGAACCACGGCCACTGAAAGCTGCAGGGGGCCGTGCCTGCAGTAAACATCAGCAAAATGTCTTGTGGCCTGCAATCAGATTACCCTGATGGGCCGCAGGTGGTCCACCACTGTATTAGAGGGAAAAGAGAAAAATGGAGTATTTGATTCAGCAAAATGAGAAAGTTTTTCCTATGTTGGCTAAAATTATTGCCATAAATACGGCACATAAAATGTTTTATTTGTATAGGAAATCAGAATGATACACATTTTAAAACATAATTTTAATGCTTAGTGTTGTCAGGGCAACATCTTATCTCCATCAAGTTCAGTCCTCTGTAGTTAGTCATACCTATCTAAACTGGAGTAAGTCACTATCACAGCCTCAATCAGGACCTATGAAGCATATTTTCAGCACAAAAAAATAAAATTTATTTTTAAGAAGTGCAAAGTATATTTGTTCTCTTTCCACTGCATGCTGTGGGTGATACCTCACAGTCTGCCAACTCTCACATTCTTTGTATGGCACTTCCTGTTATTTAAACTTCTCCACAGCCCTCCTAACATAATTATTACTACTACTGTAGTGCCGAATGATGCCAAACAGCCCCATTGTACTAGCTATTGTACAAAATAAACACAAAGACAGCCTTTACCGCACAGAGTTTGAAACAGTGTTTCCCAAATCAGTGGTCCCAACCCACCAGTGGATTACAGGAATGTTCTAGACGGATCACCACAACCAGGGCCAGACTAACCCATCACTGCACATACACTTTCATACACTTCTCCCAGCTGGGTGAAAGTGGGGGGTTGGAGAGCAAGCCCATCCCATATTCATCCCATAGCGGCAGCTTCTCTCCCATGGGGCTGAGCCCAGCTCCCTACTCCAGGTGTTGCAACCTGGTACCTGGGATTGCAGTCTCACCCACGCAAATTTGGTCACCATGGAGGGGAAGCAAGGCCAAATTTGAGAGAGAAGTGCTGTGCCCCCCCCAGCGCACCAGGTCACAACATCGGGAGTGGGACACACCCTGGATAGGAGCTGCCACTGCGGGATCAGTGCATGGTGGACTCACTCTCCAAACGTGCCCTTCCTCTCCTAGTCCTCGCACTGGGCCAGGATTAGGGTTGCAGCGCCAGAGCAGAGGGTGCATATATGTAATGGTGGGTTACAAAAGGGGAAGAAAAAAAAAAAAAAAAGACCAAATGCTGTTGGTGAGTCGCCTTAGTACGAAGTCTGGGAATCACTGATCTATAGTTTGGAAAATATGCAAGACAAACAACAGACAGAGGGAAGAGGCAGATGGGAGCATTAACATAAGTATTAGTCAAAGGTAGTTGCAATCCTCTTCAAGCCCAGATGGATGTGATCTGCAGACATCACAACAAAGGAAGATGAATATACTTTTGATAAAATAAATACCTTTAAGGTACACGTAAGCCTGTTAGGTTTTAAATCTTGGTCCTCCATAGTTCTTGATCCATCTACCACCACATAAAGGTGACGCATCTGAATCATAATCATTAAGGATATTAATTCCACAAATTCTTGGTTTGAAACAAACAAACTTTTAGAACTCACATCAAACACATTTATAAGACAGTAATTTAAAATAACTGCTGTTTATTTCAAGTAAATTAAATAGACAATATGTATAGCCTTCTCTGTCACATTGGCAATATTTAGAGTACGGAACAGCATAATAGTCTTTACGGATTCTTTGGTGGCTGCTGATTAAAGAGGTTAAGTTCCTCTCCATCCTCCCTTTACAATGTGAGCAGAGATCTTCTCCTGATAAATGATCACTGTTCTCATCATCTCTCAAAAGATGGATTATGGAATAATAATATTTTGTATTTATAGCATCACTTCAACTGAGGAAGTCAGTGTTTTACAAATCAATCAGTTCTCACAGCTGGTTTGAATTAAGCTAGTACCATTATGCCCATTTTACATATTGGGAAACAGACTCCAAGAGGTTGTGTGATTCAACTGTATCACAAAGCAGGTCCTACCAAAAAAAATAGAACCCAGGTCTCTTGAATATCAGACACTTTCAATATTTAGCATACCACACACCAACTCATGAAAGTCAAAACAATTGTCTGTTGGGACAGAAAGAAACCTCAAACTCATGCACATCAAGTCAGTAAAAATATTTCTTAGATTTGATGCCACTGTTTTCTGAAGAGGGAAACAGTGGCATCAAATACAAATAATCTCAGACACAACAAAACTAGATCTAACAGTCAAGGGGAATATATAAACATACCATTCCAAGTCTAACTTGCCCATGGTGTTCAAAGATTCTGTTAAAAATACAGAAGAATTTGAGCTAAAACTATAACATGGGATTCTAAAACAGCATCAGTAACTAAGGCCAATCCTACAGTTACATGACATGCTAAATTACCATTAACATCAATTCATTTAAAAGGGATGAAAGATTAGGTTCTAAATAAGCATACAACTAGGGCTGTGAAAAACTGTGGAGCGCAGAGGCTCAGTAAAAAAAAAAAACAGTAGAGTCTTATCAAATTTTAATGGAGTTATTTGTTTTGAACTTCTTTGCCACTCTGAAGTATTTACACAAACATAATATATTTGAAAGTTTGGGGTTTTTTGACTTAACATCTGTGAATGAAAACTAGCCTTTGCCTAGAATGTTTTTAGACACAGAATTTTAAACAAAATCAATTTATAATTTGGTGCAAACAACACAGAACTAGGCAAATATCCAGCCAGTCCAATAATGAACAGATTAAAATAACCTGTATATCAATATTTTGTTAGATGGCATACAAAGATGGACTCTGCTATTTACATTCAGTTGTCTAGTTGCAACACACTGCACTACCACATATAGAATATAAGTTTAGGACCCAATTTCTTTGTGAGCAGAGATATGAACTACCCAGTATCAATGTCCTTAAACAGGTTGAAAAGAAATCTCAAAGTACTCTTTCTGGCGCAATTAAGTACAGATGGAACTATGGAAGGGGAGGCTGAATCTAAGACACAGAATGTTAAAAAAAAAGGAGAAAATAGAAAATATGTTTACTTATAAATATTACAGTATGTTTAATCTATCCTATGGGAACAATTTTTTCTCAGTGTAATTCCTTTGACTTCAACGTAGTCACTCCAGAGATGAGCTTTTCCTAATGAGTTCCCTGGGCTTCAGAACTTCAGAACTGACTACTTACCTTTTTCTCTTTGCCTTAAAAAGAATGTCCTCTATAGTTGCTTTCAGTGACCCAGATTCATCTTCTTTGAGAACCTCCCTACAATGAACAATTTATTACATAAAAGTTAGATTAAAGTCTCTCTCTTAAAATAAAATAATTAATAAAATAAAGCTTACCATGTTCTTTCATAACCCCCTTCCCAGCGTTTGGTTCTTTCAGGCTCGTCATCCATGTCTGTCGGTCTGTCCAAAACTGCTTACTTACAATACTGTTAAGGACAATGATTATATCCTTATAAATAAAGGTATTTTGATAAATTCTGTCTGATTATGTGCCACAGAACATTGGAACTAATACAATGCATCAGTCTCTGTGTTGACAATAAAAATGTGACTTAAGATGCTGAATTACTTTTGTTAAAACCAGGTCCCCAGTCAATACTAACGTGCAGGTGGCCCTTTGCCCTGTGCATGGGTGAGCTCCTGAGCGAAGCGGTGAGTGTACAACAGCTGAACAACGCCGCGCCGCGGAACACGTTCCGTGCGTTTATTGTGACCGGCTAGTTTTTAAGTCAATGACGCTCACTCCCACGCCCCACAAAGGGGAGGGCAGGGCTGTGATTTAAAGCAAATTAACTTTCCTAGAGAGCCAAAGGGGGTCCCGAGAACTAGAGGCGGGGCCAGTCTGCCTGGCACCGTTACCCGGGGCCCCAGGGAGAGGCGGGGCCGAGGCTGCTGGCCCGGGGGCCTGTGCGCAACTCTACTTTCCCCTCCGCCCCGACCTGCTCCTGCCACCCGCGCGCCCCGCTCTCCCAAGCCGGCCAGGGGCGTCAGCGCAGCCACTGCAGCGTCGGGGCGACGCGCGGATCCGAGCGCACACCGCTGACCTGCCAGGACCGAGCTCGAGCTCCCCGGGGCAAACTCTCGGAACCAGCCCCCGCTCGGTGCGTTGCAACTCGTCCGACCGGCGCGCCGGGCCGCGGGAGGAACGTTCCGGCTTCAGGAAGGGCCGGCCTGGAACGGGGCAGGGAGTGGTGCCCGGCCCCCGGGGGGAGCTACACGGGGGTAACACAGGGAACACCTCTCCCTCCAACCGCGCCCCGGCCGGGCTGACCCTGCGTCCAGCCCGTTACTGTACGAGGCGGTTGCCGTGTATCGGCCCCAGCCGGCAGCCCCCAGGCGCTGCCCGAGCTACACGGGAGCCCAGCACTGTCCGGACTGAGCTGCGGCCCAGCGCTGGGGCATGTGGTGTCCGCGCTCCTATCTCCACGGGCCCTGCTCGGCCCGGGAGGAGACAACTCTGAACCTGGCCCCAGACCCCGCTGGGCTGGACGCTTGCAACTGGCTATGGCAGGGGTATTGTGCTAGGCTCTGCAGCCTCCACTGCTGGCCGCCGTCAGCCAGAGACAGGACTCCGGCTTAGATGGACCCAGAGCCGAAGCCGCGGGACCGGCAGATCACCCCAGAAACGCTGCGTGAGCGCCGGGCGCCCGCAGGCATGACACCGAAAGCTGCCTGACTGCCGTGCTTGGGGCGGCAAAAAACATAGAGCCACCCCTGGATGGACGTTAAGGCGGGTCTAGCCTCGCACTTCCTTGGTTCCTGCCAGGGGAAACCGTCCCCAGACAGAGCTGTCCTCTCTCGTGGCCTCTAAACCTTTGTTCTATTTCACCCATTAAGTTCAAATCTGTCTGCAAGGTAAGAGGAGTTAAGTGGCAGTTGCATAAAGACCAGTTCCAGCTTTACATGAAACACAAATAGCACCATATCCCAAACCCACGAAATAATTCAGCACCTGGTTGGTAAACTGCGTGAAACTAAACCCAGACAAGTCAGAGCTGCTGTGAAGAAGAGGGAACTGTTTCAAATTATTTGTCACCACCACCATGGCAGATTTGATGAGTATAACACACAATATAGCTAGGAATTAAGAGACACTGAAAAGCTCTGCAACATGTGAAACTCTCCTATTAGGCACCATACATCATCATAAGCACAATCACCTTGGGGCTTTGGTAACTTCATTAGCTTCCAGTGAAATACCAGATTAAGTTTAATGTCCTGGTCTTGATCTTCAAAGCTGTCAAAAGATTGGACAAGTGGTCTTCAATACTGCCATCAAGCTGTGCTCTGCAAGAACAAAAGTGAGATTAGTGGGAGCTGATACAGCAGCTGATAGTTAGCTGTGATACTCCCTTAAAAGCTAAGATTGGGACAAACCTTGCCACTTTCAGAATAAAATACAAGACATCTCTCTGCCATAACTTACAATATTAAGAAATATTTAATAAAAAAAATCCATGTGCTGGGCAAGGAGGTATTTATATCTATAATATTCTCTTGATTAGAGTTTGTAAGGCACTCCAATATTGACTGTCAAGTATCAGGGGGTAGCCGTGTTAGTCTGTATCTACAAAAACAACAAGGAGTCTGGTGGCACCTTAAAGACTAACAGATTTATTTGGGCATAAGCTTTCGTGGGTAAAAACCTCACTTCTTCGGCTGCATAGAGTGAAAGTTACAGATGCAGGCATTATATACTGACACATGGAGAGCAGGGAGTTACTTCGCAAGTGGAGAACCAGTGTTGACAGGGCCAATTCAATCAGGGTGGATGTAGTCCACTCCCAATAATAGATGAGGAAGTGTCAATTCCAGGAGAGGAAAAGCTGCTTCTGTAATGAGCCAGCCAGTCCTTATTCAAGCCCATATTAATGGTGTTGAATTTGCAAATGAATTTTAGTTCTGCTGTTTCTCTTTGAAGTCTGTTTCTGAAGTTTTTTTGTTCAATGATAGTGACTTTTTAATCTGTAATAGAATGACCAGGGAGATTTAAGTGTTCACTTACTGGTTTATGTATGTTACCATTCCTGATGTCCGATTTGTGTCCATTTATTCTTTTGCGGAGGGACTATCCAGTTTGGCCAATGTACATGGCAGAGGGGCATTGCTGGCACATGATGGCATATATAACATTAGTGGATGTGCAGGTGAATGAGCCCTTGATGGTGTGGCTGATGTGGTTGGGTCCTCTGATGGTGTCGCCAGAGTAGATATGGGGACAGAGTAGGCAACGAGGTTTGCTACAGAGATTGGTTCCTGGGTTGGTGTTTCTGTGGTGTGGTGTGTAGTTGCTGGTGAGTATTTGCTTCAGGTTGGGGGGTTGTCTGTAAGCGAGGACTGGCCTGCCTCCCAAGATCTGTGAGAGTGAGGGATAATTTTCCAGGATAGGTTGTAGATCGTGGATAATGCGCTGGAGAGGTTTTAGCTGGGGGCTGTATGTGATGGCCAGTGGTGAATTCATTTACAAATTTAACACCATTAATCTGGGCTTGAATAGGGACTGGGAGTGGCTGGCTCATTACAGAAGCAGCTTTTCCTCTCCTGGAATTGACACCTCATCTATTATTGGGAGTGGACTACATCCATCCTGATTGAATTGGCCCTGTCAACACTGGTTCTCCACTTGCGAAGTAACTCCCTGCTCTCCATGTGTCAGTATATAATGCCTGCATCTATAACTTTCACTCTATGCATCTGAAGAAGTGAGGTTTTTACCCACGAAAGCTTATGCCCAAATAAATCTGTTAGTCTTTAAGGTGCCACCAGACTCCTCCTTGTTCCAATATTGACTGTGGTGGTTAGCACAGCATCTCTACTGAAGACAGACTGATCTAGTTTAGATACAGAAGTAGCCTTACTCTAGGTCAAATAATAAATCACACAACTGTTAGTTCCCAACTCTAATTACTTGACAAAGATCCAGTTCTCCAAAGACTGTTTATATAGTGTGAATACCCCCAAAATCAGTGGGACTACTCACAGGGTTTAGAGTTCTGTAGGTTCATAAATCTGTAGGATTGGGGCAAAATTCCCATCCACGTAGATGTAAATTAATCTTGTTTCCCATATAATACTTGGTCATTTGCTATTATTCACATAGTGCCAGATTGGGGAGGTATCATGCCAATTGTTCATAAATAAATTTGTTTCATGAGGAATGTATTGTCAAGGAAGTATGATTTTCCACCAGATTAAAGCACTACTTCTAAAAACACCTGTGTAAATCATCTTTACTTTAGTCATTAACTGAAGTATCTGAGAGGTAGGATTTATACATTAAAATGCAGTATTATGCGTAAGCAGGGCCGGCGCAACCCATTAGGCGACCTAGGCGGTCGCCTAGGGTGATAACATTTGGGGAGCGGCGGCCGGATCTTCGGCTGCCCCGGTCGGCTGCGGTATTTCGGGGGGGGGGGGGGGGAGGGGACCTTCCACCGCTTCTGTCAGGGGTGGTATTTCAGGGGCGGGACCTTCCTCCACCTAGAGCAACAAAAAAGCTGGTGGCACTCCTGCATGTAAGTTATTGTACATCTATTTTTTTCATTTGTTGAATGTTCCCTAATGATACTATTATAGTCTAGAGCAATGGCCCCAAATAGGGTAGTAATACTCTTGTAAGACACAGAGTCTGTAATTCAGGGGTTCTCAAACTGGGGGGTTGGGCCCCCTCAGGGTTTGTGAGGTTATTACATGGGGGGTGTCGCGAGCTGTCAGCCTCCACCCCAAACCCTGCTTTGCCTCCAGCATTTATAATGGTGTTAAATATATAAAAAAGTGTTTTTAATTTATAAAGGGGGGTCGCACTCAGAGGCTTGCTATGTGAAAGGGGTCAGCAGTACAAAAGTTTGAGAACCACTGCTGTAATTTTTACTTCTACACCGTAGAGTAATATATTTGATATGGCTCTATGACTAATCAACTAATTAATAGAAAAATTTTGAACAAACAAAAAGTTAATAATTTTTACAAATCAAATAGAATCTCAGACTTTGACCTCAGAATGCTTTCCCTGGGGCCAGGAACCTGTTTCACTGGGATAATTTACTTTGTTTAGGATTTTTTGTAATAAAACAGCATTACAAAACCTAGGGACAATTATTTGACTCCTACATGAAATCTCCCAACATTTATTACATGGAACAACATTATTATGAGTGGTCTGTGGTAATTGCTATGAGGAAGAGAAACTGCATTTTTCTAAGGATTTAGTAGTTTCTATTTTTTTAAGTGTCTAAAATAGTCTCTCATGCAAACTCATTGCATACTCTATATGGAAACCCTTAAAAATAATTTATTTAAGGATTCAAACTTCTGAAAATTACTGGCTCCTATATATCTGACAGTTCTTGGTATCAAATAAACTTTAAACCCTTTCCAGATCTTGTGTTCAGGTCACAGGGGCATTTTCTAATAAACTAACCAATATTTCAAGACAGCATGCTCAAGTGGACTACACATGGTTTTAAGCCATTGTAATCCATGGTTGACTGATAGACTTCAAGACGGTCATATCACTTCTGCTTGTCTTAGTTTCCCTATGTATAAAATGGGGATATTTCCCCACTTCACAGCGTGAGAGATGTGGACTGAATGCTGTTTGTATAGTACTCCTAAAATACAAGGTGGTGAGAAAGAATTGAGATTACTCTTCATAAAATGGCTGAATCTTAGTAAATTTTAACTTAACAGAAGTGTTCCATTGTTCAAAGAGAAGAATTCTCAACCTATTAGAATATAATTTTAATCATCTTTTAACACAGTAGGAGAACGATCAATAAAGAGTCCTACACCTGGAATCTTCCAGCATTTAAAATCTTGGGAGTGCTTTCACCCAGTGTTTGTGCAGTCCAGTGTTAATGCAAATCCAGAATAGCAATATAGTCTTGCACAAAACAGTCATCACAAGGATTTCCTGGAACGCGACTGTGACACTGCACCCCATATTCTTCATAGTGATATTATGTGATTATGACATAATTATGATGTATTGTATGCAAGATAGGTTGTGAGATATCATTGAAAAGGTTATGATTTACTGAATATGATTATCCTATTTGTATGCATGTATCATTTTTGTATCTGAAGTTAGGAATATTGACTATGCATCTATATTACAAATGTGTTTATACATGGGGAACACCCACTAGACAAAAGGCTCTCAGATGGTTGGCTAGGAAGGACCCATTCAGGTTAATGAGCCATTAGGAGAAAACAATAGGCCTTAGAAGGTGAGCCTTCCTGAGGATGCTACAGAAAGCCTCCAAGTTATGGCTGCTGTGACACTAGAGGGACATGTGACCAGAACTCCAGCATGGGAGATCAATATTTTTCCAGTGGCTGGCTTGGGAACCAAGCTTTGAAACAAAGGGTATATCTACACTGCAAAGTTATCAACAAAACTTTTGTCTTTCATGGGTACTAAAAAAAAAAAAAAAAAGCAGCCCCCCTACCCCCATGAAAGACAAAAGGTCTGCCAATGCAAGTGGCAGTGTGAACATGGCTTTGTGGGTAGGAGCACTCTCCTGCGGACAAAGCTAATGCCACTTACGGAGCTGGAAGTATTTTGTCAGCAAAAGTACCAACAAAGAGCCTTTACATACGCTGACTTTTAGCGACAAGGCTGTATCAACGCAGCCTTGTCGCTAAAACCTGCATGGTGTAGACAAGCCCAAAGGGTTCCTGCCACATGCAAAAGCTATTGAAGGCAGGGGAGTGACATCATTGTGGTTCTTCTCTGACTCCCCACCCAAAGACTCCTGGAAACACTTGAGGAACAAAGACTCAACTGGGGGAAGTGCTGGACCCAAGCTAAAGTGTCACCTGGTGACTCCAAACTGTAAGCAAGTGCAGCTTACCCCTTATGAATCTGCAGCCTGCTTATATCATTACTTAGGGTGAAGATTTGCTATTCATATCCGATCTATGTAGTATATTAAGCTTAGTTTGCATGTTTTGTTTATTTGCTAGGTAATCTGCTTTGATCTGTTTGCTATCCGTTACAAACACTTAAAATCTCTCTTGTAGTTAATAAACTTGTTTTTGCTTTGCCTAAGACCAGTGTGTGGGAGTCATAACTCGGGGTAAAAAGCTGTTGTATATTCCTCTCCACGTTGAGGGAGGGGGCAAATTTAAAGAGCTGTACAGTTCTCTGGGCAGCGCAAGTTGGTATAATTTTGGGTTTAAAATCCAGAGGAGGTGCATGCCTGAGTAGTTAGGAAGTTCCTTAGCTAGAGCCTTCCCATGCAGGGCTGGTCACAGTGTCTGCATGTAACTGCAGCTGGGTGTATCCCGACCTATACGTGGGCTGGGTAGCTTGTCACAGCAGTACAGTGTAAAGGGAGCCCAGGCTGGTGGGTCAGGGGGACTCAGTGGAGCCCCAGTTCCACATGGCACCCGGGGGAAACCCATCACAAGGACATTTCCTCCAGATCAAATGCCTTGTTCACCACGGTGCCTGTTGTCATGCTAGTAATGTTTCTGTGGTCCGTTTGAAAAGATTTCACTGACAAAGAACTGATGGAAGCTATGTACTCAGTCTTGCATCTGGGTGGCCTATCTTATGCCTTTCCAAGAGAGGATGGGCTTCAGCACAGATACTGTAGAGCTTATGAGGAAGTTTTCAGGCAGTAAGGAATACAAATAAGACTTCAAGACTAAGATACAAGCCTTTGACTGAACACACAGTCTAGTTCCTTGTAAGGACTACAATAAATAGGTGGGTGAAAATATCAAGTACAGTCCCATTTAACTTGAGTAAGAGTTTAAGTTGTACTAGGTCATTGCCTGCCAGAGCAGTGGGTGCAGAGAACTGAGAGTTTTATATATAAACAGGCACAAAGCCCAGTGAATGAAGTATATTCCCTCTGAGAAACCAATTTAAAATGGCTTGTGATGCTTCTGAAAACATGAGGTATAGATCAGTCAGAGTTAGCAACCCCACTGAAGAGTAGGTGCATCAGCTAACACGTATCTTTTATGTTTTAATGGGTATCCAGATAATGGAAAAATATGTATTCAACTTTGACAGCTTTATTGATGTGAAAGAAACTGTAGTGAAATGCTACATGTTATGCTCAATCTACTAAAGTGAACGGCTGAATGTAGAGTGTTTTTTTTCAGTTGTGAGTTAAAAAGAAAAATCACTCCATTTTACTACAGTTCTTGGGTAATGTTTCTGTAAGTGAAGCCTTCCAAAAGAACATATTACTAGATAAACAGCCAACCATGTGCACTCACATTTTCAGAAATATCACCTTCTTAAAAAACAAGCACTAATTAATATGGTCATTGACTGCAACAGGCAGCTAGAATTTACATATCAAGAAAAGATGATTTTCAACACACTTGTTTAGTAGGAACATATAAAGGTTAATAGAATGAGTGCTTCTCTTTAGCTCTCATTTCAGCTTCACTTAATGAACTCCAAGAAACTGATATGCAACTTGGTTTAATTATACAGCTTCAAAAACAAGTGAAAACATTAGATGCAAGTCAGTAGTAGTCTTTGTATGTACATAGTATTTGTCTTAATCATGTTGACTAGATATCCAATTGAAATGCAGCTGCTTTACTTGCTGCATGCTACTAATTATGTCAGATAAAATTTGGCCCCAAATATAGGTTTTATAAAACCACACACCAATAGAAATATTTTCACTATTTTATTTTAAAATTCCAATGGAAACAGATTAAAAGAAACCCACATTATTTCCTTGTACTATTTGCAACCCAAATATATTAGCATTGGTCCAGCACATGAGAATGAGAGTCAAATTGACTAAGAGGACTAATCTATTTACATCATCCAAACAGTGTGAAATGCAGAAGGAAAAAAAAGTAAAATCAGATTTGTTGTAAAATGGTTTTATTGAAGGTATTCAGTAACATAGGCTAAATATGTTTTTAGAAGCACAAACTTGCTTACCCTTTAAGAGCAGTTAATGTGAAAAATGATTTACTTAAAAAAAAAAAAAACTATATACCACAGACAATTTAAGTATCACATCAAAAATGTAAGGGTGCAACTTACAGAAAATATTGTTTTATTAGGTATAAAGTGTTCTGGAATTTCCATGAAGAGTCACTTCCTCTTCCTTTTAAGAGAATATTTAAAAACAAAACAAAAAATTAGCAGCTAGCATGGGAATTAAGCCTAAAAAAGGAAGATTCAGAACTTTATTAAAACCACCGAACTTCACTTTGGTTTTAGTTTATTTAGGCCCCTACCGAACTATTTTAATTACAATGATCAAAACATTTTGGCTGTTTAAAAAAAATGGTCAAAGTTAATTGCATCAGACAATGGATTGACTTAGTTCTGCTAAATAAACCATATTTAGCAGAAGACAACTGCTCACAGGAACATCCAGATTCTGCACATAGTCACACAGTTACAAATCATATGTAAGCCATAAAAAGATTAACTGGTTATTCTAAATACATGCCTGTACAATAAAAAAAAAAAAATCTAAAATACAAATGTAGATTGCTTTTAAAAAAAGCAAATATATTCACATTTAATTTCACGTTTTCATTAGTTACACACTACATTGGTCTCTAATACACTTACTTGTGCAACTGAACTCATTCCTAAACAAATGATTAATCATGACCCTACGAATGGAGTGGTTACAGTGGGATATAATGCACACTGCAGAAGTGAAATTTTTAAGGCCCCAGAGCTTACTGTTTATGTAAGCAACACAGATCCAAATGTGTTGCAATTAGGAGCCAGAAGAGATGCTGCATTATCTGGAAACTGCTTTTCAAAATTAGGGCATACCATGTGGAGTAGAGAACAAAGCTGGGGAATGAGTCAATATGCAGACAAGGGCAATAATATTTAAAGTCCTCAACCACTGTTGAGGAAGAGAGAGAGAAGTCTGCAACTTAATACTAAATAAGTCAAACTTTTAGATAACAAACCTTGGACCTGAATTGTTCCCAGGCAAAAATGCCAGGCTTCAAAATGGAACAGATTCCTTGTCTGGTTTGTTAGAGGCTGTACTCGATAGTAAACAAGGTATCAAAATTTGTTACATTGAGGTAACTAAAACTGAGGCTGTTGGTGGGGTGGGTTTTTGTTTGTTTTTTAACCAATAAGACAAAAGGGGTTTTGCTTCTCAGCTGCAACCAAAGCCATTTTATATCCCATTGTTACAAAACTGGACATAACCTATTTAATGATTCTAATTGTTTCCTTCTTTTCTCCTCTATGATCTCCGATTGTCATAATCACTGACCATCCTTTTTACGTGCGACAGTTTACTCTTCAGTTTCTTGCACTGTGCCTTTTTGTTCTTATAGTCTGCTGACTAAAAACAAAAACACAAACCAAATGTGGCATTAGACCAACCAGAATTCTCTACAAGTGTCTAAAAGTAATTTTTTCATATGAAAAGTGCTCTAGGGCTGCACATTAATATAAAAATCCATTTTAAATAAAATTATAAATCTCAGAGTTATAAAAGTCAGTAAATATCAGTTTGAGTCCTATCTGAAAAAGGTGCCCAGGAATCTAAGCAGCTCATCTGTTTACACACAATTCTGGCAGTTTGTATAATGACAACACTTGGACTCTTAAGTTACTTTTGTACTGTAAAAAAGTACTCCTGTTGTTTTACCAGCTTAACTAGCCTGCTGTAAGAAGAATCCATTCTTATAGGAACTTCCAAGGTTTTGGGGAAGAAACCACACACACAAATATGTGTATTGGTGACCACCAAGTAGGGAATCATATGTAAATAAACCCGGACACAGTGTGATCAAGAGAGAGGAGTTGCAACCAGCCGTCCTATGCAAGTCCAAAGCAGCTTCCCAAGTACCAGTAGCAAAAATATTGCAAATACCTAGGAAGTACATAGTCTTTTTTTGGGATTGGGGGGTTGGGGGTGGCGCTAACAATTTTTTAAATCTTGAGGTTGGCAGTACTGGAGTTGAAACTATTTGCCTTGTGTTCTTTCTTTGAGCATTCAGTGTTCGTTTTTAAAGCTTTGTTCTGCAGTCATGAGGGTTAGAAACTATTTTACTAAAAAGCTGACAATCTCATCTAATAAACTAGTTTTATCAACTGGGGCATTAAGACTGACACTAAATATCATGAGACCTGCTATAGAGTTGTGAGAGTTGGCAACATTTCATCTATTGTTTCAAAAGTGACAATCAGAAGATACTGTTCTCTCATGTATGCAGAAGTTTCAGATTTTGATTAGGTAAGAGTTGAACTGTTATTTAACTTCTACAAAGATAAAACCAGCAAAGATAGGAAAGACCTGTTTATCCATTCAGTATCTCCCTGCCAATGCAATCTTAGTCCCTTACCAAAGTTTGCCTACAAACGCATAGAATTTGACAGACTAAATCAGGAGAAGCCCAATACTTGAAAATCAGGAATGTTGCATATTAGGATTGAGGGACAAGGGAATCTTGCCCCACACTTAAACTTTGCCAGTGCTTTATTAGTCCTGCTATTTAATGGGCATTCTGTCTGCCTAGAAAATGCTTTAAGCATATTGAAGTCTTTACTCAGTTGCCATTAATTCAGTACTGTGATAGCTGGAGTCATCTCCTCACCACAAACACCCATTATATTATGGTCATACTGAGAAGCATCTCAAGGTTTTGAGGTGGTTTAGGCCAATTTCAGTCCTGGTATAAGCAGTCACAACTAGAACTGACTGACTACACTGGAGATGTGCCAAGACAGAGTTAGACTTCTTGAATTTACTGCTCAAGCCCAAGTTAGAGATCTGCTAAAAGAAAAAGTACTTGGCACCTGCTTCCAGTGGTTGTCACTCTGCATGTGAGTTGGACAGGGAGAAAAGGAGGAAGAATTTTTTAAAAAACACAAAAAAAGTTAAGTCCTTAGAAATAACAAACAAGAATAAGAGAACCTTATGATACTTACTGCTTTTATATCCTTCATCCTATTGTACTGATCAGCAGCAACCTATAATTAGGGAGAAAATTAAATTAAGTAGGTCATGTCAGTGCTATGAACAATACAGATTTAACATCCTATTACATGGTTTTGAGTTGTTAACCATACATTTGGAAAAAAAATCTAAAGTTACAAAGAAAGGCAGTTGAACTACAGAGGATGTAAAAATAGTCTTTGGATGTCAGCCTGCTAGACAGTCTGAGGGATTTAGAGCTAGAAATCTATTTGTGTTGGCATGTACCATATATCCTATCCTCTCTTAGAGGAGAAAGGCCCATTTAATAAAAATCTAAAGGAGGTTGGGAATGATATTCAAGGCTGGACAAAAATGCTAATATTGACCGAAGAAATCATCAGTATTTCTTCCAGTACATGAATAGTTTTTAATCCCAGGCCAAGATCTAAAATTCTGGAGCAGAGTCTAAGATATATGATAATCATACTATCAAAATATCAGGAATTTCTCTCACCCTATTTGTAAGAGTTTTCCATTTACAAAGATCTTCAGTATCCCATCAAAATTTTAATAAAACCTCTAAATTCTGAAAAGTTCCTTTTTCAAATTCAAATCCATTAAGTTTTGCAAGATCAGTTCACTAACTTTAAGTTTACTTGCTACATAGTAATTTGTATGACAAAGCTAGCATTCACTGGTACATGGCACATATTTTTGCATACATTAATTAAGCACCCTACCCTTCACCCCTTCCCCCAAGATATCCTGCATAAACATTCAAGTTATCCATGGAAATACCTTATATTCCTCACTGTCTTCACTGTAGTCATCCAACTCTTTATCCAGTCGAGAGAGTGTTTTACTGACTTCATCAAGTTCAGCTTGCAAACTCTTATATTCTTGTAATCCAGAGTCAAAGTCTCGCTTATATGCTTGCCTTTGTTGATCTGTTGTTACTGGTGGGTATTCCCTAGGGGAAG
The DNA here is from genome assembly GCF_013100865.1 of Trachemys scripta elegans. NCBI lineage: Eukaryota > Metazoa > Chordata > Testudines > Emydidae > Trachemys > Trachemys scripta. The sequence goes on from NC_048303.1 coordinate 46,966,040, forward strand.
ATTTGGCGACGGGGGAGGGAAGGGGGAGAAGGAGAGGGTGGTGGGGAAAAAAAAAATCACTTGTTACATATGGTATGGGCAATCTTCAGCTGTATAACAGAAAGCGTTTGTTCATCCATTTGATGGAGGGTGAGAGTGCATGTTAAGTTTTGGATGAAAGTTACTGCTCCTGACAGAGAAACTAGTGGCACTGGTAGGGCCACATAGCAAGCTACTTAGTACTTGTTAAGTCTTTCTCCTTTAAGTTAAAAGAGCCCTTTAGTACTTGCTATTTTCTCTCTGTTAAGGTATTCTGTAATCACATCACCTCTCAATCTCCTTTTTGATAAACTAAATAGACTGATCACTTCAAATTTCTTACTACAAGACCTTTTCTCCAGCCCTCAAAGTATTTTTGTGGCTCTCTTCTGTACCTTCTCCAGGGTTTCAATATCCTTCTTAAAACGTGGACCCCAAAACTGTATGGAATAATCAAGTGTCAATCTCATCAATGCCATATACACCTCTACCCCGATATAACGCTGTCCTCGGGAGCCAAAAAAATCTTACCGCGTTATAGGAGAAACCGCATTATATCGAACTTGCTTTGATCCGCCGGAGCACACAGCCCCACCCCCCTGGAGTGCTGCTTTACCGTGTTGTAGCCGAATTCATGTTATATCGGGTCGTGTTATATCAGGGTATAGGTGTATAGAAGTAAAATAACCTCCCTACTCCTATTAAATATTCCCTGTGCATTGTTTTAGCCTTTTTGCCAGAGCACCACACTGGGAGCTCATGTCGAGTTACTTGTTCACTGCATTTCCTAAATCCTTTTCAGAGTCACTGCTTTCCTGGATACATTCCCCCATTTTGTAAATATTGCCTGCATTCCTTGTTCCTAGATGTGTAACTTTGCTTTTGACCTTATTAACACACATTCTGTTTGAATGGGCCCAGATTATCAAGCAAACCAGATTGTTCTACATGATTCCCTGTCATCATTACTTACCATTCCAACAATCTGTGTGTTATCTGCAAATTTTGTCCACAGATTTGCTTCCAGATCATAGATAAAAATGTGGAATAGCATTGGATCTAGTACCGCTCCCTTCCGACCACCACTAGAAACACCCTCATGCAACTATGATTCCCCACTGATATCTACTTGCTGAGATCTGTCAGTTAAACAGTTCTTAAACCATTTCATGCGTGCTCTCTTCATATTGTATAGAGCCAATTTTTTAAATCAGAATGGCGTGCAGTATTAAAAAGCAAAGTATATTACATCTACATAGTTACTTTTATTATCAAACTTGTCAAACAAATCTGACTATATATTTTGGAGGAATACAGGTCTTTGCAAGACTTGTATTCCATAAAAATCACATTTAACTGGCATTATATTTAGGCTTCGATATTATCTTGAAATTATTTTTAAAAATTAATGGTTTATTGTTAAGCTTTTTTTTTTTTTATTGATTACATTTTCACAATTGCAGGAAGTCATGCAGGGGTTAGGTGATTATTTAATGACAGATGTTGAGATTCAAAAAGTTAGAGTTTTACAACTGTTAAAACAAAAATTGTCAGCATCAAATGTCCAAATATTCAAAGTAAGTATCCTTAAATCAACTACATTTCTCAAGCAGTATTTTTATTTCTTCACCCATCTGTAAATTTTGATCATTACTGATGGAAATATTTTTTTTGTTGCTTTGCATATGAACAGTGAAATTGACATTTAATTGATAAAAATCTAACCTTTCCAAGCCTAATTATATTCCTATCCTTTAATTCAGTATTAATTGAATCCCATATCAGCTTTTCCATTATTTTGCCCAGGATTGATGTCCGGCTAATTGGCCTATAGTTACCCAAGTCATCCTACTTTCCCTTTTTGAATACTGGCACAACATTTGTACTCTTCCCATCTTCTGGATTTTCCCGGGAACCAACTTCCCCAATTCACATTATTTACAATGCAAAATACCCAAGTGCTTTTCCTAAATGCAAATTGCTAACTTTACCACAGTGTATAGTGGTTTGAATGGATTAATCCTTCTTTCTTGTAGGTTTATAAATCTTACACCTCTGCAGGTTAGGATTCGACTATATTATCCCACTACCACCACCTCAACAGCTCATTTTGGAATGGCCATCAGTTTTTAGCACGTGTTCCACAGATTAACTAGATCATTGTCTAAAGACCACTTGTATTTATTCATTATTATTATTAAATACGGCTAATTTAACTCAAAAGCACTATCCACTTCATAGCAGCATGAAGTCCTAGCTGTCCATAACAAATATTTCAGTTTCTTCATCACCCAAAGCATGTCAGCTTTTGTCTATATGCAGGGCAGAATAAACTTTTGGGGGCGGGGGGGAGGAGATTTTACTGTGAGAGAACATTAAAGACTATGGAAGCTGGTTTAGCATAGATTTGCTGCTTGTGCTCGGGAGGAAGTCAGTGCATTTCAATATTGAAGTGACAGGAGTGTTGCGGAGGACGGGAAGAGTTTTATTACCCGCTTTGTGGGAGAGCTTGCAGCATGTATGCATTCAACTTGACTTGCTCTGATGAGCAGCGTTAGGAACTTAATAAAACAAATTTTGAAGCATCTGTTATATTGGTTAACTGCTTCAGTCTCAATATTAAAATATAAATGGGACACTTCAAATATACTTGGTGCATTCTGCTAAATACAGATGTCCCAAGACACCCAAAGTCTTGTTCAATGACCATATATGAAATCATTCTAGGTAGTAGCATCAGTGGAAGAGGCTACTTCAGACAAGTAACAGCAGATAATGCTACTGCTGTAAATATTCCTTTCAAAGGCAAAGTTTCCAAGTATAAAAGGCAACTCTTTTCCCACTACCTTTCTAGGCCCTCCTTTCTATTCCATAGTCCTTATGCTGCCACTATCCACAGTACAGAAGTGGCACTGCAGCTATATTATTATTAACAAGCTTCTAACCACTACCACATTCAGCAGAGGCAGCACACTTATTAACTAGGGTTAGCCCATCACAAACAGTAGAGTTAGTATTATTTCAATGCTTGATGAAGTTATTGTCAGTACCTGTCCCAGTCCTCCTCCAGCTCATCACAAGACTCCCCTCCAGTGGTGTAATCTGCATCATAGTTATCAGAGTTGGTTCTCTTCCGTCTTCCTGCTCTTCTCTTTTGTGGTGGTTCCTTAGTCGATCCATCATAACTACTGTTACCAGTATAATTTGACTGTGTGAGGTCCTTCATTAACGGAATAACAACTTCAGACTCCCTACCAAAAGCAGTAAAAAGATCTCATTAGTTGCCATTTTCAGGCTGAATCATCAACATTATACACACAGGGCAAGTATTAACAGGATCAATTAAAGACAAAATAATCTGGATTTTTATTCTATAAAAAATTCAACATGTATTTGGAAAACAAAAGTCACTCATTTTAATTCACTAACTTTGTCTAACAAATTGCTTATAATATAAAATATGAATGTATTTGTTCCAAACTCAAATGGAGCAAAATTTTCAGATTTTTAAGCACTCCACCTCTGTGATTTCATGTTCCCATTTTCACCTAAAACTGGTGAGTTGAGAAACATACACTGGGCTGAAAGTGTAATCAACTAACCTTTTAAAGAATAACAAGAAATCCCTATACAAAGAAAGCAGCTTGTGAATTTTTAAAAGTATCTGTTACAGAATGGCACTCAGTTTAAAATAGAAATAATAGTTGATAGAACAGCAGTAGCCCAGAGGTCTGTCAAAGGCTGTCCTTCAAATGGATGGAATCCATTTGTTACCTAACCATGGAGTATGAAATTTCTTAGATGATTAGCATTTTTGCTGTACAAATGCCCCTAAGATTTTAGAAACTCAACTACATTTTGCTTATAGCAAGAACTGAGACCCCACACCGACTGTCCTGGACAGGGCCGGCTCCAGGGTTTTGGCCGTCCCAAGCAGCCAAAAAAAGCCGCGATCGCGATCTGCGGCGGCAATTCGGCGGGAGGTCCCTTGCTCCCAGCAGGAGTGAGGGACGGTCTGCCGAATTGCCGCCGAATACCTGGACGTGCCGCCCCTCGCTGGAGCGGCCGCCCCAAGCACCTGCTTGTCAGGCTGGTGCCTGGAGCCGGCTCTGGTCCTGGACACAATCCCGAGTATCACATTTTAGGATGGACGCCGTAGAATAAGAGATGAAGAAGTGAGCAACAGAAATAGAGTGTTATGGTGAGCAAAAGTGAGGAAAATCTGGCATATGCACCAACAATTAATTTCACAGTATGGTGATAGTACCTGCAAATAATCATGTTTTGTATAAAGCATCAGGAATAAATTTCCTATTTACATGATCTATCGTTGTTTACATATAGGCTCTCTCCCTCGATTTTCTAGAGCACAGGGCTGAAAATTGAGCTCCTCCCTGCTTGTTGATGTAAAATATCGAAGCGGTGTTGTCTGTTAAGACCTGCACCACCTTGCCTTAGATCTGGGGAAGGACCATCTGGCAAGTCAAGCATACCGCCCTGAGTTCCCTGACATTTAATTGCAGGGAGAGTTCTTCCTGGGACCAGAGGCCCTGAGTTTTGAGACTGTTGAGGTGGGCTCCCCACCCCAGGTCTGATGCATCCAAAACCAAGGTTACCGACGGATACATGGCAGCAAAAGGTATGGAACCCAGGTCTCTCCACCAAGCCAGTGAAGCTAGGATGGGCAGCAAAATCATGAGTACCAAGTCCACGTGGTGCCTGCCCAGGGAGTAGACTGACACCAGCCACATCTGTGGAGATCTGAGGCGTAGCTGCGTGTACTGCACCAAATAGGTACATGCCACCATGTGACCCAACAATTTGAGGCAAACCCAGGTGGTTGTAAGAGGGTAGGTTGCAAGCTGGGAGATCCAGTCCGACAGAGTTCGGAATATGGTCTCCGGTAAATAGGCCTGAGCTGGAGTCATGTACCGCCCTGAACAACTGTATTCTCCGAACTGGGACCAAAGTTGACTTTTGCTCATTTATTACAAGGCCCAGCGCCTGAAAGGTGGCCCATATTATGCCAGTGCTTTGCTGGACTTGAGCCTGTGAGTGGCCTTTGATCAGTCAGTCATCAAGGTATGGGCAGACTTGTACACCTCGATGTCTGAGGAAGGCCGCAACCACTACCATACACTTAGTGAAAACCAACGGGGCTGCCGACAGGCTGAACGGAAGCACGGTGAATTAGTAGTGGCACTGACCCACCACAAACCTGAGCAATCTCCTGTGTCGACGGAAGATGGAGATGTGGAAATAAGAATCCTTCAAATGGAGGTTGGCATACCAGTCTTCTGGATCCAGGGAGGGAGTGATGGAGGCCAGGGAGACCATGTGGAACCTCAGTTTCTTGTGATATTTGTTGAGGCGACACAGGTCCAGGATAGGCCATTAGAGCCCCTTTGGCCTTCGGGATTAGGAAATAATTGGGAGTAAAACCCCTTCCCTCTCATGTCTCGAGGAACCTCCTCTACAGCCCCCACACATAGGAGTGTTTGCACCTCCTAGATGAGAATCTGCTTGTGAGAAGGGTCCCTGAAGAGGGATGGGGGAGGGAGGTAGCAGGGATGGGGGGGAATAAAGGGTTACTGAAGGGTGTAACCAACTGTTATAGTGCTGAGCACACAATGGTCCAATGTTATGAAGACCATGCCAGGTGGAAGGGCAACAGGCGGTCTAAAAAAACAAATAGGGGGATGGATCTGCAGTTGAGATGGGTATGCCATCCTCGGACATACCTTCAAAAGGCCTGCCTGACCTCACTGGCTATCTATGCAAGTTCGACTAGAAAGCTGAGGCAGAAGGTAGGGGCTGACAACATTTATAGCCCTTTCCCTTTCTTTTGTAGAGCTCCTGTCTGGGAGGCACCAGAAATCTGGGAGGCTGCTGGGGCCTAAAATGCTTCCTGGAGGCTGGGGGCATGTAAAGGCCCAAGGAGCAAAGCATGGCCCTCGAGTTTTAGAGGCCATGAAGTTGAAGTCGGTTTGTTCCAAGAACAGGAAGGTACCCTTGACGGGGAGGTCCTGAATGGACTGCAGCACTTAGTGAGAGGTGCCTGATGACTGGAGCCATGAACAGTGCCTCATGGTGACTGCTGACGCCATCGTTCTGGCTGCTGAGTAAGCCACATCCAGAGCTGCCAGGAGGGAGGTCCTGGCCCCACATCTTCCCTTACTCCAGGCTGGCCATGAACTCCTGCAACAGAGAGTCCTTAAATTTGACCACTGAGTTGCACAGGTTCAAATCGTACTGACCCAACAGAGCCTGCTGGTTAGAGACACGTAACTTCAGGCTGCCTGTCGAATAAATGGTGTATCCAAACAGGTCCAGTCTCTTAGCCTCCTTATTTTCGGGAGTAGCACTCGACTGCCCCTGTCTGTCCCACTCGTTTGCAGCCAATGCCACCAGGGGGAAAAGTGGGGAGATGCGAGTACAGGTACTCAAACCCACTGGCTGGTACATAGTACTACTTCTCTGCGCTTTTTGAGATGGGGCAGACACAAAGGGGTCTGCCAAAGCACCCAGACAGGCCCCAACACTACCTCATTAACTGGCAGGGCCACTCTGGATGGAGCCGCTGCAGCCAGGATATCAATTAAGTTGTGCACAGTCTCCTTCAGCTCCTCAGCTTCCAGCCCCAAGTCTGCGGTGACCCATTTCAGGAGCTCTTGATGGGCTCTGAAGTCATCCAGAGGCAGCGGGTTACTGGGGCCTGCAACTGCCTCATCCGGGGATGACAAGGAAGAGGCCAGCCCCAGAGGATGGGATGCCTCTTCTTCCTCCACCTGCACCACTTCCATTGGGGCCACTTCTAGGACCTCGGTACCAGGGTCAGTACCAGAATGAGGGTCTAGTGCCGGGTGGGATGAAACAGTACTATCACCTAGAACTAGCAATATATTCTCTGTGCCTTGACTTCAAGGCATTCCTCTGAAGGAAACTGTATCCAGCATACCTATGTCAGACAAAGGAAAGATCACCCCAGTCCAAAGCTGTCAGAGAAGGGAAGTAAAGAGGGTAAAGAGGTATCTCAGAGTGATATAGTGCAGTATTTCTCAACCTTTTTGATATCAGGGACAAGTTTGCTGCCTTCCTAAATTGTGTTAGGGAGATGTCAGGGACTGGTGCTGGCCCACAAACCTGTCGTTAAGAAACACCAATATAGTGGACTCCATTCAGACTTGCCATAAGACTTCATCCTATTAGAAATTTAATTTTAAATTTTCTACTGAATTTGAAGTGTTTTTCTTTCCCTATGCAGCTAAAGACTATCTAGAGCAGGGGCTCCCAAACTGTGGGGGCACACCCCTCTAGGGCGGTGTGACAGCTCTGGGCCATCCCCCACAGGGGACAGGAAGGGAAATGCCATCCAGCCCTACTCCGTCCCCAGCTCTGCTCTGACCCCACCCCCAACTGCAGCCCCACTCCCAGCCTCAGCTCTGGCCCTGCCCCCAACTGTGGCCCCAGCCCCCTTACCCCATCCATGTCCCTCCCACCCCAGGAGCCCTGGCCCTCCAGGAGGGGGCATGGACAGGAGTAACAGGGGGTTTGTGCGCAACCCTGAAAAGTTTGGGGACCACTCATCTAGAGAATCATCTCTGGCACTTCCTGAAACAGGCAGAACTGGAACAGAAGAGGGGTCTACTGAGAGGAGAGGTATAATTCCCCCCACTCCCCTCCTAATTGTTATGAGTGGCAAAGTTAAGATACTGCAAATTCGGCATTTAATTCCAGAATCAGGGTTCAGTTGCTTTGAATTAGTTTAAAAAATTTTGTGTGTTTCATAAGTACAGGGCCTGATTCACACTTCAGTGTGTTCACTATTTAACAGTTTCTTGAAAGATCAATGCCTGTATGACAAGTGATCTGCAAGGAAGAGAGAAGGAAACGTCTGTAGTATTTGAATTTGTGTCAGTAACTAAGTTATAAGCAGTTGCTGGAGAGCTTCAAATTGCAACTAATTTTCTTTTCACATGATGAGAGAGTAACTATCAATGAAGAATATCCAAAGTCTTTAGAGACATGTTCTGATTTAAAGCATTCAGCAAAGAACAACAACAATTATATTTAAACAGACAGGTTGTAGACCTCAAATTAGACCCAGCCATGGGTTTGTTTTTCAGGTGTACACACACACACACACACACACCCACCCCTCACTTTTGGCAGGGGGGGTCTCTTCCATTGTCATGAGCAAGCAGAGAACTGAGTCCTGCTTAGAAGCGGAATTTCTGCACAGTCCAGGTCTTCTGCCTGCTCCATAACATAGAAAAAGGAACAACATATGCATGTTTTAGCAGCAGTCCAGTGTTGTGAATTTGCTACATGATTTCCAGTCTGGAGAGCAGCCATCATGCACCACAGATGAGCCCAAGAGAGATACAGATGGGTAATTAAAGTTGAAGAACACACCTTCTAGTCCAGACACAAAGCAAACAGACTCTGTAGCATGCCCTAACTCCCCCAGGGTGGGAAAGAGGAGTTCAGAGATCAATATGAGCTTAAGGAGACTTCATATTTCTCACTCACATGAGAGACTGATAATTTTTCCAAGGATAAAGAGATACAGGGATGGGTTAGAATGAATGGATTTTAGTATTTTCTTTTTAGAAGGAATCTGGTTAGATTACCATTATTGATTGACTGGGTAGATAAATAAATTCACTTCCAAACAAGCAATTTGTTTCTCTTCAGCCCCCCCCATCTTTGAATGTCATGCATTTAATTTACACACACCCCCACACACACCCCTTATGTTTGACAGTTCCCCTCTATTTTTCTTCAAACACAGATGCAATCTTTCTTCATCAGCATACCCCGTTTAATTCCCCCTACCTCCACTACTGTTTATGGTAAGGAGTATTTATTTCTCTTTTCTCCTTTAAATATTCACACACTCTGGTGCTTGAACACCAAGATGATAAATGCCTTAGAAGAATCTATCCTAGGCTCTTAGTACTCTACATAATACTAGTTTGAATTTAAGTAATCTCTACGACCAGAGACTGCAAGTCAAAACAAGGATAAAAGACGTAATGTAAGGTGACAGACAGCAACTAAAAATCTTTACACCAGAAAGGGACTAATAAGAATAAATACTACAAAATAAAGTCAATTCCTAGTTTATCTGAAAACAAACTGACTAGCAACTATTTTATATGAAAAACATGTTATGAATAAGTAAGAACAGCATAACCTGGAGACAGCTCTAAGTGTAATTGAAAAGAGTGGAGGCTTGTGAGTAAGTCTGCTTGATTTTTACAAACTAAGGTACAAGTTTCACATTAATCTTCCATAACCTTATAAAGCTATAATATTAAATTGACACTCACACACACACACAGGAACAAGTCAACATATACAAGTTAATCAACACCCTACAGACAGGATAACATCTGCAATAACTGTTGGGGCAAGAATCCCACCAATTTCTTCCATGGGGAATCCTGAGTAAGAAAAAAGATTTGATCCTCTCTTTAGAGCAAGAGTCCAAATGCATTTCTATTACCCTTCTAGTGTTCTGTATCCATTAACAAGGCAGGAACAGTTTACTTACGGCATAGCTCTGTAGGTGTCTGTATAAACTCGATTTTCGTTAACTTTCTCAGAAACAGAGTAAACCATGGAACTGGCAACTCGATCTGGGTAGTCCACTACAGGTTCTGCATTTACATTTTTTACCTAGTAAAAGAGAGACATTAAGATACACAACTTCTCTTTTTTTTTTTTTAAAAAAAACACCTTGCAGTTCACTCTCAGTTTTGTTTGATTTTTAAAATAAATTAAAGAGAGCATTTTCAGAACTAGGATTACACAAATTATTCAAAAATGTTCCTATATGTACAGCAGATGATTGAGACACTAGCACCACTACGATGAAGTCATCAGCTCTATTTTAATACTAGGGTAGCACTGACCAAAAAGAAGTGGAGACTCAGATTGAAATAAGGTGACTGAATGCTTCTGAGGGCTGAGCTCATGTGTGCATGGGGGATTGTAGTCTGAAGACCCCTCACATGCTAGACATCATGGAGGACCAAAAATAAATAAATCCTTTAGTGCTACAGCAGTTTCCCCTTTTTGGCACAGGAGGCTCTAGGCCCAAAGCATGAGAGTCCTGCGTTTGTGTTATCTTTAAAGAAATTTGATTCCACTGCCCATTGTTACATGAAGTATTTGTGCCATGGGTATTTCTGAAACAAGATGGCTTACAAGTATATGAAAAAAAAGAGTCTTACACTTACAGTACCCTGGAATAGTTTTATTACATTCAGGTACGCCTCAGCAACTGCTTCATATCAGTGCCAGATTGATGGATGGAGGGTTGACTACATTAATCTTCCCCATGCCCATTACTACTCTCTTTTGGGGGTCAGTTTAAAGGAAGTGGAGCAGTTTTGGAATTGGAAGTAGAAATAGTACAGAAGGGGTGGGAAGAGAAGGAGAAGATTGTTTTATTTGAAGTGTAACCTTTATTTATAGTTCTTTAAAATATGTCATTAAGAGTGACCTGAGAATTGAAAGAGGCAGGCTTTCAAAGTGTGAAGAGGAGAGTAGAAGGAGTAGATTAATGTAGTTGGCTGAGAAACAATAGGACTTTTAGAGCAACTGGGTTATCAGCTTTATTTGTAGCCCCAATTCAACAAGTTATTTAAACACGAGTAGATCCACTAAAATCAAGGGAACTATTCGCGTGCTTAAAGTTTGGCACGAGCTTAAGAACCTTTCTGAACTGGGCCCTTAATGAACTAGATTGCACTCAATGGATCTAAATATGACAGGTATGTTCGTAATGTACCTCTCTGTAGTGTCCTCCAGCATGAAGCATTATAGAGTCTTAAATTTATATTTGGGTATTGTGTACACGACACTTGATTGTTTGCCAGACTGCCTACCCTTCACAATTCAGACAGAAGAGGGCTTTATTCTCAAAGCTGTGTCTAATCTATATATCTAGAGATTTTAATGTGAAAATATGCAGCATGAAATCCCTTTAGGGTTTCTTTGAACAAAAGGGTGGCTCAACTAGTTTTTCCAGTTCTACAGGTGCTTTACATATACAAGTGTTTTCCAAGGAAGAGTCTCAAAACAGTCAATGTTCTTCCATATTTTATTTGATATGGCATCAGAAGTATTTTTTTAACTCCAAAATATCATTTAATTGATTTTTCCCTGCTTTTTTAATAGCTAGAGATCTCCATGAATAGAGAAGGGTTTAGGGTTGGTACAAGATGTCAATATCCTGCATCTCCCCTTCAATACCAGTTTTTCAAATTCTACCGTGGGACTATTATGCCAACGTTCTAGTTCCCACTAATCGTAGCAGATGTAGCCACCCTAAAAGCAGACAGGATGGCCTAGTCAGTGCCATTCTGTAACTGCTAAGCCAGGAGAAAAGTGCTTATCATACCAGAACAGATTCAGTCTAATTGTGTTTCTCCTGCTGGTGAAGCAGAGGCCGCACCAGCATGGCCTGGGGCAAGGAGACATACCGTACAGACACTCAATAGTAAAGGTGAGGGGGAAGAGAAACACACACAAAAGAATAGGAACAAATAAGAGACCTAAGTGCATCTCCACTAGTAAAATTTATACATATAATTCACCACCACTGATGGAAGTTGTAGCATAGTGAAGGTTCAGGCTGTAGCCACCACGTCAACTGTTGTGATACTATGGTAAAGATGCCCAAGCCCTGGCATCACTGCAGCTTTCACCCTTACTCTCATCAGTAGTCAATTGCTGCTACAAAGTTTGCTGGCATGGACAAGGCTCCAGAAAGGTAGATAGAAATGAGAAAGAAGCTACTTAATTTAGGATGGCAGTGGGCAAGAGACAAACAAAACCTCTCAGAATGGCTGCGCTGGTAGGATCTCAACTCTCTTACTCGCCCCCACACACTACAGACAAAGGAAAAAGCAGCATCAACTTCTAAAAACCTATATTGCAGTAAAAAATGAGTGTTACTGATGAACCACATACAAAGTTTGTGCATTGGCTCAATTACAGGAGCTTGAAAAATATTTTTATCTCCTTCTCCCTTCCCAGCTGTGGGAGTCAGCTCTGTTAGCTGATAGAATGTTCAAATGCACACAAAACCCTGCACTTTTTGCCTTAGAAAAAGACACCTGTAGATTACACTACACTGCTTACAGGAAAAGGGGGAGAGGGGGTGGAGAAACAAAACCTGAGGAGAGGGAGGCACAATTAATAAAACAAAACCCCAAGCTAGTAAATGGATGTATTTCCTTAAATAAAAGTCCAAATAAGGCTGTTCGTAAGTGCTCAATTCTTTTTCAACATAAAAATCTTTGAAGAATAAGATATGGCTTCACAAAACTTGTGCCAATTTAATTACATTTAGCTGAACTACTGAAAACCTATGTGGGTACATTCCCATCTGTTTAAGCCTGGCAATGTAGCTTGCCCCCGTAAATTTACGTTCAAACCAACATAAGCCAAGTTTAAATCAATGTGAGAGCATCCACAAAGTCACACCAATGTAACTAAATTGGTTTAAAAGTCACACTCCTTACATTATGCCAGTGCAACTCTGTACTTAGACCAGACTTTAGGGCAGGAGGAAGATGAGACAAGGAAACAAACACATTTGGATATCCACCCTTTAGCAACTGTCCTTCAGTAAGGCTACGTCTACACTAGCACTTTTGTAAAACTTTTGTCGGTCAGGAATGTGAAAAAACACACACCCCTGACTGACATAAGTTTCACCAACAGACGCGGCGTTGTGGACAGCACTATGTCGGCATACAGTGGCTACACGGGAGACCTTACAGTGGTACAGCTGCTGCGGTACAGCGATGCTGCTGTAAGGTCTGTAATGTAGACACAGCCTAAGAAAGCAATGCAACTTATTCTGGACAACATGAGCTTTAAAGGACAGGACACAAATACAGCTTGCATTTAGATAAAGCATCAATGTGTTTTCCTCTTCAAACACAAATGAACAATTGCAAATTAGAGCAAAAAGTTATGACAGACATTCAACAAGATTTATCAGCAGAGGAAACATTTAATTGTCCAATTTAGGAAAACTCATGCAGAAGTCATGCATTTTATATCCACATTAGTGTTTAGTTATTCCCAGTTAAAAAGTCTGTTTTGACAGTGTTTTCACTAATGCATGAGTCGTTTACGGCTAGGAAGAATTCAAATCCTGATCAGGTCACAAATGAGAGTATGGAGGTTGGAACTAAGACCTCAGAAAAAACGCATTGACTTTGACACATGGAAAAACAGCACATAATTGGAACAATGTAAATTATCTATTTAGGATGGAGAAGTAGAGATCTAGAAATGGCAAATCAGAATGGAGATATTTTGGCAGAACTTGGCTGGTAGAGCAACAGGAAAGAACTGGGGAAGAGTTCTTACCCAGTGCTCTCAGGGTATTATAGGCTCCATGCTGCGAAGCATGGCCAAGCTATCCCAGAGCTGCAGACCCTGGAAGCCATCCATTGCCTGACTTTTGTCAGAAGTTCATCGAAACTCCTATGTTTCCATGAAACATTTTGTTTTCAACGAAGTGGCATTTTCCAACAAAAACCACTTGCATCAGAAAGTTCAGAACTAGTTCTACCAGTGGACCCCCATTCCCATGAGAAGTCTTCCAATGGACCAGGAAAATAGACTTTACTTGTACTTACCTGATATCTCTACTTTGTTTTTTTAAAAGAAGATTTCTCACATCATCTTTATAAAGCAGTCAAAAAGAAAACAAAAAAACACAAACTCCACCCCCAAAAAACCCTGAACTTTAAAAACAAAATCTCTCTCCTTAATATCACTTAATATCATATTTGTTCAGGGGTTCTCAAACTGAGGATCGGGACCCCCAAGTGGGTCATGACCAGTGTTCTCTCTAATTTTTCCCTCACACGCGTGGAATTCATTTTATTACAGAAGCTCCCCGACTTACACAAGTGTTCTGTTACGCGAAAATAAAAAAAAAGCAGACAGAACTTTTTCCATAAGTCCGGATTTCCATAAGTCGGGTTTGTGTAACCCAGGGAGCGTCTGTATGTGCACCAATATGGAGGTGATGTGTGACACAACATCTCCATATTGGTGCACATAAACTTCATGTGGTGGGGTGGGGCCAAGAGGTTCCGAGTGTGTGAGGGAGCTCAGGGCTGGGGCAGAGGGTTGGGGTGTGGGACGGGTTCTGGCTGGGGTTGAGATGAGGGGATTGGGATGAAGGAGAGGGCTCAGGGCTGGGGAAGAGGGTTGGGTGTGTGCTCTGGGGTGGGGCCAGGGATGAAGGGCTTGGGGCGCAGGCTGCCCCGGGGCTAGGGTGGGAAGAGAGGACTCATCCCAGCTCTCTCTCTCTCCCCAGCCACGGCAGCTCTGGCAGGCCTGGGCCTGGTGACCTGCATGGCAACTGCGCAGCTTACAGGGAACCTAGGTCGTGACGCCATTTTAATGGAGTTGCTGGGGCCCAACACCAGCCTTGGCAAGTCTGAAGCTGAAACCCAAACCCCACTGCCCAGGGCTACGGTTACATGCCCCCCCCCCCGGGGCAGAAGCCTTTGGGCTTCAGCTTTGGCCCCTGCCGGTGGGACTCAGGTGGGCTCAGTCTCCCCTCCTGGGGTCATGTTGTAATTTTTGTTGTCAGAGGGGGGTGACAATGCAATGAAGTTTGAGAACTGCTGTATTAGTTGTGCTGTCCTAAGAACAGATACGAGATTTGGTTAATTTCAATACAACAACATGATATAATAGGCAAGCCCCCGATGCATGCGTCCGGTATGTTGTGAAGGAAGTGTGCTTCCCCTTGAAGTCCTAATATGAGATGAGATGACAGGCAGAGAAACTTCAAAGGGAAAATCACAACACTTCCCTTCCAGCCCAGCTGTTACGCTGGAGAAATGACTGGGCAGCGTTTAAGCTTAAATTCATTTTAGGGACTTGAACTACAGACTTTGCCTTCCTTTGCAGCCAAAACAAGTCACAATTTAAGAGGGTTCTGTGCCCAGTTGTGCCACATGTTTCCTGTGTAACTTTTAGTAAGACAAACCCTCAGCCCCTCAGTCTGCCAAACAAATCCTTGCACATCCTACATTAAGAGATCATTTTGGTGAGGATGATTACTTTTAAAAAATGACAATTTCTTCAAAATCAGGAATAGAACAATGTTTTAACAAAGCAATTTCAAGACCTCCCTACATTTCATGTCATGTCATAATGAAATTTTTCTGGGCAGACAGAGAGGGTCTCTGAAACATAAGACACTTCGCAAAAACGTCACACAGAAAACAAAATATCTTTTCACCTCAAGAAGTACTCACTTAGTTCCATATAAAATGTTCAGATAATCTTCTAGTTCTCAAGGAGACCTAATCCTAGAAGTTTCTTAAGATGAAGAGTTTCAGGGGATTTGTTTTTGTGTGGAGTTACAAGATTGATTAAAAAAAAAAAAAAAAAATACACACCCACCATTTTCAAAATAATCATGAATATTGTGGCAGCTACGAAGAAGCTATCACCACGTTCCCCAACACACAATCAGTACTGGCACCTTGGCCTGGTATCCAAAACCAAACATCTATGCTTTACCTAAAAGGAGACCATCATATACAGAAAAAAAACCACCACGGCCCTAATTGTTTTTAAGACACTGCCAGCCATTAGAGGACAACATGTTCACATGCACAGTATCCAATTCTTCCACTGCAGTGGCAAAGAACTTCCACTATGATCACTTATTGTTTTGGGACCCAATCCTACTCTAAGTTAAACTCATTTTTTCAGATAAAGCCAGGACATGAACTGAAGGAGATTCAACTACCTAGAAAATGTAAAGGGGTAAAAAACAAACTATTACAGACCTATGAGGAGACAAAAGAAACTTAAAGCAGAAGTTTCTAAAATGTAATCGCAACTGTAATTCAAACAAGTTTATAAATGTATTATCCTTTACTTTCAGAATATATCTGGCAGTTTTCTGGCCAAATAATCTTCCAAGCCATAAATTCCAAGAGATAAAGAGAGACCTTTGCAACAGAAACTAGCTGAAACCTTAACTATGGAGAGGCTACCACCTCTTCATACTGACAAAAATAAAAAACAAACTAAAGACATCAGATAGCCAATCATCAGGGTTTTAAGTTTTACTGGTAGTTTCCTATATATTCCCTTTTCTGCCATCTTGAAACATGAGTAAACAAGTAATGAAAAGACACACCCAGAAACTGTCTCACCGAAACATTTACTTCAAATGATTCTTTATAGCAGTTCCCAGTACAGTCCTGGCTCATGACCTTTACCCAATGATCACAGGTAGAATCACGTGAGTCATAACACACTTACAGAGGTACACAATTAATACTGTGAACATAGTTACAAGCATTAAGAAATCAAGTACCCCTGAAATTTTGTGTTAGATATTAAACAATCCAAAGTAAATCAATCTGGGCTTTTTGGAAAGCAACTACAAGTAAAAGCTAATAACGATGTTTCCCAAAATTGGATAACAGATCTCACAGCCCAGTTGCTAGGTTTCCAGACAGGTTAACTGGGAGACTACATCAAAGTACTGTTGCAGTTTTATGGGTTTTCTCTTCTGACTATGTTCTTAGCATCACTGTATAGATGGATCTGATTACCTCAGACCATTTGTTTACAGAGTACACCTCTACCCCGATATAATGCGACCTGATATAACACCAATTCAGATATAATGCAATAAAGCAGTGCTCGGGGGTGGGGCGAGGGGGATAGTGTGCGCACTCCAGTGGATCAAAGCAAGTTCAATAGAACGCGGATTCACCTATAACGCGGTAAGATTTTTTTGGCTCCAGAGGACAGCGTTATATTGAAGTAGAGGTGTATTTAGTATAGCAATTCACACAAGACCTGAATATTTTTTATTAAAATATGATAGTAAATTATTTTACAATAATTTTACTGTTGGAGACAACTCACTGTAAAAGCTGAAAACAGACACCTACTTTAACAATGGCTTTCTGAAGTGCTTTTGCTCTATTCCATGTGCAAATGGACTTGTTATTGTAGAGTTGCTCTTAGTATTACACTGTTGGTAATTTTTTGTCCAGATTTTTTAAATGGGAGTTTTACATGTCACTTCTTATAGAGGGGAGTCAAATTTGGGGCATAGAAACCTTGAGCTTGAGAAGAAATCTGAGGGTTTGCACCAGTTTAGAATAAGCATCCAATATTAAACTTACCCATTCTTCTACATTGGGGGGATCTTCTTCATAAACCTTTGCTTTATCCCAGAGAATGTTCATTTTACCATAATAATTCATCTGATTTCGGGTCTTTACAGAAAAGTATATGATTATGGCAAGAGCCACAATAACCAAGAATCCCAACACAATAGCAATAGCCTAAAAAAGAAAAAAAATATGTAGCAGATATTTATTATTTGATTTAAAGACAAAACCATCCATTCAAGGTGCCAAAAATCAGTTCAGAGCCCCCCCTCCAGAAAAACACCCCCCACAAACAACTGCCGTCTCCTCCACCTCCATATAAATCAGCATCCTAATCCAAATTGAAAGTCCAACATCTTCCCATCAGATGAACAATTTCCAGACCAATAAATGGGCTTTGGAGCACACTGAGGAGACCAAATTGAAGCTATTTAAGACTAGTAGAGGAGTAAATCCTGCTGGAAAACTGCCCCCCCGCCCACACACACACTTTTATATCAAGGCGGATGGATCTTGGGCACCTGCACTGATTTCAGCTGTGCCTGTATGAAACATGAAGAGAACTGTTCTGCAGGACCACCACCTAGTCAACACTTTTTTTAAATAATTCTTCAAAGGTGACATGAAAAGGATTTTTTTAAATTTGAACTTCTTTTTTGCTTTTTTAATTTTTAAACTTAAAAAAAGTTTTAAGCCAGAAACATTAGGAAAGTCAAGTTTTTTCTCCCCGTAAAAACAGAAAGGGACCTTTCAGAAGGTTTCAAGCATGTTTACTAAGAGCTTTAATACCTTTATTGAAGAGGAGTCAAGGGATGTTAGATCTTTAGCAAAGGCCTCCTTGATCCCAAATGTAAATTTAACTTAAATTAGGTTTATGAAGAAGAAAGTGAATGAAAACTAAAAGTGACTTGAGAGGTCAATTTTCACTCACATGGCTCATCTGACATCACCCTAAGGCCTTGTCTTCACTGAACAAGGAAGAGAGGAAAAAAAAAGGTGTGTTCTTAATTTGAGTTAACTAATTTGAGGTAAAATCCTAATGAAGGCAAGGCAATTTGTAGTTTTCACACAAGATATCAGGTCAGATTAGATTTCCCCTGAAGCAGGTTGAGTCAAAGCCTACTGAGGAGCCTAATCTTAGACTTGATAACCTGTACGAAAACTACAAACCACCTCTTCACTAAAATTTTACCTCAAGTTAAAAATATCTTCTCCTTCAGTGAAGACCAGGTTTTGCAATAGAGTTCTATTCCAAACCTCAGATACTTTCAGTCAGACAGAATCCAAATTTCTGAGAAAGTTTAAAACAAAACCAAAAACCTCCCAAACACTTTCAGGCCTTCTTTGCACAGCATAAAGGACAGCAGACCAGTTTTCTTTCCCCTCCCTCCCATGCAGGTCACCTTTAAAGGAAGCACCATCTCATGTAATCCCCCCCAGACACCACATGCAGTTTTCCTTTGAGTACATTTTGCTTAAACAGAGCACACATGCACGTGTTTCAAAACATTAATCTACCTATATCTAGAAAAAAAATCAACATGAGAAGGCAAGAGACCAGGGAAAACTGTGTTCACCAATTTGGACAGGAGACCAGAAATCTACTGTATTCTGCCATTAAACTTCACCAGCTCAGATCTTTTCCGTACATAAATTTAATTAAAATTAAATCTACTTTTTAGAAATGCAGGGTTTAGTCAATAATATGGTTAACTGTGGTATTCTAAAGAAAAGACCTACAGTGCACAAGCTGTATTTATCTCAGGCTCTTTTAATCAAATATAGGTTTTCAAATTTAGTAATTTATAAAATTCCATTAGCCCAACATATTACTGACTACAGTAGCTAAAGAATTACTTAAAAGGTATTATATGTAACATCACCAGGTCATATTGGACACCAAGAAGTGGTTATGGCTTATCAGTGTGACTTTTTTCTTGCATGGGTGCAATTAGTGCATAGAAATTTGATACAGGAGACTAGGTTAAAAAACACTGACAAAGAAACAAGACTCACATTCACATATAAAAATAGCCAAAGTAGTCAGCTCCATTTACTGTGACAGGGCAGGGATGTGGTGGGCCAATGGGACATGAGAAAAAAGGGTTGGCACACTAACAAATCACCACGGTTAAAAAGGAAAGGACTTTATTTTAACCTCCTAAAAGCTAGTTGTATTTATTTTAAATTATTGTAATTACACCCATGCTCATGGATAGTGTGCTACGAAATTCACAGCCATGAAAAACATGGTCCATGATGACCATGAAATCTGGTGGTCCGCACTCCCCTCCCTTCCCTTCCCCCCATGAAAAATGGTCTTTTGTGTGCTTTTAACCTATACTATACAGATTTCACAGGGGGAGACCAGCATTTCTCAAATTGGGGGTCCTGACCCGAAAGGGAATTGCAAGGGGTGGGCCTTGCAAGGTTATTTTAGGGGGAATTGTGGTATTGCCACCCCTACTTCTGTGGGCATCCAGAGAGTGGTGGCTGTTTGCCAGGCGCCGAGTTCTAAAGGCAACACCTCGCCAGTAGCAGCGCAGAAGTAAGGGTGGCAATACCATACCATGCCATCCTTACTTCTGTGCTGCTGCTGCTGGCAGCTTTGCCTTCAGAGCTGGTCTCCCCGCCAGCTCCTGCCGCTCTCCAGCTGCTCAGCTCTGAAGGCAGCGCCGCCACCAGCAGTACTGCAATGCCCCCAGTCTTGCAACCTCCCCACGATTCCTTTTTGGGTCAGGACCTCTACAATTACACCACCATGAAATTTCAGATTTAAATAGCTGAAATGATTAAGTTTATGATTTTTTAAATCCTATGACTGTGAAATGGACCAAAATGGACCATGAATTTAGTAGGGCCCTACTCATGAAGTTTACTATATTCCTGGAAGCATATAAAAGTTCTTCAGGCTCTTCATTTATTTTAGAAACACACTGTGCAGCGGGTAAGGTAGAATTTGAAGGAGTTGGTTTAATGAGCAGAGAAAGTTTAGCTAGATTAGCTATGGATTTTGTACATGACTTTTGTACTCAGAAGTGTTAGATGTACGATTTAGTTAGCTAAAGGGAAAAGAAAACAAAATAAAACAAACATTAGTGCATACATACCTCTTGAGGCTCTACCACACAGTAGTGATACAAGTATTGATTCACAAAGATTCCTGTATTTGTAGAGGCATAATATTGGCTGCACAGAGCAACAAGTTGATTGTAGAACACTGATCCTGAAGCTTGTGCAGTTGGGTTTACTGCCAGTACATACACTATGGATGCAATGAATACCAAGAAGCCAAGGATAGCACTTACTATTATCACAATTAGATAATATCTTCTTGTTCTGGACATGCTTGAGTTGGTAACACTTATTATAAAAATCGCCATTCCAGCAATGAAGCAAAAAGCTGACATTGCAAGTATGAAGCCTTTAGCAGCTCGGGGCTCAATGTAATTTCCTCCAATGCCATAGGCTCCACCATATCCATATCCGGAGCCATAACCGTAACTGCCACTGTAACTGCCTCCAAAACCACCATATCCAGGATATCCTACACCAGATCCCAAAGAGGAACTTCCATAGAATTCTAGATCCCAAGGCAATGTGGAAGCAACACAAGCAAAGATGCCTACACACATCACTATAATGAGAACTGACATGATCTTTATTATTCCTGGAGGGGAAGTCCATTTGTAGAAGTGTTGCACTTCATCCTCTGGATAGTAGGAATATGCTGGTTGAGAGTACATAGGCTGAGAGCGCATCTCCTCAGCATATGTAACGTTGCTTGGTGCATAGTGAGAAGGTTTGCTGCAATAAGATGAAAACATTATCAACTCAAGTTTTTAGCCAGCTATGAAAAACTATCTTACAAAAAAATCATAGTGCATGACACTCATGCAATGGAATTATGAAGTTACCAGGAACAGACTAATTCAGGAAATGGTCAGAATTAGCCAGTTTTTAAAGAAGACCTCCTAAATTTAAATGGAATGCATATATTCCTCCAAAAAGACGGAATTCTATTCTCTCAGATGCTTTTACGATGGTTAGCTACAAATAATATTAGAAGAAGGTTGAAATTAATCCACTCTGACCATTGGCATTTAGAGATTACAGTAATAGGTGCTCTGGAAAACTTGGAAAGGATATTTAATAGTTATAATTTGCAGTATTTATTATACAAAATAGTAAGGCCCACATTTGTAAAGGTATTTAGATGGAATGGCACTCAACAATGCCTAACTGATTTAGAAGCCTAAATCTCATTTTCAAAAGGAATTTAGGCACTTAGGAGCCTAAACCCCATTGATAGTCAGTTACTTGTTGCAACCCTGAGCACAGCAATGCCTAATTGACAGTTTAAATGTTATGTTTGATTAGTTTGCAGATCTAAGAGACAAAAAACATCTTGTAAAGTGGAAAACAAGCTATTAGAACACCCTACATGTGTCCCATGTGTTAGATAGATGTTTGCTTTTTCATTAAATAAGCAGCAAGGTACAGTCTAACACAGGGGTGGGCAAACTATGGCCTGCGAGCCGGATCTGGCCCACAAGCTGTTTTAAGCCGGCTCGCGAGCTCCAGCCAGGGCGCCGGATTGGGGGCCGCACCACACAGGTCAGCCCCATTCCACGCATAGGAGCCAGAAAAAGGACATGCCACTGCTTCCAGGGGAGCTGCTTGAGGTAAGCGCCGCTCAGAGCCTGCACCCGAGCCTCTCCCTACACCCCAACCCCCTGCCCCAGCCCTGATCCCCCTCCCGCTCACCAAACCCTCGATCCCAGAATGGAGCAGCCTCCTGCACCCCAAACCTCTCATCTCCAGCCCCACCCCAGAGCCCGCACCCCCAGCAGGGAACCTGCACTCCTTTCTGCACTCCTACCCCAGCCCTGATCCCCCTCCGAACTCCTCAGTCCCAGCCCAGAGCACCCTCCTACACCCTGAACTCCTCATCCCCAGCCCCACCCCAGACCCTCAACCAGAGCCCTTACCCCCTCCTACACTCCAACCCCAATTTTGTGAGCATTCATGGCCCACCATACAATTTCTATTCCCTGATGTGGCCATCAGGCCAAAAAGTTTGCCCACCCCTGGTCTAACAGCAGCAACCTGATGATAGTTGACTCAGCTACTGTTAACAGTTGTATAAATGAGCTGTTAAAGATATGAACTCCAACTATGTACACTGCTTATCTGGGGTAAATTAAATTGGTAACCAAAGCAGAAAAGAGGATATTTACAATTCATCTGGTCGATAAGGTGGAGGACTTTCAAAAGGTCTGGATGACATAGTTGAAGTGCTTAGCCGCTAAATTCAGACTTATTTTTGGTAACTAGAAAAGAAAAGTGACAGGCTTAGTAACAAAGCAATCTAAACAGCTTAATGACATTATAGCTAGTATGATCACTTTACTATTAAGTAGTACAGATAGCTATAAAATCTCGAATAATAACAAAAAGACAAGTAGACAAATCAATTTTTTTTGTCAAGCCTTTCAACAATTAGAGCTTTAAATTCACCAACCGCAAACAAACAATTCCTTCTATTCTCCCAAAATATCCAGAGACTCCCCTAGATAGGGGGAGGGATAGCTCAGAGGTTTGAGCATTGGCTTGCTAAACCTAGGATTGTGAGTTCAATCCTTGAGAGTGCCATTTAGGGATCTGGGGCAAAAATCTGTCTGAGGATTGGGCCTGTTTTGAGCAGGGGATTGGACTAGATGACCTCCTTAGGTCCCTTTCAGCCCTGATATTCTATAATGATCTTACACTTTTTTATACAGTGGTTGATCTTAACACTACAATTTCTCCCAAAAAGATCTTGAATTATTTAACAGCTTGATCGATCTCTCTCAAGTAGTGACACCATGGAGAATTCTTCATGATCATCTACATTTTCTTCTTTTTTGGAGGGGTGCATTAGTTTTGCCTTTACCCAGTTTGTTTACATATTGACACAAAGCAGTACAACATTTCAGATGACCATTGGTAGAGTGCATCTACTAGATTATCCCCAAATGTTGAATTAAATTGTATGCTTTCTAAACAAGAGTGAGAAAAGACCTTTGTCAGTCAGATCCCCCATGAACTACAGCAAAAGAAAAGAGCAATAGGACTTGGCAATACTGTCTGGGAAACTTTGGTTATTGATGCATTCAAAAGAGTGACAATTTTATCCCCACCCTACCTTGCCCGCCGTGACAGCAAGTACTGAATATAGCAAATATGTTTTTGATGGTGGAGTTTCTTGGTTTTAGAGTCATCATCTGTAGAGTGGAATGCCAAGAGCTCTCTTTAGAATTATCCTTTTAAAATTATGGTTTGAAACAATAATGATTTCAGTCCCTGTAGTGGGTATCCTCATTAATTGCTGGGATAGGAAAAGCAGTTCAATAAACATCACCAAAACATTTCACAAACTTAGTTACACAGAGTACAGCTATTTCAACCAAAATGTAATTTGCTTCAGTGTAGCCTTGAGGTGATACTACAGTGAAGATAAAGGAAAGAATAGAAGACATTAGTTGCTTCTTTGAGAAGCAGAGTTTCTTGGAGAGGCAAAGAAGAATTTAATGCATGTGTTCCCATGCATACTGAAAATGTCTTTACAGAGAAGACAGCATTCATAACAGACTGAATGCCCTGGTGGAACTTTCACTCCTGAGGTAGAAGAAAATGGATCTTAAGGAAGCAACTTGTTAGAAAAGACCCATTTTTTAATGGGACACCCAGGAAATACTTATTGACTACTCCCAAGGGATGTGGTGTTTACAACTTCAGTGGAAACTACATATTAAAGTCATATGATTGATTCTTCCCTCCCCCTATTACTCTTTGAGAGAACACTCACATCAAAGAGCAATAATTTAGACTACAACCTAATTATAGCCTATAGCCCCTGAACAATGAGGCAGGCTAACTTGCAAAAGATATAACTGAAGAGTCATCATGGTGTCACGGAGAGACCTCCCAACTACCACAGAGCTAAGTTTAAATATGCAACTGAGCATTTAATAAGTGAGATCTGCGCATGACCTGGCTAGAATAATGAGCAATGCATATTAGTATCCCAGAGACTGAGAGTATCAACTTTTTGACTTATTTCGATATTTCAAATTACAAGCCATAAGCATAAATATATACGAAAACTTTTAATAAGAAGATAAAGGCCCCTAAATTTCCAGATTGATGAGCTTGGGGGAAGTAGGAAAACTCCTCACCCCGACCACCTACACAAAGCGAACACTACTACTAACTGGACACACGGACACACTCTACTCTCACCCCCATCCCACTTCGAATTCCCATTCGGAAGCTTGTAACCCAGTCAGGCACTCAGCTCCAGGAGATCATTTACCTTAATGCCAGCAACACACGCACCAGCTGGACTCGCCAGATCCCGCTCTTCAACCTCTCTGCTATGCAATTAGGAGCTGCCTGCCCGCATCGCCTCCTCCCCCGTCCCTGCCAAGCAGCCACACCCAGGCGCGGTGCATGCGCCCTGCCTGCACACCTGGGGCTAGGGGATAGGAGCGATCATCCCCCATTCCTCCCTCCCCGCCCGGCTGGAAACCAGCCCAGCGGCTCCCGCTGCCCTGCCTGGAATGCGGGGTGGGAGCCGCCGATTGGCTGGTCTCTTCCCCTCCTTCAGCGGGCGGGGTGCTCGCGGCGCGTGACCCAGTCACCTGAAACTCAGCGCCGGGACTAGGCAGCGAACAGGTTGTTCCTGCAGCGCCGCTAGCGAGCGCGTGGAGGGAGCCGGGAACCAGTTTCGAGTGAGGATGTCCAAGCTTCTAGTGTAAACAAAGGGCGGGCGGGCTGGAGACGTGTCCGAGAAACTCCGAAGTGCGGCGGGACGAGGGGCAGAGGGAGAGTCTCTCACTCTCAGCCCTTCCATGATGGCACTTCACAGACACTTGAACCCTTCAACTGGGATTAATGTGTCGCCCCTCCCCTACTGCCCAGAACTGCCCCACTGAGATCAGTGGGCGATTTGGGGGCGCAGTGATAAGGCCCTTAGATTGCAGCTCCTCAGCCCAGGCACCCGTCTTGGAATTGTTTGTAAAATGGCTGTTGTGCTGCAGAAATAACACACGAATGGGCACAGCTCCCCGGCCACTGGGGGCTAGCGCTAGGAAAAGAGAAAGACAAATTGAGTGGAGGGCATTAGGGCAAAGGTGATAATACCTACCATTCTCCCTCTGCCAGTGCCACCCTTTTAAATCAGCAGTACTAGGAGCAGGGTGGTGCTGTCTCTATGCACCTTTCTCCTTCCTCAAGTGCACACAGTGGAAGGAAATAAAAAGAACTGAGGCCTTACAATATATTAACATGTTTGGGGGTTTTTTTGGGTGGGTATAAGCTAAGGTTTGAATTTAAACTGAAATAGTTAGACTAGTAAAACCCTCTGCCTGACACGCTAGTATAGGAGTACCTTTTTCAGCTTAATTTAAACACCTTCCTAATCAACATAAATTAAATCCCCAAAATATCTGCATACAGCCTGGCCTACTCTTAAAACTTAGGTTGACATAGCTATGGTGGTCAGAGGTGTAAAAGGTCCACTTTCCTGAGCACTATACCATAACTATGCCCACCTCCCCCCCACTGTAGAGGCAGCTAGGTTGAGGGAAGAATGCTGGTCTTGACCCAGTTCCTATTGTTTGGGAAAGTGAAGTTCCTAGAACAACAGAAAAACCCAGTCTGTTGTTGGTTTACGAGTCTACACTATGGTGCTTAAACAGCATAGCTATGGCACTTTCACTATGGCACCTTAGCACCCATAGTGTAAACATAACTTAAGAGTGTCCAACTGGTAAAACTTTCCCCTGTAAATAAAGCTCAAAATAGAATGCATTTTAATCAGAAGCAAAATAAAATTGAATGGAGATAGTACTTCAGCTTCCTTGAATGCTGTACTTACCTCCTGCAGCCCTGATAAATTAGATGATCTGAGTCCCAAGAATTGTATTTGTGTGTCAATCACCTGTGGAGATGGACATTTAACTGTCACATTGATATTCCTAAAGCTAGCTGATCCCAGAGGCAGCTAAATAAGAAAGGCCCTTTGCTACTGTAACAAAAGCTTTTGTAAAGAGTGAATGGGATTAGTTCTAATAACTATAGAAACATCTGGTATTGGAGATTGGACTATTTATCCTTGATGTAATTATATTGGAAACACTAGTATTAGACCTGGAATTATTTTGATAACATTAACTAGTGTGGTTCCACCTCTTTGGTAGTAATTAAGACTGATTTACTAATAATCTTCAATGGAGAGGCACCAGTCTCTTTACCCTTTCCCTCTACTTTGTCTAATCTAAATTTAAAAAGTGAACACTAGCTTCATTTATCAGAGATAATGACAATAAGGAGCAAGTTCATCTAAATCCCTGGACATGATACAGCTGACCTCCAGCTAGTACTAATAGCCTAAGGATATCTTCTTACTAATGCCATAAAGCAGTGGGTTAAACTTGCGATTGCATTATTAGTACTAGTGGTGAAATAATTTGCAAATTCCAATAGTCTTGACAGAGTAATACTATATATGGAGATATACTTATCTCATAGAGCTGGAAGGGACCCTGAAAGGTCCTTGAGTCCAGCCCCCTGCCTTCACTAGCAGGACCAAGTACTGATTTTGCCCCAGATCTCTAGGTGGCCCCCTCAAGGGCTGAACTCAGAACCCTGGGTTTAGCAGGCCAATGCTCAAACCACTGAGCGATCCCTCCCCCCCCTATGAAGGGGAGTCTCTGGATATTTTGTCACTTAGCCACGGACACATTAAAAACTTGTTTCAGAGTAGCAGCCGTGTTAGTCTGTATCCGCAAAAAGAACAGGAGTACTTGTGGTACCTTAGAGACTAACAAATTTATTAGAGCATAAGCTTTCGTGGACTACAGCCCACAAACTTGCACCCCAATCTGGGTCTATGCTGGTTATGTGCTATGTATGTATCTCTCCATCCTTGCAACCAATACCTGTAATCTCTCACAACTCACGCCTGACCCCAGATGTACAGTACCTTTCCTCTTAACCTGTGTATATTTAATTTTAAACATTAACTTTAATAAAAATTTAAATCTGTATGTAAATTAAGCTAATCAGGACAGGGACCTTGTCTTCTTTTATTTCTATAAAGTTATACTGTGTAGATCCTGGACAACCTACCAACGTTGGTCATAGTTAAGCCAATCTAACCCCCAGGCACAGACACGGCCAGATCTTGGATTACAGACTAACTGATGGAAAAGCCCTTCTATGGATGAAGGGAGCAGAGAGTCTGTACTACAATAGCATAGCTGCAGTAGCACCCATAGTGTGGACATGACCTCAGTAATTACATAAGGTTTAATGTTCTGTTATATTACAAAATGACAGATCAACTGCATATGCATCCAGAGAAGGTTCTAAATAAGGACTCTGGTAAAATAAAAAATGCAGGTAAATTATAGGCTGTTTTGGGTAATTCTGTATTTTGTTTTTTCAGACTTTTCATTTAAAAATGTTATTTAAAAAAAACAGTTTTGTCTATTACAATAAGCTTTTTACACACTGTTCCCTTGTTAAAAGCTTGTTACTGGAATTTTTCCTCAAACAGTAATCACATTCAAAGTCTGAATTCTTCCTCCTCCACCCCTTTTCACTCTTAACCAAAACAAGTTAATTCCAAAGTCTAACAGGTACTATTTCAATACTGAGGAATTGCCAGGGGGCGGGGGTCAAAGTTAGAAAGCTATTTAAAATGTACTTACAATCTTGAATATGGAATCTTTACTGTGTCTATTAGGCCAGTGTGTGTCAAACTTTTTTTTACTGGTGACCACTTTCACATAGCAAGTCTCTGAGTGCGACTCTCTCCCCCGCTTATAAATTAAAAACACTTTTTATACATTTAACACCATTATACATGCTGGAGGCAAAGCGGGGTTTGGAGTGGAGGTTGACAGCTCACAACCCCCCATGTAATAACCTCATGACTCCCTGAGGGGTCCCGAGCCCCAGTTTGAGAACCCCGGTATTAGGCTCTTTTAAAGGGTGGTTCTCATCCACAATTTTTCAGAATTTGTTAGATCTTTTACTGTAAATCCCAATTGTTTTAAGTCGTGTTTAAAAAGCCTCTTTAAAAATCATATTTGGAATTCCCAGCTTTTGCCTCTTTTGGAGACAGCAACTAGGAACTCTGATGTCATCTGGGTGGGAATTCACAACTACAGTACATCCAGGGAACAAAAAGTTAACTAAAACTACATTTGTTGTCTATGCAGTATCCTTTATTGGCCATTGCCACAGTCTTCAAAACATCATAGGATTTATCAAGGACACCACTACCTTCAATAATACTTCCATACATTAACAAGCCAACTTCTTTTGTTTGGCTGGATGGCCTTTGCTGAAAAGTGCAAAGGCATTTTGGAGCCTGATGTTAAGCCCATTGAAGTCAGTGGGAGTTTCCCATTGATTTCAGTAGGCTTTGAACTGGGCCCTTAATGTACTTTTAACATGGTGGTAGGGTGAACAGTGGGGTACAGATGTGAGTTGGATGCATCTATAAAGCTACTATTTACCTTAATCAGGACTGGGATACAGTATTTATTATATATGCTTACAGATTTACCCTGTCCCTTCTCCTCCTTTTGTCACAATAGCAGGCAAAAAAGCCAGATCACTAGTGATGGATCATCCAGAGATACTAGTCAAGGGTACTTACTCTTGTCCTAGAGCAGTGGTTTTCAAACTTTTTTCTGGTGACCCAGTTGAAAAAAATTGTTGATGCCCGCAACCCGACAGAGCTGGGGATGAGGAGTTTGGGGTGTGGGTAGGGCTTGGGAATGGGGCAGAGGATTGAGGTGAGGGCTGCAGAGTGAGGCTGGGAATGAGGGGTTCAGGGTGGGAGGGGGCTCTGAGCAACAGATTGGGGTGTGAGAGGGGGCCAGGGCTGTGGGGTGCAGGCTCTGGGGTGGGCTGGGGATGAGGGTCTTGGGATGCAGGAGGGGGCTCTGGTTTGGGGGCCCAGGGCTAGGGAAGGGGGGTCAGGGCTTTGGGCTGGGGGTGCAGGAAGGGGCTCCTGGTTTGGGGGAGCTCAGGGCTGAGGCATAGGATTGGGGCACGGGGTCGGGACGTGGGCTTACCTTGGGTGGCTCCCGGTCAGTGGCACAGCAGGAGTGCTAAAGCAGGCTTCCTGCCTGTCCTGGCACTGCAGACCATGCTGCGCCCCAGAAGTGGCCAGTATCAGGTCTGTCTCCTAGATGGAGGCGCACAAGCAGCTCCACATAGCTCTCGCCTGCAGGCACCACCCCCCAACTCCCATTGGCTAGTTCCCAGCCAATAGGAGTACAGAGCCAGTGCTCAGGGTGGGAGCAGTGCACAGAGTCCAGTGGTGCCCGCGCCTAGGAGCCAGACCTGCTGCTGGCTGCTTCCGGGGCGCAGTGCAGTATCAGAACAGGTAGGGACTAGCCTACCTTAGCCAGGCAGCACCGCAGACAGGACTTTTAATGACCCAGTCAGCGGTGCTGACCAGAGCCGCTGCAACCCAGTGCCTTCCATTCCGTGACCGAAGACCTGCAGTTTGAAAACCACTGTCCTAGAGCATGAGCCTACTAGATATTAACTTCTTGGTGGTGCTTTTCTTACAACTTTTCGCTAACAACTTTTAATCTTTTCTAAAATTAAACACGGCAAAGGTAAGAGGAACCCGATTGACAACCATGAATACTAAAAACTCCTTTTTCTATCATAACAGGTACAACATAGCCAATAGAAGAATAGACTTCCACACAGGACCTTGGCAATGTGCCTCTTTTGTGTACACATACCTAGTGTAATTGCCTCTTAGAAACTGATTATTTTCTTGCTCTATGTCCACTCAATGCACGTAAGTAATGCTATTAACTTTGAGGCCTATTGTTATGAAGTGAATTGAATGTTTGGTGATTAGACAATCTAATTGCTTGAATTAGTCAGAAGGAGTTGATTCCCTTGCTCTAACATACCAAGATGGAAAAACATCTTTATTATTATTTATTACACACATTTGCATGTTGATATAGCAATAGCAACTTAAGCAAGGCATATTCTGGTAATTAATATTATGTACTGAGTGCCAACAATGTAATCAGCGTTACAGAGAAGGAAGATTAGATAAGTGTCCCCAATGACCTTATATTCAAAGTAGACAAAACAGAGAACAAAAATGGTACACTTGATTAGAGGGCGGACATATCTGAGTGGAACTTTTGTTTGTATGTAGATAAGACATTCTAGTCCCTTAAAAAAAGTATTATCATAGGATAAGTGTGCACATTAACACTAGCAGTGGGTTACAAATAAACATTATCTAGAAGTAGACAGTGCCTTTCATTCTCTAGGATTTCAATATAATATACCCTGTGCCATTGAAACTGCAAGAGGAATGTAACTAGGCAGAACAGGTATTTAGATAGCATAGTGATGGGTGTCTTAAGAACCTAAGCAGATAGAATGTAATTATCCAAACTGGAATTTAGCTAGGACAGTTGGCTTTGTAGAAAGTTACCACAAATTTATCAATGATCAAAATGATTTTATGCTTTGGCTGAAAAACAGTACCTGAAATGGCACAATGTCCCTAACACAGCTAACCCAACGGATGGGGCATTGGTTCAGTAGTAAATCACCCCAGTACCTAATACTCTAAAATTTTCCTAAAAAGCACTCTGAGAACAGCATTTATTTCTGTTAAGCACCCTACCATATTTCTAGGATCTATACAACTAAGTGTTGTTTAACAAGGACCCCTTCCAAAGTGAATTAACCAAAACAAAAAACAGGAACTTAAAATGGCTTCTAATCTCACTGCAGGTAAACCCTCAAATGGGAGTTACCGGGCACGCCACACTTTTGAAAATCAATTCACTAATTTAGGTGCCCAAATATGGATTTAGGAACCTAATTTTAGGCTCCTGTTTTTGAAAATCTTGGCCCTAGGACACAATCACAGGGCTGATCCTACAAATTACAATGCAGGGACAGAGCCCCATTTTCTGCATTGGGGCTTTGAGGGGGCACAAGGATACAGCCACATGCTTTTACTTGCAGGATCAAGGCTTAAGTATATTTTTTTTTTATAGAGAGAGTTGCAAGAGCAGCTTCTGTTTTATTGCCCTGATGTAACTTGATTTCTCACTTCTCGTGTGGCTCAAGCCTTGGAGTCAAAAACTAAATAGTCAAATCTAATATTTCTTCATTGATATAGAGATCGGTTAGTATTTTTCTGTGACTAGAACTGTGAGCTCCTAACTTCTAATCTAGTTTCCTCAGAATGAAGGTTCTTTTGTCTAAAACTCCCAGCAGATATTTCCTGTTTAAAATTCAGAACTTACTCATATGATTCAAAATAGAGCTTTGCAGAGCAGATAATACAGTACTGCACACAGCATAAGAGCAGCCTCTCCCACTTCTGTTATGGAATTTCTCAAGTATCAGCCTGTACCAGTACTTAGGCACTAATTAAAATTACAAAATCTGCTGGACCATGGACCTACAATTTAAGTACTGTAAAAATAAAATAATCATTCTTTAAACTCAATTAATGTAGATCTTCACATTTAGTAGTTGTTCACAGTTATACAGCTAAGGTAGTTCAGATAGCTCTGGCAGCTTTACAAATTTTAATTGCTTGGTGGTATATTTTGTCTCTTCTTTCAGGTCTACTCTGAATAGTAAACTTGGACTGTAACTCTGCAAAGACTCATGTACATGCTTAACTTTCTGCAAGAATAGTTTGAATCTTTTCTGGATCAGGACCTTAATAGTGCATTTAGCAGCACAGTAGAAAACGAACCTAGTAAGCAAACTATACACAATATTTCAAGGGGCTCATTCATCAGAGCTAGCTCAAGGTGGGCAAACAATCCATCCTAGCTTTACAAAAGGTTACCTCCATAAAACAGGGCTGGGCTAAAGAGTAAGCAAATTCTTCGGGGTTCTGTACAGACTTGGCAAATCAGAGGTAGGCTAATTTCCCACCCTGGCAGCGAATAGGAGAGAGAGAGAAATGTTCTACCATAGTCTACCCTTTTCTGGCAGGGGAACTAGAGAAGTAGGGCTTGTCTTTACTGGCAGTTTACAGCGCTGCAACTTTCTCACTCAGGGAAGTGACAGCCCCCCCCCTCCTCCTCCGAGCGCTGTAAGTTTCAGCGCTATAAAGTGCCAGTGTAGACAGTGCAACAGCGCTGGTAGCTACTCCCCTCGTGGGGGTAGTATTTTTACAGCACTGGGAGAGCTCTCTCCCAGCTCTGATGCTGCGACTACACAGCCATGTTAAAGCCATGGCAGCGCTTTAACGTGCTAGTGAAGACGTGCCTGTAGATAACTCAAAGTTTCACCTCTGTCAGCCAAACTTGGGCCATCAGCAATCAAAGACATCCCCAATTATATCAATAGCAATGTAATTAATGGTGTTAGAGAAAATGGTGTTGTTGGTAGTCAATGACATACTCCTCAGTCAGAACAGCACTGTGGGGTTAAAGGTGTTTCACATAAGAAAGCCAAAACCAATGCACTGCCACACCTATTACTGAACAACCCAAGAGACTATTTAATTAATCTTTTAAAACAAGAATGGGAGTATTAGTCACACTGTGCTAAGCAAGTTTCTACTCCAGTAATTACAGACTGATCTATCTAAATGGCATTTGTAGTTTAAATGAACTGATGATGATGAGATGGAGCTTTTATCTTCTTGATCATTGTTTCAGATCCAGGCCACAGCAATAATGAAAAGATGTTACTATCTTGTTTTTATACTCAACCATCAAATACTTTCAGGTATCTGCCTCATCACAATTAGAACAGATTTTGTACTGAGTTATAGATGTTGTCCTACAGCAATAGCAGTCATACTTGCAACCGAAATAATAAATAAGGCCCCGTCTACACTGACAAGTTTGTGCACAATAAAGCAGCTTTGAGCGCTGTAACTCCTGAGATGTACACACTGCCAAGCCACTTTGTGTGCAGAAACTGCGCAGATGCAGCGCTCTTTAAAAAAAAAAAAAACCACCCTGATGAGAGGCATACAGCTTTCTGCGCCGGGGCTACAGCACTGCGGTGCCAGTATAGACACCGTGGTGATTACAGCGCTGCGATTGGCCTCCAGGAGGTGTCCCACAATGCCTGTTCTCATCTCTCTGGTCATCAGTTTGAACCCTACTGCCCTGACCTCAGGTGACCAACCATCAGCCTGACCCCATACATTCCTTTGCAAATTTGAAAGTCCCCTTCCTGTTTGCTCGGTGAGGCGCGCAGTGGTCTCAGCGCATCTTTCCAGGTGGCCATGCCTGCTCCTCGCACCAGGTGATCCCCTGCTTGGAGCAATGCTGAGCTGCTGGACCTCATCAGCATTTGGGGAAAGAAGGCCGTGCAGTTACAGCTGCGCTCTAGCTGTTGGAATTATGATACCTGTGGACAGATTTCTAGATGCATGATAGAAAGGGGCCATGACTGGGACACACTGCAGTGCAGGATCAAAGCGAAGGAGCTGCGGAATGCCTACCACAAGGTGTGTGAGGCAAACTGCTGCTCCGGTGCTGCGCTGACGAGCTGCCGGTTCTACAAAGAGCTGGACGCGACACTCGGTGGCGACCCCATCTCCACTGCAAAGGCCCCTGTGGATACTTTGTTGCAGTGGTTTCCCCAGGAATTGAAATTAGGTGGGGTGTTCGAATTTACAGGGTGTGTGTGTCAGGGCCGATGAGATATATAAAAGATATGAATAAAGTAAATGTTTTGTTAGGATAATGCAAATTTAACATAAGGATAATGCAAGTTACACCAAAACACATAACCGGTCTAGATTTCTAAAAAAATATAATTTAAAAAAAATGTATTTAAATTTAAATTGACTTTTGAAAAGTAAGCCATCATAGGATAAGAGGGAAGTCCTCTCATGGATCAGTAACTAGTAAAAAGATGAGAAACAAAGGGTAGGAATAAATGATCAGTTTTCAAAATGGAGAGAGATAAATAGTGGTATCCCTGAGCAGTCGGTACTGGGACCATTACTGTTCAATATACTCATAAATGATCTGGAAAAATAGGTAAACTGTGAGGTGGCAAAATTTGCAGAGGATACAAAACTATTCAAGATAGTTAAGTCCCAGGCAGACTGCGAAGAGTTACAAAGGGATCTCACAAAACTGGGTGACTGGGCAACAAAATGGCAGATGAAATTCAGTGTTGATAAATGCAAAGTAATGCACATTGGAAAACAATCTCAACTATATATACAAAATGAAGGAGTCTGAATTAGCTGTTAACACTCAAGAAAGATCTTGGAGTCATGGTGGATAGTTCTCTGAAAACATCCAATCAATGTGCAGCGGCAGCCAAAAAAGCAAACAGAATGTTGAGAATCATTAAGAAAGGGATAGATAAAACAGAAAATATCATATTGCCTCTATATAAATCCATGGTACGTGTACAACTTGAATACTGTGTGCAGATCTGGTCACCCCATCCCAAAAAAAGATATCTTGGAAATGGAAAAGGTTCAGAGATGGGCAACTAAAATGATTAGGGGTATGAAACAGGAGGAGAAATTAAAATGACTGGGAATTTTCAGCTTCGAAAAGAGACGACTAAGGGGGGATATGATAGAGGTCTATAAAATCTTGACTGGTGTGAAGAAAGTGAATTAGGAAATGTTATTTAATCCTTCACATAAACACAAGAACTAGCAGTCACCCAATGAAATTAATAGGCAGCAGGTTTTAAAAAAAACAAAAGGAAGTACTTCTTCACACAACATAAAGTCAACCCATGGAATTCTTTGTCAGGGAATGCTGTGAAGACCAAAACTATAATAGGATTTAAAAAAAGAACTAGATAAATTCCTGGAGAATAGGTCCATCATCAGTGGCTATTAGCCAGGATGGGGAGGGATGCAACACCATGCTCTGAGTGTCCCTAGCCTGTTTGCTAGAAGCTAGGAATGGACAACAGGGGATGGATCACTTGATGATTACCTGTTCTGTTCATTCCCTCTGAAGGACCTGGCCTTGACCACTGTCGGAAGACAGGATACTGGGCTATATGGACCATTGGTCTGACTCAGTATGACCATTCTTATGTAAAAATTAATTATAATAATAAAAATGTTTAGTACAGAAACTCCCCAACATAATGACCTCTCAAGATAGCAACGATGTGAGATGATAACCTTGACAAATAATGCATTTTAAAAATTTTGGCCTACTAGGAAACATATTTATATAAGTTTCCATTCCCAGTCACAAATCTAGCATTCTGGAGCAAAGTCACTAAAATATAGTCCAACAAACAAATATTTGTTTAACGTGCTCCTCACTTTTCCCTCCACTGCACCCCACTTACTGGTGTTGTCCTTGGTCAGTGGAGACTCAGAATTCAGAGGTGCTTTCACGTGAGTACACCTCCCAGGTCGGGGGCAAGAAGGCACCTTGCTCATTCCTCCAGCTGCTCACTGTTCGCTCTGGCCACTGCTGTTCGTTATGCCACCGTTCACTCCATCGCTCTATTGCCAATGGCCCTGCGCAGTCACCTTCTGCTGCCACCTGCCACTGTGACCTCTGCGAGTTGGTCTCTTGAGGTTCCACCCAGCTCTCAGTGATTTCAGCTGAGCTCTCAGTGGGGGAACCTCGCTGCTAGTGCAGTCTGGGCTGTCTGTTACACAAAAACATTGTCCCCACAGGAACACTGTCCCCACAGCAGGATTAAGCACTTAGACCTGATTATCAGTGATTTCAGCTGCAGTGGTCACTTAACAGAACAAAAGACTATCTATGGATCCTAATCAGTTTGTCTTTAAACAGTGGAGAGGGACAGGTCCCCACCCTCTCTCTTGATGCCCTCAATCAGCACAGGCTAAGTACAGTTCTACTACCCTTTATTCATACAATAAGAACAACATTTCATCCTCCCCCCACATTCAAGTGATTTGTAACCCAACCCCAGCCAAAATCTATCACTTGGACAACACAGCTCTGTTTTGTGGATACCTAGGTAGATTAGGAGTGAATGTAAATACAATCTGGTCCTGAAGCCTTTTCCGCCAGCTCATCACTAGTTGTCAGGGAGAGCTCATTTAGACTTTGCTTACAAATCATCATTTGAAATTATTAGGTTGGCCAAAGCAGCAGAGTGTCCTGTGGCACCTTATAGACTAACAGACGTATTGGAGCATGAACTTTCGTGGGTGAACACCCACTTCGTTGGATGCAAGCTCATGCAACCCATGAAAGCTCATGCTCCAATACGTCTGTTAGTCTATAAGGTACCACAGGACTCTTTGCTGCTTTTACAGATCCAGACTAACACAGCTACCCCTCTGATAGGTTGACCAACATCACCAAAATTAATGCACTGACATTGTCATAAAAAACTACAGCTGTATAAGGAAGCTCGTCTATGTTCATACTTTTCAAATCTATTATACTTTTTCATACATTGTATTTTATCATACATTGTATATGTTTTTAAAATGTGTATTAATGTTTCAATTTCAATTCAAATTTCCAAACAGTCACTAAATTGGCATGTAACTAGTTCACAAAACTGGGGGGGAGGTGTTGGGAAAATTCAGGGGGGGTAGGGAAATCACTGCCCTGCCCCTGCGGCTACTCACCATTTTGTGGGTCTTGTGGCTCATGTGTGCTTGCCTGGGGTCAGCCAGTTAGTGACAGGTGTGTAAGTACTGACTGTATTAAAGTATTAAAACAGTGTTGTCTGTGTTGCAAACAATACTGCTTCTGTAAAATGTTGCATTTAAATTTCACAGAGATGATCTTGGGAGCACAGCCTTCCTCTTTGTTATTGGCGGCAGAATGGCTGCGCAGAATTAGAAAGCGGCCAAGATGAACTAAGGAGGACTTCATGCGTGAGATTATGATGCACTCAGCCACTGAGAAAAAAGAATTGAAGGAGTGGTGGGACAGCGAGAAGAGGGACCAAAAGGAGAACGCGGAACACCAGAAAGAAGCCACGGAGCGGCTCTTAAGAAGTTATGGAGCACCAAGCGGACATGCTCCAGGCGATACTAGCTCTTCAAACTAAGCAGCTCTGCGCCCGCCCTCCCCTGAAGCTGCTGTCGCAAAACTCTTTCCCATGCGCTCCCCACACATCGCCAATACACTGATATCAACCTCCTGGCTCCACACTCTACCCGCAGCTCCACTCCTCCCTCCTCACAGTCCAGCAGTGTGGACTCCCACTACCCACTGCACTCAAAACCCATCCCTCTGCAGTTTGGCCTTGCTGAAGTACCCGCTGCATTGTATTCCAAAGGAGAAGGTTGGGTATGATCCTTCGACGTACACAAATCTGTAGCCATCCCAGGACCCCTCCTCCTCTTGAGACCTTCCCTTCCCCCATCCCTCTCCCGGCTGATGATTTTTTTCATTTGATTCTCTCCTCTGCTTGTTGTCTTTCAATAAAAGAATTGTTTGTTTGAAAGCAATCTTTATTAAGTGAAAGCAAAAACAGCACTGTAAAGCAACATACAATTATGTTAAGGCCCCTTCTTGCATCACATGCATCAATCACCTCCTAGCATTACAAGCACTGCAATCCCAAGCATAGCAACAGCTATTAGTGGCTTTCAGCTTCAAATTGCTGCTTCAAAGCATCCCTGGATCCTTATGGCCCTGCGCTGTGCCCCTCTAATAGCCCTGGTCTCTGGCTGTTCAAACTTAGCCTCCAGGCACTGATCTCTGCAGTCCAGCCCTGCGTGAAGCTTTCACCCTTCCCTTCACAGATATTATGGAGTGTACAGCATGAGGCTATAAGCATAGGAATATTGTCATCGGCCATGTCCAACTTCCCATACAGTGGGCTTTTAAATGGACAAATGCACACTTCACAGTCATTCTGCACTTGCTCAGCCTGTTGTTGAACCACTCCTTGCTGCTGTCAAGTTGCCCCATGTATGGCTTCATGAGCCATGGCATTAAGGGGTAGGTAGGGTCTCCCAGCATCACGATGGGCATTTCAACTTCCCCTACGGTGATCTTCTGGTCAGGGAAGAAAGTCCCTGCTTGCAGCTTCTTGAACAGGCCAGTGTTTTGAAAGATATGTGCGTCATGCACCTTTCTGGACCAGCCTGCGTTAATGTCTGTGAAACACCCATGGTGATCCACAAGCACCTGGAGAACCATTGAGAAATACCCCTTGTGATTAATGTACTCGGTGGCTAGATGGGCTGGTGCCAAAATTGGCATGTGCGTGCCGAGTGCCCCTCCGCAGTTAGGGAAGCCCATTTGTGCAAAGCCATCCACAAAGTCAAGCATGTTGCCCAGAGCCATGGTCTTCCGGAGCAGGATGCGATTAATGGCCCTGCACACTTCCATCAACACGACTCCAACGGTCGACTTTCCCACTCTGAACTGGTTAGCGACTGATCGGTAGCAGTCTGGAGTTGCCAGCTTCCACAGTGCAATTGCCACATGCTTCTCCAGCAACAGGGCAGCTCTCATTCTTGTGTCCTTGCGCTGCAGAGCTAGGGCGAGCTCATCACAGAATCCCATGAATGTGGCTTTCCTCATGCAAAAGTTCTACAGCCACTGCTCATCATCCCAGATGTGCATCATGATATAATCCTATCACTCAGTGCTTGTTTTCTGAGCCCAAAAGCCGTGTTCCACTGTGGTCAGCACCTCTGTGAATACCACAAGCAATGTTGTGTCGTAGCTATTATGTGTGGCAAGATCAATGTCGCACTCCTCTTGCCTGTGTACCGGTAGTTTAAGGAATAACTCCACTGCCACTCGTAATGTGTTGGTCAGTGCAAGCAGCATACTGGTCAACAGCTCAGGATCAATTCCTGCAGACCGAAAGAGGCAGGGCAGGGTGCGCAGTACACAAACTGTTGAAAGATGGTGCCAAAGGACAGAAGCACAGGGATTGCTGGGATGCGAAGCAATGCATCATGGGGCATTGGGACAGGACCTAGGATGCCCCACGACGCCTTCCGCCTTCCCACAAGTCTTAGCGGCAAAAGAGAAACCGGTGCAGGGTGCACTGCTCTGAATAGCACTGCAAGTGTGAACACGCTATTGCGCAGGCAGGTGTCAGTGTGAACACACAACAGCAGTTTTCCTTTGGCGCTCTCTGAGCCACGCTGTAACTGCCGGCGCTGTAACTTGGCAAATGTAGACGTGCCGTGAGAGTAAATAGTTGGTAAATCCAGCAGAAACTGAGACCTGGTCTACACTAGGAAATTAGGTCAGTATAAGCACAAAAATCCACACCCCCAATGATTCTCCTGTCGACCTAGCTACTGCATCGCAGGGGAGGGGAGCTGCACCACTGCACTGTTTTAAGTGTGGACAAGCCCTGAGTGAATACAGAGACTCTGCTACCTTCACATCCTAGCAGTAAATCCTGCCAAAACTCACTGATAGCACAAATTGCTACTGCTAAGCTACAACTCATCCATGGGTAAAGAACTTCAAACTTGTAAAGCTGACATAAGGGCCACATTCAGATTAAACAAAAATAAAATTTTCATAACTACTTCACATGAGAGTTCACACTTAAGTATTTGTTAAAGGAATAGACTTGAGTATTTTCACCTTCTACCATACAGACCATTTTGTAAAGTAGCACAGGCTTCTAAATAAATAGCTGCTAAGAGGAGTAAAACACATTTAATAAGTTTCCACTGTA
Organism: Trachemys scripta elegans; assembly: GCF_013100865.1. Lineage (NCBI taxonomy): Eukaryota > Metazoa > Chordata > Testudines > Emydidae > Trachemys > Trachemys scripta. Next base: position 47,005,942 of record NC_048303.1, read on the forward strand.
TTATGGAAGAGCATGCTTTCTATACATGTGTCTATTTAACAATTAGTTATGAGCAGAGTTTTTTCACCCAAGCCATGAATCATAGTAAAAGAGCAGATTATTAAAAAGGAATGGGAACACACACATGATGTTTTACAGTGTGAGACATCTATTCATTACATATAGTGCACCCTCAGTTCTAGTTTAGCAATGTAGTGTAGTTGCATCATTGTCCTAAAGAATTTCTCCAATATCTGAGGCTTTTCTTTCTTGCTCTCTCATATCATGTGACCTCTTGATAAAAAACCCAGTAATTCCTAGATCTATTTTCCCAAGAGTAATTATATGAAAAACAGCATATCAGGGGTGCAAAACTACTCATGCAGCAGATTAATCTGTAATTTAAAACTAACATCAGAATAATTGCCCCATGAGACAAACCTTAAGTACATTCTGTAAATACTGGAATTGTACTGGAATATATGGTCCAGAAAGTGATAAGAAGCATTTATGAAATGCAGCTTTTTCATCCTGATATTAAGGGAGGAAATCATGCAGCAGTCGTGGATTACTTTTACATTAACATTGAAAGGCAACAACAGTTAAATCCAGACAGGGTCGGCACCTGGGGGCGTGCCTGAGAGACGCAAAGTTATAATATTGAATGGTCACTACCCAGACCCGGGGAGCTTACAAGACTGGTGACCATCCACAAGAAAGAACAGAACAGAACAGACCCACATTTTAACAAGTGAAGCTTTCTACATAGTAAAGAATATAAACATGTGAAAGTCAAATGTGTGTGTGTAAATTCCAGAGCCATGCTTCATAGTTAAAGGCTCACGTTTGTAATTGCAAAACACCACAAAATGAAATAAACAACAAAATGAAATAGAACAAAAATCTCACCCCAAACCAGTGGCATCTGTCCTTTGGGGCCAAAATTTGAGAGTGGCACTGTGACCCTATACACCAGATCACAATGCCTCATTCAAATTTGGCCCAGCCATCCTTCTGGCATCATGATGCCAGGTCACAGCACCTACAGCAGGCAGCCAGGCCCAGACCTGTGGGACAGGAGGTGCCACTGCAACACAAGTGTAGGATGGGTTCACTCTGCAACCCCCCCCTCCAGGGCCCCCGACCCCCTGGGAGCAGGACCTGGCACCCTATTCCCCAAGGGATAAAACAAAACCACCACCACATTCCCCAAAAATAAAATGAAAAATTATATATAAAAAAACTTCACAGGGCTCAATTCACAGTACCCCAAGAATGTTAAATCTAGGTCATATGAACCTTTTGATAAGTATTTTATAGATTTACTGGTTATTTGGATGGGCACACATTTAAGACCAGCCGTTAAAACTAACAAGTGATTACCTACGATATACCTAGAAACATACACGTATGTTTTGTAAACTTAGATTTACAGTTTAAATTCCCAGCTGTCAGAACCTGAGTTTAGATTCTTGAACTAACATTCATTTGATCATATGGTATGTACATTTTTATTTCTGGTTATTTTTTTAAGTGTGTAGCACAATAAAGCTCTCATAAATATATGGGATAAGCAATGTGACCAAGTTAACAGCATGCGGGGAAGTCAACAATCCCAATTCCATATCTTGAGTACTGAAACCCATCACTGATATTAGTGACATAATTCTTTTCACTTTAAGTATTCCCCTTTTAAAAAGAGGGGGAAAAGCTAGAAGTGGCTTTGAGTTAGATACTTGCAGTGCTGTAGAACAGCAGTGTAAGGTCACATGGAAACACCACAGCCTTACACTAGGAGCTATGAACATACCTCTCCTCTACACTTGGAAAGCTACCATAGTTAATAAAGGATTATAGCTTGGAGATATAATCCCTTCTAAAATGAGACCAAGCATGGAAAGTTCCAGTAAAAAAGACCCCTAATAAAAACCATGATGTAATCTTAACAAAAACAATTGGCTCCAAGCACTTATAGCAAGACAACAAGTATTATGTTTATGTATTGTTTTGGACATTTAAACAACATATTTCAGAACAAAATGCCCAGTGACACATTGGTTCTAGAAAACTGTTCAGTGAAGAGGCTACTACCAGTGAGAAAATGACTAACAATTTTAGTGTATTTTAATTAGTAAAAAAAGTTCATACAAAGATAAAACTCATATAAGATGACATTTTCATAAGTTTGTAGGTATTTACAACTGTGATACAAAATAGATTTACAAGTTCAAGCCACATTGTAAGGTTTAGTATAAAGGTACGCTAAATCTCTAGAGGCTTGTCTCATCAGTGAACAACATTTCACTTGGATTTACATCACCTGCTTATGGTTTATATAGCGTAACTTTTTTGGGAGGTTTTATACTGAGAATTAAGTTTAAAATTTACTGTGTACATTCATTTGACTCCTAGTGTTTACAATTACCTGCATCAGCTACTCTCTCCAGTTTTCTCAAACAAGAAAGTAATGTTCCTCTGGGTGTTCTCTTCCCTTAATTTAACACATGCAGTTCTACCTACGTCACCCAGGGGAGGTTTGTAGCGAGTGTTAGTTCCATAGCAGCACTAGCTGAGCCTGGACATGAGTTCAATAATCTCTTCATTCCCATATTATTATGGTTTAGGAATGTGAATAAGTTACCTCACCTCTGCAAGGCAGAGGTCAGAATTAAGCTATGCTATGGTTGCTAATATAGGACCTGTTCTGCAGCCCTTATTCAGGCAAAACTTCAACTGCTTTCTTTAGAACTTCTGCATGAGAAAAGACAAAGATATAAGAATTAAATACATATTCAGGCTGAAACAGTAAGGAGGCTTGTACCACATTTCTCTCCTTCCTGTCCGGCAGATATCACTCAGTGGATTCTGAGAAATCTGTGGGTTCACCCCATAGAAAGCAACAATCCTCAGAATGGGGGAAAAAAGTGGGCAAGGACTAACAAGTGGCTCTGATTCTGCAGAGCATGTAAGGACATGAATGAACAGTTTAATTTATTTGAATTGAAGTGCTTAAATACTCTGCTGAATCAGGGCCATAAAAAAACAGCCCAGTTATTTCCAATACCATATGTAGAGCCCTGCACAGATACAAAATTTGTATCTGCATCCAATCTGCAAACATGGTCTGTGGATATGAAGTGGATATCTGCAGATTGGCAGGGTTCTAACTATACAGGAAATATACCAAGTCATTATCTGAGGTTATTACAGTACTACTGCACAGATTCTTGAGTAGATCTAGAAGAACCAGATCTGGTGGAAAGGGTGCACACATTTAAAGAGAGAGACAGAAGAAAGGGAGAACAGATGAGTAAAAATACCATACATATGATTACATAAAAAGGGACAGACTTAGGCATTTATCTATTAATAAAGCATACAATTAATGTAGATGCCATAAAATAGCTTGTTAAGTTATTTGTTATATTGCATTTAAAATATGATTGCATACAAAACCTGTCAGAAACACACAAGATTTAAATAGACTACATACAGGCATTGATTGAGGAAGCAATTGGTTTCATATTAGGAAGCTAATAAATTTTGAAGATAAATATTTAAAAATAATTTCTATTTCAAAAATACTAAGTAGCTTCCACATCAAGTTAGAGTGATACTATGTCTGTATGTTCCAATTCATAACTTTATCATAGTCCTGAATTCTTTGTTTTATGTGAGAAAGTTTGTTCTTTAGGTATTCACAACGTTCCTTTTTCTCCAGAAATGTAGGATCCTGCAGGAAATATACAAGCAAATCAACAACTCATATTAATACAAGGTATCTTTCAGTTTCCTCCAAGAACAATCAATAATGCAGTTGGCTGAGGACAGCACATATGCATATGGGTTCATGCCCTCCAAACACATGCTGTTCTTCCTTGACCACAATTTCTTCTATCTGCCCTTTTCCCGCTTTCTTGGTGGGTGGAAAAGGGGCTGTGGTTTTGATGTATTTTAGCCATTTAGTAAAGTGATGCAATTCTATTTGTATTTTAAATAAATATGTTGTGCTGCCCTGTTTCAATTATATATTTGTGTTCTGATGGTTTGTATCTGGTGATCTTTAACTAAAAACAAACAAACAGACAAAACAGTGAAAACAGACTAATATGAACCCTCAATTTGCATTGAGTAAAAAACCAAAAAGGTACAAATCAAGAGATTATATTGCCAAGATTTTACTGGAATGCAAATAATTACACACACACAAATAGCAATAAAGTAAAACCCTTTCTGGATTCGAGCAATAGTTATTCTGCAACTAATATATATTCCACTCCCCAAAAACAAATTTTGATGATTAAAAAGAAAATGAGAGACTTCCTTTCAAGATTAAGCATATGTACCACATTGTTTTATCACTGACAAGGAATGTTGGCTTTTTGTTGCATGTGTGGATGGAAAATGGATTGTTCAGTTATTTTATTGGAACTAATGTTAGCAAGCGTTCTCAAGGCAAGCCATTAATAGATGGAACCTACTGTCAAACAAAAACATTTTAGCCTAAGAAAGTCAACTGTTTCTTTTTAAATCTAGTTTATATATTTAGTGCTATCACAAGATGAAACCAACATGAAATTGTAATGGGTTGGGCAACAAACTTTACCTACTTTCTCAAGTGTCCAGCATTTTATGTGACAGGTACATAGAACATTGTAACAGCTTCCCAACATGCAAAGGCCTGGCATACCCTTAACTAACAGATTGTGCCTACTGTTAAAGCTGCTTTTGTCTACTTACATTAGTGGTGGGCAACCTGCGGCCAGTCACGGTAATCCACTGGCAGGCCACGAGACAGTGTTTACATTGATCATCCACAGGCACGGCCACCCGTCCAGTGGCCATGAACTGGGAGCTGCGAGCGGCCATGCTTGTGGACAGTCAATGTACACACTGTCTTGCGGCCTGCCAGCATATTATCCTGACGGGCAACATGCGGCCCGCGGACTGCAGGTTTCCCACCACTGCCTTACATCCTCTTAACCACCCATTGGATTATTATTGCATAATAACAGTGGCGTAGCCAGGACGGGACACTTGGGTAGGCCCCAACGTCGAGTGGGTGGCAATGACCGGGGGGACAGGAGGGCACGGGGCTGCCTCGCTCCCCCCTCCAGCCAGCCTTGAGGGGGGGCGAGGGGGGAGAGGGAGGGAAGGGCGCAATGGATACTCTGGCCAGGACCCCTGGGCCCTAGGTGTGCACCCAGTTCCGGGAGGAGACGCTGTTCTCCAGCGGCAACATCTCCCATCTACATCGCCCCACACTGGGCCTGGCTCCCCCAATGGCAGGCCTACCTTTTTGGAGGATTCCTCTGCTGCATGCTCACTTGCCCATCCTCCTCCCGTTGGCAGATTAGCCACTGGGCCAAGGGGGTGTGCCCAGGACCCCCAGCCAATTGGGGGCCTCCAGAAAAATGGGTGCCCCCATGACCCCACCCACTCTGACCCCTCCCCTGGCGCTCCTGCCAGGAAGTGGGATTGGGGCACAGGGGCTTGCCCTGCTCTGCCCGTTACCTGCCCCCCCCGGCAGGAGCGCCGGGCCTACACCCCTGTTGCAAACTAGTATTAGGATGTAAAGCTGAAAATACTCACATTCTTCTTCTTTTTATATTCTTGCAGAACTTTTGAAATTCTGTCATGTTCCTATTAAAACAAAAGGGTGAAGCATTTTAAAAACCTTATGTTTGTTGTTAGTTTTCTCCCATAAGTTCTACCCAGACTTGTCAAAAGTGTGAACTGAGATACATCTTAGTTTTTGTTTTCATTGAAAACATTAGTTTGAATTTGTCAACACTAACAACTAAAATTAGTCAAAACTTTCAATTAAGATGGAAACGAACTGAAAACAACTAAAATAAAAACTGATGACAATATGGGTCAAAGCTAGTTATCATGAAGTGTTTCCACTATTTCTGTAATATGAAGGTAATAGGTTTTCAGGAGATCAAGTCCATCTTGTTTGTTCATCTTTAGCATTATAAGGTCTCTCTCTTCCCATAGGCAGTCTAGCTGTTTAAGATTGTACTCAATTCTTGAAAATAAATTAGTTAGGTTTTGCAATTATTATTTTTTTAAAAACACACGCATCTAGTTAGCTACTTACCAGTGTGTTTCCGGGATGAAGAGACAGCTTGCTCATCAATGCATCCAAATCATCAAATTTTTTTAAGACCACCTGAACTTCAGCAGAGAGCTCTTTATATTCAGCAAACTGATCGTTAAACACAGCTTTATAACGATCTCGCTCATCGTCTGTCTGAATTGCTGGGTATTTTCTATAAGAAAAATGATTATTAGTGCTGGAGTTATGACTTTCCAAAAAAGCTGTAAATGTGGCTTTTTGAGTACATGCAAACTTCAGCAGGTTATACATCAGACTTTGAAATCGGAGTTAAGTGTTATGCAAATTAGCATTATTTGAAACATGTCCTTATGGAACTATCGAGCTCTATTAGCTTGCAAAGACTATTATTTTTTGTGAATTTTACTCATGTCTAAATTTCCTTTGATAAGGTTTGATTCTGATTTTGTCAGACTGTTTAAGAAGAATAAGTATTCTAGAAAAGTTCAAAGAAATGCTTGTACATTTATTCTTCTCTGAATTATTTTTGTATCACTGTATGTCCTTTCCTCATCCCCATGGTAATTATTCTGTTAGATAGTTTAATTATTTAATCTATTACAAAATTTTGATTTGTTAAATTATGCATTTATATTACATATTTACATGCTACATCCATAGGCCATCATTCTCTTATTTAAAATTAATGTCTTTGAGAAATTGGAGACCAGTAGAGTATGAAGTATGAAAAAGTTGTTAGATACTAAAATAAGCCAATAGAAAAAATACCACCTCTTTGATGAAACAAACAATGCAAAGTTACAAAAACACTCACGCTAAGTAGTCTGGCATCACTATAGGCTTAGGAATGTGCCCTGATGGTATGTGGCCATTAAGTAGTTCAGGTTTCATTTCCACCGATTTAAATTGCCTGTAATTGACTTCTTCTCTTGGTCTGTCTGTACTTTCATACTAATTTTAAAAGTAAAAACGATAAAAATACAAAATAATTGTTAGTGTGGAGTTAAAGTTGCAGGTATTAAACAGTTTCCTGTGCCTTCCTGAATGCAACTGTAATATTAGAGAGAAAAACAAAGCATGAGTTAGAAAATCGCTAAGTGTAAAGTTGGTGAATATCTTTTATTGGACCAACCCACCTTGCTTCTCCAATATAGTGTGACCAACATGGCTACACCACCACTGCATAAAAAAATACAAAGTGAGATTTCACACACACAACACAACCACCTTAAATCTGCCCCAGTAGCGATACCAGTTCCTTTATATATCATTCTTTTGGGGGCTTGGAAATATTAGTCTTGTGTGACTTGAATGAAGAACTGGAAAGTTTAAGGAAGACCCCTAAAGTATTACTAGACTAATTGTGATTGTGCAACAAGAAAACTAGGAAGAAAGGCAGCTCAGTGGGTCTAATTTAAACTCTGTCAATCAGCAACAATTTTTCCCATTCCCTGAGGGTCCTGCTGGAGTGTAGGAATAAGAATCCTAATTTGGTGTTATGGTGGCCACAGAGAAACTGGCAGTTTCTGTTAGGCAGGAGAAAGGCACTGTGAAGTTCGCAGTTTTTATGGGGGCAGAGTTAAGGTTGTGTGGGAAGTATTGCCTTAAGTATTCTCGGGAGCATCAGTACCATTGGAGCCCCTGCACAAGAAGTGCTGTGGACACTGGTGTCTAAGGCAGAGCTTCTTTGGGCATGAGCATCCGCCTCAGTGCAAAAAGTGTTCTGACTGCACCAAGAGATCCTGCCCTTGCTGATGCACAGTTAGAGGCATGTCTCAAAATTGATACTGTGGCCTCTGGGGCTTCCCCAGATAGATCCACGAGACCTTGATTAGATTACTGAGATAGTTACCCAAAATTACTGGCTTCTCTGCTTTGGGTACACAAGAGGGGAAAATCCTGAAGTCTCAGTGTGGAGCTATCTGAAGTATAAGGCTTCAATTCAGACATACTAGAGAGTAGCAGAGTTTCTCTCATTGTCTCCTTAGTCAACCACTTGCTCAGAGGCTCTGCCTCATCTGATGAGACACAGCTCAATACCCTTGACTTTAATTTCCCAAGATTCCAACACTTGGCAAGCTTTGCTGATGACTACACAAGGCACTTTGAGGTAAAGCTGCCCTGGTCTTACTAAACTGGTTTAGTTTAAACTGGTAAACTAGGGGTTTGAGCAGTGAAGGCACTGAATCTCAGTGCACAGTAGTCTTGGTTAACTCAGGGTTCAGAGTAAAGGATTTATTCTTCAAAGTGCTCCGGGTTAGCCTTTTCTCTCTGGGGTGCCTCAGTAAGGGTTTGGAGTCACTTCCCACACTTCTTTGCTCATCAGATGACATGTGCAGTTATACCCTGCATATCATGGTTGATTCCAAGGTACAAAACAAACATTGTGATCAATCCTGGGTATTGGGTATCATCCTACAATGTGGGCAAGATGTGAAGACACTGTACTGTCTTTCTTCCTCACTGTCATACTTGCCAAAAAAACAAGTGGGAGGACCAAGTCCTGACCTGTCAAGGGAAACACCAGAACAACACAAGAAACATGTGCCAAGAAGTAATGAACCCAAGCATATTCAAAAATGTAACAGACCAAGCGCTGATACACTAAATGGTCTTAAGTCTGCTGAAAACAAGAAACGGACAGACACACACAAAAAGGCACCACAGGTGCACCAAAACACTTGAGGCAAAGAATTAGAATTTAGAGCTCTGAACCAGCATCACTAGGCTCTAGAGGAGAGCTGGAACAATGGATGCTGCTAGTTCCTGCAGGAAGTTCCTTTCTTTACCATGGTCAAGGAAGTTAACCAGAATATTCAGAAGGCAACACTGATATACTCCAAAGGGGGTATTACTTGAGTTCTACCTGATCACTACTTCCCTCAAGGACCAAAAAAGGTTGAGAAATAGTGGAGTTCCACTGGTCTTGTGTTAAGGAGCTAAGACCTAATGCGAGAATCTGACACAGAGAATTAACCTATTCTGGCCAGCACTTTGGAAAACTTTACCTCTTTCCATCCTATAATAATATCAGTCAGAAAATTAGGAGAGAGACACAGGAGAGAATAAATTTGGTTCTTACCATCCTTTTTGGTGGAAAAGATTGTGTTTTCATCTAAAAAAAAAAAAAAAAAAAAAGAAAAGAAAAAACACAGAGTTTATTGTTTAACAAAGGTTTGAAGCGTTTATGTATTCTGCAAAAGCACAAACCTTTAATATCCTAAACCCCATAGAAGTCATACGACACAGGGTATTTGTGATCAATTAATGTTTAAATATGAGTAAATGTATTATTTTCAGGAAAGCTATGTATGGCAGTATGGTTCATTAGTTTTAAATAAATTTTTAAAGAGGGAAGCCAGTAATTCAAAAAATGTAACAATTTACACCAGTTTATTTGGAGTATCTTATAAGAAGATTCCAGGATTGTCACTCTGCAGCCCAGGATGTCTGCTGAGTCAGGGTACATCTACACTACCGGGGGGAGTCGATTTAAGATACGCAAATTCAGCTACGTGAATAGCGTAGCTGAATTCGACATATTGCAGCCTTCCCCGTTATGAGGACGGCGGCAAAATCGACTTCTGGGGCTTTTTGTCGGCGGCGCTTACTACCACCTCCGCTGGTGGAGTTAGAGCGCCGATTCGGGGATTGATTGTCGCGTCCCGATGGGACGCGATAAATCGATCCCCGAGAGGTCGATTTCTACCCGCCGATTCAGGCGGGTAGTATAGACCTAGCCTCAGTAAGAAGTGATAGAAACAGTTGTAAGCATGGTTGACAGATTTTTTTTTTTGTTCATCACCAGGTTGAATCACTGGGATTCACAGTTTTGTTACCATCCAGTTTAGTTCTGAGCCATTTTTGGCTTTTATTTAAAAACAACAAAACACACAAAACTTTAAGAATTATGCCCATGGGACAGCACAGGCTTTCAGTTACTACTTTTAGATAAAAAGCAACAGAGGGTCCTGTGGCACCTTTGAGACTAACAGAAGTACTGGGAGCATAAGCTTTCGTGGGTAAGAACCTCACTTCGGCAAACCACAGTAGGGAACTTTTCACTTCACATCTCCTTTCTCACAGCTGGAATGAACTTTATCTAAGGGAAAACCTCAGGAAAATGCATTCCAAAGGATTACTGAACTATAAAAGTGAGAGGCAAAAACACCCCAATCTCTCTCTCTCACCTAAGAGGACAAAGGAATCAGCCCTTTGAATTGGAGGGTGTGGGGGGCGTAGATTCTGACCTAGAATCAGCCATGTTGCTGGAAACATGTGGTAAAGATTTTACTTTGAACTAAGTCTAGCTTGTTAGGTTTTAGCTACTAGAAAGCATTTTATTTTTATTTCTCTTGTAACTATTTCTGACTTTATTACCTTATACTTTTAATACCTTATACTCACTTTAAATCTCTCTCTCTGTAGTAAAATAAACTTGTTTTATTTTTAATCTAAACTAATCCAGTGTGGTGTTCGAACTGAACGGTTTGGTAACTCCGGTTAAAGTAGCAAACTGTTGAATGTTGACCCTTTACAAGGGCAATGGACCTTTAATATCTGAAAATTCAGGACTGGAAATGTATTGGGGTCACCTGCAAGTAATAACTAAGGCTAGTGGAAGCCAGAGTGTGACTGGATGTTGCTGACCGGCTGCTGGGGTCTGAGCTGATGGACACTCAGGGTGTGACCTGCATGCTGTCTGGCTATTTGTGAGTTGCTGTAGCTGGGAACTAGAGCAGCAAAGCATTGTGAGGCACCCAAGATTACTGAGCAGGTAGTGCTTCATTTGTGCCAGGGTGGCTCGCTGCCCCTCTAGGTTTGGCAGTTCATTGCCCTGGCACCTCTGGGCTTGCTACATCATTATGAAAGTAAAAAGAAATTGCTTGGGCCCCAGCACCTCTTTCATTACAAATTAAGCACGGAGGGCAGGCAGTGACACAACCCCTCACTGGTCTGGAATGCACCTTGCAATGTGACACTTTCCTTTAGTGAGCTCAGAATATTACAAAAGTGGGTAAATATTCCTGTTGTATAGTTGGGAAAACTAGTACCAAGACGACTTGCCTAACATGACAGTTAGCCCAAGGCACAATGATAACTGGAACCCAATGTTTACTACTTCATCCCACTTTGCAACGCGCACTCTAAATGCACACAAGACAATTGATGCAATCAGTTTGATCTGATAGTTTTTGACTTACCTCTTGTTCCATTAATTCTCTATGCCTCCTTGCTCCTTCATGTCTCCATAGCTTTAGGCTAACTACTGTACTAATAAGATAGACAATCACCGTGACAAACAAAAAGATTATTGCTGCTGTCTGTCCCCCT